>NC_137096.1:7875039-8250039 GCF_951640355.1 Cnephaeus nilssonii | reverse complement strand
AGAGATTCCCTTGGAGTGTGGGGTGGCCTGAGTGAGGGGCCTGTGGTGGTTTGCAGGCCAGCCACGCCCCTGGTGACCCAAGCGGAGGCCCTGGTATCTGGAATTTATTTACCTTCTACAATTGAAACCTTGTAGCCTGGAGTGGAGCCAAGCCTCCTACTCGCGCCGTGGCCAGCAGCCATTTCTGTTGGGGTTGGTGTATATCTTCTATAATTGAAACTTTGTAGCCTTAAGTGTAGGCCTGGGCCGGCCAGGGTTTGCAGAAAATGGGGGGCAACCCTAGCCTCCTGCTCTTTCCAGCTCCGTGGCTGCCGCAATTTCTGTTTGGAATTGTTTACCTTCTGTAATTGAAACTTTGTAGCCTTGAGTGGAGGCTTAAGCCAGGAAGGGCAGGCAGAAAGGTTGGCTTCCTCAGTTGCCTGGGAAACCCAAGCCTCCCTCCTGCTCTCTGTGGCTGTAGCCATCTTGGTTGGGTTTATTTGCATATTCACTCCTGATTGGCTGGTGGGCATGGCTTATTTGTGTAGCAGAGGTATGGTCAATTTGCATATTACTCTTTTATTAGAAAGGATTTACACACACACACACACACACACACACACACACACACACACACAGACACACACACATCCAAGAGCACAACAAGAGCATGTGGCTTTTCCTCAGTCCAAAATGTAGTTGAAAGTTCTAAGGTAAGTGAGTAAGTTGATTTTGAAATTAAATGGGCATTACTTGGCTCAATATTGTGGGCTTTGGGAGCAATAAAGTGTTTTAACCGAGATGCTAATAATTCAATTCTTGCATAGCGAAGGAATTATTAGTTCTTAGGTGAAAGTGCATGGAGCAGTGAGTGTAACAGGAAGATTAAGGAACTTTTAGTAATGTTTACAAGAGATTGTGAGAAAGAGTGCAAAGTAGAGATGGGAAAAAGATGACAAATCCTAGTCAAGCTATAGCTAGGCACTGATAAATATGTATGTGGACGTATTGGAAATTGCTTGCACTTTGTTCAGAAGTGGACAGGTTTTTCCTCCTGATGGTAATTTAAGAAATTAAGGATTATGTACAAGGAGGACAAGATCTCAGAAATAATACATTCCAGAGTAACATTTTACAGCGCATACAACCATGAGCCCGAATGGAGTCTTAGAGTAAATTTAAACATGGTTGTGGAAAGGGGAAGTAAAGTGGGGTTAGAATTCCTATATTTCCTTAAAACATTTCTCTCCATTGAGATATACTCACTTAAGTGTTTTTCATTTTCAGGACTGCTGTCACGTGGGAGAGAGAATTATGCAGGTGCTCTGTGGAAAGAGCCAATCCCTTCCAGGAGAAATTACCATATGTCTCCTTGAGATGATGATTGCACTACTGGTTATATGTAATGGGCAACAAAACATACTTCACTTAATGTATACTAGATATTGTTTGTTGTTGAGGTGAAATTCATCCAATCACACTAAATATTTACTATTGACCAAGGAAGTAGCATGCAGTGTATTCAGAATCTTATGTCAGCACCACATCTGTGTAGATCCAAAACATCTTTATCGCCCCTAAATAAATTCTGCAGGTAAAACAGTCACTACCATTCTCTTCCCAGATCCAGCTTCTATCAAACATCAAACAGTATTCTGTCTGTATTGATGTGCCTGTTTTCCACAGATCATAGTATCAGAATGAAACAGGACAGGACCATTTGTGTCTGGCTTGTTTCTATTAGCATAAATGTTTCCAAGGGTCATCCATGTGGCAGTAATCAGTCCATCTCCACTTTTATGGCCGATTAAATATTCCATTGCAGCTCTAGTACACAGCTCATTGATATCTTCATCTTTTGGGGTCATTTCCACCGGAGGACTGCTCTGAGCATTCTTGGGCTATCATTTCAGTAGAAGTTTCCAGTGATTTTGGGTGCATAACATAGGTTGGAAAATCTGAGTCGTATTGTAATTCAGTGTTAAATGTTTGTTGAAGGAATTTCCATTGTTTTCCACAGCAGCGACACCTTGTCACCTTTCTGTTGTTTGTGCACAGGATTCCAGTTTTTCTAAATCCCCAACAACCCCTGATATTTTCCTCTTCACACATTGTTGCCTACTTAGGAATGAAGTAGTATTGCATTTTGATTTTGATTGGCATTTCCCTAATGACCTGTTTAGTTGATCTTTTCATGAACTTGTTAGCTATTTGTGTGTCTTCTTTGTTTTTTTTTTTTTTTTCAAATTTTTTATTAAGGTATTATATGTGTACATATCTTACCATTGCCCTCCCCACACCCCACTCCCATATATGCCCCCACCCCCCAGAGTTTTGCATCCATTGGTTATGCTTATATGCATGCATACAAGTCCTTTGATTGATCTCTTATCTCCCCCCCCCTCTCCCTAACCTTCCCCTTGTAATTTGACAGTCTGTTTGATGCTTTACTGTCTCTGTATCTATCTTTTTGTTCAAGTTTATAATGTTCTTTATTATCCATAAATGAGTGAGATCATGTGGTATTTTTCTTTCATTGACTGACTTATTTCACTTAACATAATGTTCTCCAATTCCTCCCAGGTTGCTGCAAATGATGAGAATTCCTTCTTTTTTATGGCAGCATAGTATTCCATTGTGTAGATGTACCACAGTTTTCTGATCCAGTCATCTGCTGACGGGCACCTAGGCTGTTTCCAAATCTTAGCTATGGTGAATTGCGCTGCTATGAACATAGGGGTGCATATATCCTTTCTAATTGGTGTTTCTAGTTTCTTCGGATATATTCCCAGGAGTGGGATTACTGGGTCAAATGGGAGTTCCATTTTCAGTTTTTTGAGGAAACTCCATACTGTTCTCCACAGTGGCTGCACCAGTCTGCAATCCCACCAGCAGTGCACGAGGGTTCCTTTTTCTCCGCATCCTCGCCAACACTTGTCGTTTGTTGATTTGTTGATGATAGCCATTCTGACAGGTGTGAGATGGTACCGCATTGTTGTTTTGATTTGCATCTCTCGGATAATTAGTGACGTTGAGCATGTTTTCATGTGTCTCTTGGCCTTCCTTCTGTCTTCTTTTGAAAAGATTCTATTTAGGTCTGTTGCCCATTTTTTTATTGGATCATTTATCTTCCTTTTATTAAGTTGTATAAGCTGCCTGTAGATGTTGGAGATTAAACCTTTATCAGTGATGCCATTTGCAAATATGTTCTCCCATGCAGTGGGCCTTCTTGTTGTTTTGTTGATGGTTTCTTTTGCTGTGAAAAAGCTTTTTATTTTGATGTAGTCCCATTTGTTAATTTTCTCTTTAGCTTCCATTGCCCTAGGGGCAGTGTCAGTGAAGAATTTCTTTTGGCATATGTCTGACATTTTGCTGCCTGTGGATTGCTCTAGTATTTTTATGGTTTCCCGTCTTATGTTTAAGTCCTGTATCCATTTTGAGTTTATTTTTGTGTATGGCGTAAGTTGGTGATCAAGCTTCATTTTTTTGCATGTATCTGTCCAATTTTCCCAACACCCTTTATTGAAGAGACTGTCTTTATTCCATTGTATGTTCATGCCTCCTTTGTCAAATATTAATTGAGCATAGTGGTTTGGGTCAATATCTGGATTCTCTATTCTGTTCCATTGATCTATATGTCTGTTCTTGTGCCAGTACCAGGCTGTTTTGAGAACAGTGGCTTTGTAATACAGCTTGAAATCTGGTATTGAGATCCCTCCTACTTTATTCTTCTTTCTCAGGATTGCTGTGGCTATTCGGGGTCTTTTTTTATTCCAGATGAATTTTTGGAGAGTTCTTTCAAGGTCTGTGAAATATGCCGTTGGTATTTTAATGGGGAGTGCATTGAATCTATAGATTGCTTTGGGTAGTATGGACATTTTAATGATGTTGATTCTACCAATCCATGAACATGGTATGTTCTTCCATCTGTTTACGTCTTCCTCTATCTCTTTTTTCAGTGTCCTATAGTTTTCCGTGTATAGGTCTTTTACCTCCTTAGTTAAGTTTATATTCCTAGGTATCTTAATTTTTTTGGTGCGATGGTAAATGGGATTGCCTTTTTAGTCTCTCTGTCTGTAAGTTCACTATTGGTGTATAGAAAGGCCATAGATTTCTTGGCGTTAATTTTGTATCCTGCTACATTGCCGAATTCATTTATTAAGTCTATGAGTTTTTTGACGGAGTCTTTCGGATTTTTTATGTACAATATCATGTCGTCTGCAAATAAAGACAGCTTTACTTGTTCTTTTCCAATCTGGATGTCTTGTATTTCTTCTTCTTGTCTAATTGCAATGGCTAATACTTCCAGTACTATGTCAAACAGGAGTGGTGAGAGTGGGCATCCCTGTCTCGTTCCTGTTCTTAGGGGAAATGTCTTTAGTTTTTGTCCATTGAGTATGATGTTTGCTGTGGGTTTATCATATATAGCTTTTATTATGTTGAGGTATGAGCCATCTATTCCCACCTTGTTGAGAGCTTTTATCAAGAAAGGGTGTTGGATTTTGTCAAATGCTTTTTCTGCATCAATTGATATGACTATGTGATTTTTATCTTTCAATTTGTTTATGTGATGTATCACGTTTATTGATTTGCGGATATTGTACCATCCTTGCATTCCTGGGATAAATCCTACTTGGTCATGGTGTATGATCTTTATGATGTACTGCTGGAGCCGATTTGCTAGAATTTTGTTGAGGATTTTGGCATCTATGTTCATGAGGGATATTGGTCTGTAATTCTCTTTCATTGTGTTGTCTTTATCTGGTTTTGGTATTAGGGTGATGCTGGCTTCATAGAAGGAGCTTGGAAGTGTTCCTTCCACTTGAATTTTTTGGAATAGTCTGAGGAGGATAGGTTTTAGTTCTTCCTTGAATGTTTGGTAAAACTCTCCTGTGAAGCCATCTGGCCCCGGGCTTTTGTTTGATGGAAGCTTTTTGATGACTGCTTCAATTTCGTCCATAGTTATTGGCCTATTGAGCTGTTTAGATTCTTCTTGATTGATTTTTGGAAGGTTATATTTTTCTAGGAATATGTCCATTTCCTCCAGATTGTCCAGTTTGTTGGAATAGAGTTGTTCGTAGTATTTTGTAACAATCCTTTGTATCTCAGCGGGGTCTGTTGTTATTTCACCTCTTTCATTTCTGATTTTGTTTATTTGGGTCCTCTCTCTTTGCTTCTTGGTGAGCCTGGCTAGAGGTCCATCAATATTGTTTATCCTTTCAAAGAACCAGCTCTTGGTTTTGTTGATCTTATGTATTGTTTCTTTGGTCTCTATGTCATTTATCTCCGCTCTGATCTTTGTTATTTCCTTCCTTCTGGTTACACTGGGCTTTTCTTGCTGCTCTTTTTCTAGCTCTTTGAGTTGTAGGGTTAAGTAATTTATTACCATTGTTTCTTGTTTTTTGCAATAGGCCTGTAGAGCTATGAACTTCCCTCTCAAGACTGCTTTCGCTGTGTCCCATAGATTTTGGATTGTTGTGTTTTCATTGTCATTTGTTGCCATGATGTTTTTTATTTCTTCCTTGATCTCTCTGGTGACCCAGTCCTTGTTTAATAGCATGCTGTTTAGTCTCCATGTGTTTGATTTCTTTGGATTGTTTTTATTGTAGTTGATTTCCAGTTTTATGCCTCTGTGATCTGAGAAGATGCTTGATATAATTTCTATCTTCTTGAATTTGAAGAGACTTTGCCTGTGACCCAGCATATGGTCTATCTTTGAAAATGACCCATGTGCACTTGAGAAGAATGTATATTCTGTGGCTTTGGGGTGAAATGTTCTGAAGATGTCAATTAATTCCATCTGGTCTAGTGAGTCATTTAGGATTGCTGTTTCTTTGCTGATTTTTTGTTTAGAGGATTTGTCCAGTGGTGATAGTGGGGTATTAAAGTCTCCTACTATGATTGTGTTGCTATTAATCTCTCCCTTGATATCCTCCAGGAGTTTTTTTATGTATTTGGGTGCTCCTATATTGGGAGCGTATATGTTTACCAGAATTATTTCTTCTTGTTGGATTTCTCCCTTTAGTATTATGAAGTGGCCTTCCTTATCTCTTGTTATGGCATTTACTTTGAGGTCTATTTTGTCAGATATAAGTATTGCTACCCCAGCTTTTTTTTCATTTCCATTTGCCTGAAAGATATTTTTCCATCCCTTCACTTTCAATCTGTGTGAGTCTCTTGTTCTGAGGTGGGTCTCTTGTAGACAGCATATATATGGGTCGTGTTTTTTTATCCATTCAGCTACTCGATGTCTTTTGATTGGAGCATTTAGTCCGTTTACATTTAAAGTTATTACTGAAAGGTATTTGTTTGCAGTCATATCTATTTTTGTGTCTGTATTCCTTCTTACCTGTTTATTTCTTCTTTTTACAGTATTCCCTTTAGCAATTCTTGCATTGCTGGTTTGGTGGTGATAAACTCCCTGAGGCTTTTTTTGTCTGCAAAGCTCCTGATTTCCCCTTCAATTTTGATTGATAGTCTTGCTGGATATAGTATTCTTGGATTCAGTCCTTTGCTTTGCAACACTTTGTATACCTCCTTCCATTCACTTCTAGCTTGTTGTGTTTCTGATGAGTAATCATTTGACAATCTGATGGGTGTTCCTTTGTAGGTAACTCTCTGTCTCTCTCTTGCCGCCTTTAGGATTCTCTCTTTATCATTTATATTTGCCATTGAAATTATGACATGTCTTGGTGTGGGTCTTTTGGGGTTGATCCTGCTTGGGACTCTCTTTACTTGCGTAACTTTTATCTTTCCCATATCCGGGAAGTTTTCTGTCATTATTTCTTCAAATAGATTTTCTAATCCCTGCTGCTCTTCTTGTCCTTCTGGCAGTCCTATTATACGCATGTTACTTCGTTTCATGTTGTCCCGAAGCTCCCTTAGGCTTTCCTCCTGCTTTTTAATTTTTTTCTCCAATTGCTGTTCAGCTTGAGCTTGTTTCTGTACCTGATCTTCTAACTCACTAATTCGGTCCTCTGCTTCTTGTAATCTACTGTTGAAACTTTCCATGGTGTTTTTGATTGTAGCTATATCACTTTTCATTTCTTCCTGATTCTTGCATAAGTTGTTGATTTTCTCATCCATCCGATGTATAAATTCCATGACCATTACTCTGAACTCCTTTTCGGTCATGTTGCAAGCTTCATTTTCACTAATTTCCTTTCTTGGCGACTCCACATTTTCTTTCCTCTGTGAGTTATTTCGTTTCCCCATTCTGGCTATTACCAGAAAGCTCAAGCTTCTGTTTGCGTGGACCTGGGTCGTGTGCTGTGGGGACTTCGCTCCACCCTAGTTTCACTGAAGTGCTCTGACACTAGGACGTGTGGCTGTCTTTGGTTGTCGGGAACCAGACTTGCCCAGGGTCAGTGTCCCCAGTGTTCCGTGTGGTCTCGTGTGCACATTTAGAATCAGGGGCCCTGTCTGCACCACACTGTTGGTATGTGCCGAGAATGTGATCCTTAGCATGTGCCAGGAGTCAGAGTTTCCCTGTGTCTGCACCAAGACTCGAGTGTCAAAGTCTCTGTTGCCTTGTGCGGTTTCTCGTTGAGAATCAGGGTCCCTGTGTGTGCACGCACCAACAATTGGGGTCGCTGGCTCTTAGTGTGAATGCGCTGTGAGTCAGGGATCCCAGGCAGCTGTGTCCGGCGTGCCAAATTCCCTGAAGTGGGGCTGCGTCCTGTGTGTGCTCTCTCTACTGAGCCAAACCGGCTAGAGCGCACATTCTTAAAAACCTGAAGGTGAGCCGGCTCAGTGCACTCTCCCAAAGTCCCAGAAGGGGGGCGGAGTCCGACCTGTGCGCCAAATTCCCCAAAGGGAAGCCCCTCTGTGCAAGCTTTTAATAATCTCCGAAGGGGGAGCTGTGCCCCGTGAGCCAAATTCCCCCAAATTCCCCGAAGGGGAGCCTTCTGTGCGCACTGACAGATTTCCCCGACGGGGAGCTGCTTCTGTCCCGTGCGGGAGCGCGCGCCAAATTCCCTAAGAGGGAGTGCGTCCCTGCGCAAAGCTCGGCAGCTTGGGCCAGGGGCGGGTCTATCAGTTACTATGACGCTGTCTGTGCGCGCGCCTGTGAGCAGCTTGGGCGAGGGGCGCGTCTATCAGTTACTATGGCGCTTTCCGCACGCCTGTGGGCGCTCAGCAGCTTGGGGGAGGGGCGGGTCTATCAGTTACTATGGCGCTCGCGCGCCTGCGAGGAGGGGGATAGGCTCTTTGACTCACGGAAATCTGCCGGGAAGTCTGGATTCTTGTTTGTTTGTCTGAAGCTGTGATAGCAGTTCTCTGTCCCCAGTGGCTGCAGGGTCCTGGTTTGTGTCAGAAGCCGGGATCCGAGTCTCGGGCAGCTCTGTTTCCCAAGATGGCGTGGTCTCTGCGTCCGCACCAGCCGCCGAGAAGTGTCCGCTTTGTGCGCGGGGCTCCGCCGTCTAGGGCTGCCCTGTTCGGGAGCCCCTTGGAAGACCTGCAGAATCTAACTGACCCTATCTCATACACACACACACACACACCACACACATCTACACTCTCCTCTATGGGTTCCTCACTCACACTCTCTCTCTCCCTACCTTCCTGCCGGTCGCCATCTTTTTCCCTCTGTGTGTCTTCTTTGGAGAAATGTCTCTTGAAGCCTTCTGTCCATATACATTTCCTATTTTTGTAGTCAGAGTGTGTACAAGTTCTGTATCTTAGAAGGTGATTGCAAAATATTTCTGCTTTATTCCCTTAAGTTATTCCAGCAGAGATGATCCATGTTCCTGATACAGCAAGCGTTATAGCCCACCATGTAGGGAGGGTGCACACCGTGACAGTCTTGCAGGTTCTCGAGGTGAGCACTCCTATAGAACACACAGGTGTTTAAAAGTGTTCCCCTCTTTCTGTTAAATTACAGCAGGAAGGTTTGGGATGGGGGGTGATATAACAGATCAACCTAAGAACTTGTATGCATGCATATAAGCATAACCAATGGATGCAAGACACTGGGGGGTTAGGACATGTATGGGAGTGAGGTGCACGGGCAATGTGAAGAAATGTACACATATAATATCTTAATCAATAAAAATTGAAAAATTAAAAAGTTAAAAGTTAAAAAAAATAAAAGTGTTTCCCTCTTTTATCCAATAGCAGGCTGCAGCTGTTAACTTGGACACAGTTAATTCCGTGTTTTTTACCGTAGTGATCATGATGGCTGTGGGAGCAGCCCTGGTAGAGATTATCTGCATGTCGAACTGGAGGCTCTTACGGACATTAATATGAGAGTTATGGTAAGTGTCCAGATATACTGTGTGTAAGTGACGTGTAAGTGATTTAATCAGCCGCCTTGTGTTACTCTATTTTTACTTCCATTTGCCAAAGGGAGTACTATATGAAGTATGGCTGTTGCATTATCATGGAGTACTTGTATTCTTTTCTTAGTATCTTATTTGGAACAGTACACACTTTCAGGGATGAGGGATCACAGTCATTTATCTTCCTTATTAAAGAAACAAAATTCTACGTTTTATTTTTTTGGATTTCCTCACCTGAGGATATTTTCTCCAATTGAACTTGGGAGAGTGGAATGGGGAGAGTGGGGATGAGAGAGAGCTACATCAATGTGAGAGAGATACTCTGATGTTTTCCTCATGTACAATCCTCAACCTGGTGCAGGAAGGGACCCTGCAACCCAGGGGCATACCCTTGACCTGCAAACAAACCCAGGATCCTGCAGGGCCAAGGTTGGTACTCTTCCCACTTATTAATACCAGTCAGGGGGTATTTTACCATCTTTTAATCAGAACGAGCAGTTGACAGCGTGAAGCATAGGAACAATACAATGTCAGCCTGTTTTCAGAAAAATGTGCATTGAAATTTATTCACAATCAATTAATTGAGTTGAAACATTATTCTTCAGCTGTATTTTAAATAAATATAAGCTCCATTGCCTACCTCAGCATTACTGATATCTTTTCAGCACAAGCAGATAAACTTATATGTTTTCCTAATATTTAAGACTTTACTAGGGTCATGTCATACTGATGTAAAATTATTCAATAAGAGGTTCAAGTATTGTTATTTTGTCACTGGTTTGACAGTAGGCTCAGGTGGAACACCTCCAGCACAAAGGTCCCTTCTGACTTACAGTAGAAGCAGTTGCTGAGATGATTATTATAGCCGCAGATGAGATGGTTATGACGGGGGCATGACAATTATTGCAGCAGAAGATGGGACACCTCTGTAAGGGGTCCCAAGCCTGGTGCTGGCGGAAATCATAAGATTCACAATCTATGCAAGAGAGAGTGAAACATGCTGTACAGTAGCTCAACTTATCGGGCTCCTCTAGGAGAATCAGGAGAGAAGCCCCTGTGACAGAGGAAGTAGACACTGAAATTAAAAATGATGCTAAGGTATGGACGGCATTTAGTTTGTAAAGAAATTGTCTTCTGTTAATTAAGAATGACCAAAAGCAAATGGTGAGTTTGGGGAAGAGGCAAGAAAACAGGTCCCTTTATGAAGTTTCTGCCTGGGATGCAAAGTTTGAATTATTCAGGGATATTTCATAAGTGTTGATTTAAATTGCAATATACTTTAACTGTTTAATATGAAGGTCTGCATTGTTAAAATTTTCAGAATAAAGTTTTCCACCAAATGGGATATCTTGTCGGATTGTACTACAAACAGCAATGTGTATGGAGAGTTGCATTCTTGACTCTAAATTTCCCAATGTGTCTTTGACCATAAGTGCATACCAGATTTTGAAAGAACTGCATAGAAAATGAAGCAGTGTGCTACTTCTTTATGGCATGCTGCCCTGTTTTCCAGTTAGGCAGGGTAAACAAATTACATATTTTCGTTGGAAAACCTAAATGGAAAAAAGGATTGAGGAATCTCCAACAAGTCTACATGACAATTGTTTGCCTCCTTCCTATGGGATTTTGTATGTCCTCAACCTTTAAAGTAATAGGTTAAGTAGGAAGAAAAATTACATACAGGATAATATAAATGTTTGAAGAAGTCTAAATGTAAGCATCCTTTTGTTTATTAAAATGACATCAGCACCTTACTGAAGTGTGAATAAGATTGAAACATAAATTGTCACTTAAACCGAACCAGTTAGCTTTCCTGACTATACCTCTGAATGAAATGAACAAAAGTGCCCCTAGGTAGTGATATGTATTTTACTGTAGAACTACTCATGCACTTTCTCTTCAACTATTTGACATTTAATGTACCACAAAGGATATGCTTTCCTAAACAACAAGTTACCTTGAAGCCTCAGTATTTTTATCAGTGAATGTAAAAAAACATCATGATGGGAAAGGTTTTTAAAAACTCATCTCTTGGCCTGTTGAGTGTAGAGTTATCAACAAGCCTTCCAACTTGAATTTTAAAAATTACCACAAAAATGTGTGGTTTCTTAAAATTATTTTTATTAGAATAGTGTATGTGAAACTCATTGAAAAATTTGGAAGCTGGAATCTCAGTTGTTTAAGGACTTTAAAGTCTAGCATGTCAGATTGGGGGGCAATGAAGGAATAAGCCCTGTTCGGTTTGGCTCAGTGAGCCCCTTTCTCATTGCCACCTGGTATGCTGCTGGATTGGTGAAACACTTAATAAAGCCACTTGGACGTCACATTTACTCAGCAGAATTTTACCAATGTAGGTTTGAATTGATAACGTATTTTGATGCAGAGAAATACAAGAAGGCAAACAATACAAAACTTCCCCAGTATAGAATCGAACACATTATATACAATCCTCTTGGCAAGTGGACTAAAAAGGAAGATTAAGGAGAAGAAAGAAAAGCATAAAAATTCTGACCATGACAAAGGGCTCCTTCTTGTATTTCTTAAATGGATATTGTGGATATCAAACTAAGCTATTTACATACTTTTAAATACATTTATTTTTACTGTTTTCAGAGAGGAAGGAAAGAGAACCGCCAATGGTGAGAGAGAATCATGGATTGGCTGCCTCCTACAAGACACTAACTGGCCTTGGATCCCACAACCCAGGCATGTCCCGGACTGGGAATTACACCCTAACCTCCTGGTTCACAGGTCAAAACTCAACCACTGAGCCAAGCAGGCCAGACTTTGGCTCTTCTCTATTCAAAGTACTCCTTTTGACATCTGTTTCCCCCAGTTGTCCTAAATCCAACCTGCCTGATTGCTGTGCAGATGTGTGGACTCTGGATACATTCAATAGTAAGCAACCTACTATGTGTGCCTTACTCTCCCTGCTTGCTTTCTGATGGACTGGAAACCCCCATCCATAGGGCCTTCATGTACAGGATCCCTGTGCACCACCAGTCACCAACTACCAAGGGCCCCTGTATGCCCATATTCACAGATGATGTCTCTATCTAAACATGCACTTTCTAAGCCTCATTGCCTTGGTACTGTGCCTTTTTGAATATTTTGATGGAAAAGTCCAGATTCCAATAAGGAATTTTGCTGGATTTCTCAGGTGTAGTCTCCAGAACAAATAAAGTGTCAAGTGCAGGACACCCTGTTGAGAGACAACATGCAGCAATGAGTTTTCTTTTGTTTTGTGTTGTTTTAATGTGGTAGGCTTTAAAATTTATTCTTTAGAGAGAGATGAATGGAGAGATACAGACAGACAGAGAAGCATTCATGTGAACCAGAAATATTAATGGTTGCCTGGGGACCAGACCTGCCACCTGGATAAGTGCCCTGACCATGAATCAAACAGGTGACCTTTTTGATGCACAGGACAATGCCTAGTCACACTGGCCAGGGTGCACTGTCTTTCACTTTTCTTCCTTAACTTGCATCTGGTTGCTAACAATCACTATTAATGCTAATAACAGTGGGCAATATTAGAACAGGACATGCTGACAAGGGCTTTACATGAGTTAGCCACCCAGATGAATCTCACCACAACCTAATGGGACACAGTCTCTATTATTGGTGAGGAACCAATACCAAGATCATTCGATATTTAGCCCATGCCCTTCCTCGCCCATAAACTGCCCATTTTTATACTTTTCCTCAAATTTCAGAGGTTCTGATTCCCATTATGGACACTGTTCCCTGTCAAGGGGGGATGGGATGACAAGATGCAAGTCAGATAGAGAGAGAGTGTGTCTGATATAAGAGAGAAGAATTTTCTGATCCTTGATCTCTGATCCTCTTTCTTGGGGTTTGGGGGGCTCACTGTCTATTATAGATATTACAGCATTTTCTCTCCCCATGAGAAGTAGCAGAGTGTGCCTGGCTGGTGTGGGTCAGCAGACCTATGATCCAAGAGGACGTAGTTCAATTCTCAGTTGGGGCAGTCTCCTGAGTTTAGGCCTGGATCCCAGGGGAATGGGGGCATACAGGAGACTGCCAACCAATGATTGGATCTCATTCTTGAGGCTTCTATCCATATCTCCTTCTCCCTTCCTCTCTGAAATTAATTAGAAATGTACTTAAGAAATGGTAATATATGCTCCCAAGCTGATAGGCCCAAACTAGAAGAGGGGAAGGAAGAAGAACATAAAGTAACGGCAATAAAAAGAAAGAAGGGCCAGGTGCTGTGTGTGGCAAGCTAGGAAGCTGCTTACACCCAGCAGAGACCAGCAAGCACATGAGTGGCTGGCACTGAATGAGAGGCAGTAGAAGGAGAAAAAGCATGACAGAATCCCTCATCTACAGGGAGACTAGACGCACAAATGCAGCCCTGCCCCTGGGCCTGGGTGTGTGGTCTTCTCCCCTGGTGTTCCTCTGACAGGCCACTCAGTGAGCCAAATGAGACAGCCCTGGCCAGAATGCAGTGGCATGTGGGCAGGGAACCTGTTTCTTGCTGGGCAGCTGACTGTCCATTGATTATGGGATCCAACCGCACAGTATGACATCTCCATTTCACTTGGTTGTATTGCCCCTCAGGGTGGTCCTCCATACACCCAGCTCCCCAGAGTGACCTTCACCTGTGTCCACCTAAGTGCTCTCCCGGAACTGGCTTGGGGTTGGCCACTCCTCAGACTCAAAACCCAGGGACTGTCACTGGCTCAGTGTTGGTTTACCACCTCCTTGATGGATGGGAAGGAGGGTCATGTGGGGAGAGTCTTCTCACATTGTGACCTAGCCTCCACAAAGGGTTTCATATTCTTAGTATGGGACACAGATACTAAGCAAAGGTTTATGCCAGCTTAATATTGTGCTGAAAGGAATGTAACTGTTTTTACTGGCCACAAGTATTGGACTGCAAGCAGGGGCTGGATCCAGGGGGATGGCAGGTGTGGATTTGGAGTTCAGGTCTCTGACTAGCTGGCAGGATGATGTCCCTTTGAGTACTGGGGTCTGACTTGTGCACAGGGAAGCTCTACCATGGACCGGCCCAAGGCCAGTGACGTAGGCTACCAGTGGGGAGGAGTGTTTGAGTCCATGACCGCTAGGAAGTTGTAGTTCAGTGGTGATCATGGGAAGCCACTTGTTCCAGTCCCTGTGGATGCACCTTCTTTGGGCTTAACCACTGAATAGTCACAGAGGTAAGGGAGGATGCCCCGACCCGCGGGTTCAGTCAACGCGGACCCTAGAGGGGGAGTGGGAATGAAAGGACAAGAGGCACAAGAGATGGAAACAAGACAGGCTTTCTGATCAAGTCTCGTTTATTGCAAGGTATACGGGGATAGATATAGTCAGGGAGAGTGAAGGAATTCCTCTAGTGATGTCAGCGGGAGGGTAGTTAGGCCGTAAATATCAAGAATAGGTTATCTCAACAGAGAGGTCTTGTTGTGCCCCAGCCGCCAGAATGTCTGCCGCCAGGGTACCTAAGTAATAACTGTCAAGAGCCCCCTGTTGTGCAAACAATGTTATCTTTGGTCATCCAAATGCAGTTCTGGGAGCACAGTTCCCTACAGGTCCCCCTTTTTTATATTATATTGGCCAGGGAACAGGGGGCTGTGCCTGTCTTAGGTCAGGAGATCACATATACCCGGCCTACACACCTTACTCGTCATGGGCTGACTGGGCAGCTTTTGGCCCAGCGCCTGTCTTAGGTGGTGTGGAGGTCCCGTTTCAAATTTTGGGTATACTCTCCAGTTGCCCGTCTTTGGCTATCCAGCCCAGCTCACCAAGGGTAGGAAAGAGGAACGTTTACCTTCAGACAGCGTCTGAGTAAGTTCCCATATACGCGTCCCTGTCGGCCATTTCAAGTTTGTGGTAATGGACCTGTATGGGTTTCATTTGGATGGCTTCTATTTGTTGCTTAAGAAATGCCATGAGTTTGTTGAATAAGAAAGGACCTAGCGATAGTAGGATCAACAGGCCGAGCAGGGGTCCTAATAAGGGAAGGAGATAGGGGAGGAATCCATTCAGCCCACTCCAAAGAGGGTTTTCGAACAGCTCCTTTCGCCTTTTCACCAGGTCTTCTTGTAATTTCTTTATCTTGTCTCGGACGATTCCGGATTTGTTGGCGTAGAAGCAACAGCGTTCCTGTAGGGCTAAGCATATCCCTCCCTGTTCTGCTGTGAGTAAGTCTAACCCCCTTCTGTTTTGTAGGACAACCTCAGCCAGTGAATCAATCTGGTCCTGGAGATCATTTATGGTACCAGAGAGAGCTTGGACATCGTCGATCAATTGGTTAGATAATTTTGTATAGGAATGTATTGCTACCCCTAGAGCTGCTGTGCCAGAAGCCATAGCTCCAGAGACCCCTAGACCTACAAGTAAGGGGATGAGCTGGATAGCTCGCTTACTGCGTCCAGCAATGTAGTCAAGGCTGGGTAGGGGAATAGGCTCGCCCCCCGGAATAATATCAATATCGGGGAGAACAATGGCCTGTACGCATAGTCCCGTCCAGTTTGTAGGTAGGGCCATGAAGGCCATGTTTCCTCCACACACAAACACTTGCCCGGGAGCGGGACAGAGAGATGAGGTATAGTTGACAATAGAGGAGCAATTTGTAAAGGTAGTGAATCCTACGTCTAAATCATAGTTATCATTTTGGGGGTGGCTTTGTAAGCACAGGGATGTATTAAATCTATAGGTTGGATCCTAAAAGGCAAGCCAACACTACAGTTCCCCTTAGGTTGTACATTGGTAGTATTTGCTGGGATGGCAAGGGGCATGGGTGTACCAAGGGTCATACACAACCAGCAGTCCTCCGCAAGGGTTGGGTTGGTAACATTCAGAGCTCTGAGTGTAGCCTCCAAGATGTTGGAGGTTTGGGTGTCAAGATCTATGCCCCGAGATTTGGGCAGAGCCAAAGGGTGGTACTGTAGGGGCGGATACATGTGCTTAATAATTTCTTCAATCTGTTTCTGAACCATGGCTTCCCTTACCCTGTCTGTTGGCCCACCGCCATCAGACACGTGGATCGGTGCTTGCGGTGGCCAGCAAATATCTTTGCCGACAGTGCCATGGCAGGAGGCTTGGGCATATTTAGAGTGCCCTAGAGGGTGGCTATAATCATACTCGCCTCCAAAGGAACCACTATAAGTTCTTTGTAAGACGGCTGTTAGGTATATTTTGCCATCTGTGTGAGAACACTGCTGGACACTGTTATAACAGGTAGAGTGTAGCTCTATGGCCTCTTGACAATCGCTGGGGCAGGGCCCTGGTTCGCCATTAACCATAGGTATGATTTTGGGCTTCCCAACACATTTCCAGCTTTGTTCGTATCCTCCCCCCATTTGTCTCTTATAAATTAAATAAGCTGTACTGCTGCCACAATCGGCTATCCGGATGTAAGAAGTGGGAATCACCCCACTCTTACCTCCTCTGCAGTCACAAGGGTTTCCAAACAGCTTCAAAAGTAACTCTTGCTTGTTTATTGGGGGTCCCAGTCCGCCGTTAGTCATAGGTATCAGGATCAACATTATTCCTTGTAGTAGGATCTGGGTAATTGTCTCCATGACCTGTAAATAAAGAAAAGCTTGTCTCAGGGAGAGTCTTCTTCCCTGGAGTCTGTTAACTCGTTATCGTTCTCAATGCTCTTATCCACTTGTTTTACTAGGCGTTCAGGGAGCCATCTGGATGATTTCATTTCTTTGGAGTAAATGCATACTGACCCTCGGCCCCAGATGAGCACAGGGTCTGGCCCATGCCATGAGTTGTTTAGGGGATCCTTCCACATTACTGAGGCGAATTGTTTCTTTGTTTCCGTTTGCCAAAAGCGAGTAGCCGCTGATGACCCATTGGCATCCAAGTTTAAAAAATTAAGAATAAAGAGTGCATGTGATATTAGATTTCTGGGGGACCCCTTGATGGGGTACCATTCCCCCTTTTTTATTTTATCTATAGTAATTTTGAGGGAAAGGTTAGCTCTTTCTACAATACCTTGGCCTTGAGGGTTATATGGGATGCCTGTTATGTGAGTAATATTCATTTGTTTGCAAAATTTAGAGAAGCCGGAGCTGGTGTAACCAGGACCATTATCAGTTTTAATTTGTTGAGGGCAGCCGAGAACTGAAAAGCTAGTTAAAAGGTGAGCTATTACATTTTTTGTAGCTTCTCCGGTTTGTAGAGTTGCAAATATAAATCCACTATAAGTGTCAATGCTGACATGTATATATTTGAGATTTCCAAACTCAGGGAAGTGTGTGACGTCCATTTGCCATAGAGCATTAGGAATTAAGCCTCGTGGGTTTACCCCTAGATGAGGGGTAGGGAGATGTAGAGTGCAAATAGAGCAAGTTTTAACAATTTGTCTAGCTTGTTCTCTGGTTATTTTAAACATAAGCCGGAGGGTGCGAGCGTTAAGATGATGTAACTGATGAGCTTCTTGTGCTCGGGTTATTTGGGAGGGACTATCAACAATTAGTGAGTAGGCTGATGTGGAGGGACGAGTGGCCAGGTCTGCTAGCTGGTTACCTGTTGTCAGTGGCCCAGGTAGGTCAGAATGGGCATGGAGGTGTCCGATAAAGAAAGGGTCAGACCTTTTTCTGATCAAATCCTGTAATTGGCTAAATAATTTGCCAGTCTGAGAGCTATGTTTTATCTGTCCACATGTCTCTAATTGAGGTACAGCCTGGGCGATATAAGCACTGTCTGTGTATAGATTAAAGGCTTTTGTGGGGAAGGCTGAAAAAACTGCTTTGACAGCATGTAGCTCGGTTATTTGGGCGGAGGAGCTGTTAGTCTGAAATTGGATAGTGCTGGAGTCCCAAACATAGGCAGCTATGCCTGTGGAAGAACCGTCCGTGAAAACGGACAATGCTTTAGGAAGAGGCTTAGTGGAAGTGATCTTTGGAAAGATAAACTCATGTCTGTTGGCAAAATCAATAAGTTTGTTTGGAGGGTAGTGATTTTCTATAGAGCCCGTATAAGAGGCAAGAGCGACTGGCCAAAATTCGGTGGCTTTCATTAGCCAGTCAACTTGCTCTTTAGGGTAAGGTTGAATGATAATATCAGGTTCTTTTCCAAAGTAACACTTGCCATGATCTCTACCTATCATGACTAAGTCAGAGACTGCTCTATAGTAAGGGTTTAAGACTCGTTTGGGAGATGCTGGGAGATGAACCCACATAAGAGGTGCTGTCTGCCAGAAAACTGCAGTGGGGGAGAGGGTGGTCCTACATATGATGTATTGTAACGGAGAATCATAATCCATAAAGGTGATGGTTTGATTTTGGATAGCTTGCTCTACTATGGCAATGGCTTTGCGTCCCTCAGCAGTAAGTTCCCTCGGTGAGGTGGGACAGCTATCTCCTTGGAGGATGTCATAAAGAGGCTTAAACTCATGTTTGGTGAGTCTTAAGTAAGGCATTAGCCAATTTATATCTCCCAATAGTTTTTGGAAGTCATTCAGAGTTTTTAAACTATCTAGTCTGAGGGTTAGTTTTTGAGAGGAGATAGTGGACCCTCTCATTTGGAACCCAAGGTATGTATAAGGGTCTTTTAGCTGGACTTTATCAGGAGCAATTTGTAGGCCATGAGATTTTAATGCCTGCTGGAGATCAGTATAGCAGCTTAGAACTTCCTCTCCAATTTTGCCTGCTACCAAGATGTCATCCATATAATGAATGATATATAGATCAGGCCATCGGTCTCGAATAGATTGAATAGCCAAGGCTACAAAAGACTGACATAGCGTAGGACTATTTGCCATGCCTTGAGGGAGGACTTGCCACTGGAATCTCTGCATAGGGGCACGGAAATTAATTGAGGGGAGGCTAAATGCAAAACGTTTTTGGTCGTTAGGATGTAAAGGGACGGTGAAAAAATAATCTTTCAGGTCTATGATAATTTTCTAATATCCAAGAGGTATGGCCACAGGGGAGGGAAGGCCTGGCTGTAAAGTTCCCATTAAAACCATAGTTTTGTTAACTGCTCTAAGGTCTTGGAGAAGCCTCCATTTTCCTGATTTCTTTTTAATGACAAAAATAGGAGTATTCCACGGGGAATTGCTGGGGATAATATGGCCAGCTTGAAGCTGTTCCTGCACCAGCTGCTGGGCTGCTAATAATTTTTCATGGGATAGGGGCCATTGATCAACCCATACTGGATTATCTGAGAGCCAGGTGATCTTATCAGCATGGCCTGCAGGAGTGTCAATGACCCCTATGGAAAATGGCCAAGTCCTGCCCGAGGGGGTCGCGGAACTGGCTCAATGGGGTGAGTAATACCTGTGGAATTTTTTCCTAATCCCCTCCCGGGTATATATCCTTGTTTAAACATTTGAAGAGTGACAATTTTATTAGGGCTACAGATGATCATTCCTAGCTGAGCTAATAAATCGCTTCCCCATAAATTAATGGGGAGCCCAGTGATAATATAGGGCTGGATAGTACCTTGGTTGCCTTCCTGGTCCCTCCAAGTTAGTACTTTAGAACTTCTTTTTGGATTTCTACTTTGTCCTATACCTTTAAGATGCGTGAGGGTATCTTCTACTGGCCATGTTTGGGGCCAGTCTTCCTCTTTTATAATGGTTACATCAGCACCAGTGTCTACTAAACCAGAAAACTCCTTCCCGTCTAACCATAAAGTCATTAGAGGTTTTTGGGCTGAAAGTACTTCAGACCAGTAGACATCAGATGAACCAAATCCTTGAGCACCTCGGGCACCAATGAGTGTTTTGTTAGTGGCAGAGATAAGAGGAAGGAGTAATAACTGAGCGAATCTCTGACCTGAGGGGACAGTATTAATATGTTTTGGGGAAGAGACCATCACTTTGATTTCTCCAGTATAGTCATTATCAATCACTCCGGGGTACACTAGAAGCCCATCCATAGTGTTAGTACTTCTACCAACTATAAGCCCGAAAGTTTCTTTAGGCAAAGGCCCAAACACTCCCGTAGGAAGCGCCTGTACTCCCATCTCTGGAGTTAAGACTGCGTGGGTGGTGGAACTGAGGTCCAATCCGGCACTTCCTGCTGTTGCCCTGAGGAGGCTTGAAACGGATTGTGTGTTGCTGGAACAAAGCTGACTGCCCCGTAAATTTGTTTGTGTTTGGGGGCCTGGGCCTGGCCCCCATTCCCGTTTCCCTGGCTCTGACTTTGTGGCAGAGGGAGGGGTTGGCCCTGGGCATCCCTTTTTGATTTACATTCATTAGCCCAGTGTTTTCCCCTCTTACATCTAGGGCAGAGCCCTGGAGTGGGTGACTTGGAGGTAGTTGCTGTTTTACCTGCTTTGCAATCCTTTGCAAAGTGACCAATTTCTCCACAACTAAAACACTTATTTTTATTTTGGTGAGACAGAAACTGCCTGACTGTGTAACCCTGCATAGCAGCAGCCATAGCAAGACCTTGCTGATAGGCGGCCCCTATATCTGAGCAAAGGCGAATGTAGCCAGATAAATCAGTTTTCTTTTTATAAGGGCGAATGGCTGCTTGACAAGCCGCGTTAGCATTCTCAAAAGCAAGTTGTTTAACGAAATCAGTCCCCGCCTCAGCACTACCGAAAATTCTACCTGCAGCTGTAATGAGGCGGTGGACAAAGTCAGCAAATGGCTCGTCAGGTCCTTGCTTGATACCAGTGAGTGAGGCGCTCACGTCCCCCTTTGAGGGGATTTTTCTCCAGGCTTTAGTGGCTGCCGCCTGGATCTGAGCAAAAAGACCTGCATCAAACTGCATTTGTTGGTCGCTGGTAGTATAATTACCCTCTCCAGCTAACATGTCATATGTCCAGTTATTGCCAGCTTGCGCATTGCGTCTAGCAGTGTCACGGCAGTTTTCAACATACTCTGATTTCCATAATAAGTAATCGCCCCCCGATAGGGTGGCGCGAGCCAAAGACCGCCAGTCTCCAGGGGTAAGCCAATTTTCTGCTACTGACTCTACAATAGCCATAGTATAGGGTGCAGTAGCACCATACTGGGCTACCGCTGTCTTAATTTCTTTTATAACTTTAAAGTCAAAACCATTATGGTGCCTCCAAACCTGTCCCTGAGCATCAGTGGTCTCTGTAACGGGAAAAGCCTCTAAATCCCCATGCTCTATGGAAGCTTCAGGTTTAGGCTGGATCTTAGGGGTTGCCCCTCTAACGGGGGGCTTTGGTTTAGGCTTGGGCTCTATATTATTACTCTCCTCAGTTTTACTTGTCTTTAATTCTTCGAGTTGCTGGATTAGTTCTTGATGTTCCTTTTCTAATTTTATTTGTTCCTTTAAAAATTGAATTTTATCTCGAAGTAGTTTCTGAGGGTCTATGGCAGGACATGCCAGGGAAGGCGCACTGGGCGCAGGAGCATAAGGTGGAGGGTGCTGAGTGAGGGTTGGCCAGTCAGGATTGTGGTATTTGGCTGCTTCCTCTTTAAGATCAGCCCAGTCATCATGTCCTAAGTCGTCTGAAACCTGGAGGACTTGTTTAAGGGAGGGATAAAGTTTCTTTTCCTTAGGTCGAGCCTCCAGAGACCCTTTACTGCTAGAGGGAGACAGAGACCTGAGGTTATGGCTAGGGGTTTTTTCTGGCCGCTCCGTTAAGGAGGGGCTTTTTCCCCCGAGTGGAGGCGTGGGTTCCTGAGGGTTTTTGTGTGAATCTTTTTCTTTTTTGGGGTGAGGACCTTCGTCCTCGCTATCAAATGACATTAAGTCTTCCTCCTCCTTAGGTTTAGAATTTTTAAGTTTTGAGGAAACTCTATCTCTTTTCCCTTCTTGTCTTAATAGCTCTTCTCCTGCCTCAATCGCTCCTGCTATGACGGGGTCTCTTTGTTTCTGAGATAAGATTTCATCTATGAGATTCCAATAGGAAAAAGCAGTAATGGGGACCTGCTCTGGCCCAAAAGTCTGATAATAGTCTTTAAGAGTGTCTCCTACCCGCTTCCATCTTTTTTCATCAATAGTACCTTCCTGTGGAAACCACGGACAAACATCCTTAACATACTCAAAATATTTTAACAATTGTTTTACAGAAACCTTTACCCCTCGTGCCTTTAAAGCCTGTTTTAGTCCCTCTACGAACATTTCATGCTGACTTATTTCTTGTCCCATAATCGCTGTTCACTTACCGAGGTTCAGAAGAAATGCCAGGTTCCCGTTTAATCTCCTCCTCCTTTTAATTTCTTTTTTGCCGGCTCTCCGAACAGCGTTTCTCACTGAGTCCCCCATGCTCGGCCACGTTGGGCGCCACTTTGCCCCGACCCGCGGGTAAAGTCAACGCGGACCCTAGAGGGGGAGTGGGAATGAAAGGACAAGAGGCACAAGAGATGGAGACAAGACAGGCTTTCTGATCAAGTCTCGTTTATTGCAAGGTATACGGGGATAGATATAGTCAGGGAGAGTGAAGGAATTCCTCTAGTGATGTCAGCGGGAGGGTAGTTAGGCCGTAAATATCAAGAATAGGTTATCTCAACAGAGAGGTCTTGTTGTGCCCCAGCCGCCAGAATGTCTGCCGCCAGGGTACCTAAGTAATAACTGTCAAGAGCCCCCTGTTGTGCAAACAATATTATCTTTGGTCATCCAAATGCAGTTCTGGGAGCACAGTATTCTACAGGAGGAAGTAATGGTGCCCCAGAAAGAAACACCAAACTGGTATGGATAAATGGTGATGTGATCTACTGGAGCCAACCTTACCCAGCCTAGTATCTGTGCATCACAGATGCTCATGTCCTCTTATTTAACCAGTAACTGAAGATGGGAGAATCAGGTTAATATATCATAGAGGTAACCAGATAGTTACCTTTTAGTTCCCTTTATTACTAACATTTATTCACAACCATTCAAGCAAAGGTAATCCCCACATCTACCTCCCAAGCTAGAATCCCTCCCCCCTAGAGATTCAGGTGCATACCTCTAACTCCTTAGGACCCATCTTCCCAAAGAAACTATCTGTCCCCCTGTCAGCATTTCCCCACATCACTGAGTAGTTGTCTGAAACTGGCTGCTAGGTACCTTTAAGATACACTTATGTCTGGGCTTCAGTGTCCAAGAGCCCAGAGTAAAGCCTAAGAGATGTGTACCCAGCTAGACAGACATGTATCAGGGTCACAGAATGGGGTTTGTGTTATAGAAAGTTGTACAGCCACAGTGAGGACAGGGGTAAGCACAGAACAAGACCATAACAGGCTGCCCCAACTCCTGGAGCATATGCTTCAGCGAGGCATGCACCTGAGCAAGTCGGCCCAGGTGGATGGTGCTGCTCCTTTCATCGTAACTCTCCAGGGGGGGTGGGGGTTGAGTAGAGCACACAATTCAGCTTGCTCAGCACGATGGTGTAGCGAAGCAGGTCCTCAGGATGGTCATGGAGATGGCGTTTTCACAGAAGCTTAGGGTCATGAGCTGAGAGCAGTGGCTCAGGGCAGGCAGGAGGTCCACGAACTTGGGGTCCATAATCCCACACTCATACATGTTCAGGTCCTGCAGGGTGGGGAGGCTCTCTCTAACAGAAATAGGAGGAGCCCAGAACTGAGGTTGGTCAGGTTGAGCCTCCTTAAATTCAGGACTTTCAGCTGGCTGATGTTCAGGTGATGGGAGAGATGTATCAATTCACATTCTAAAGCAGGCAGTTAATGATGTACAGAGTCTCCAAAGGGGTCTTCAGGCAGCTGGGAGACATAGAACAGTTAGGTGCGGGGAATGGACCTGGGGGGCAGAGCATGGTGAGGACGAGCCAGGCCTTAAGGTAAAGAGGCCCATTTCACTAAAGCCTAAATTTTTCCAGATAATGATCAAACCCAGGATGTTGCCCAGTGAAAAGTGTCATTCAAGTCTGTGCAAATTTGAGTGGAATCCTTTCTCCATCTCTTATCTGCTCTGTGAGGGATTCAACTGGATGAAACTTCACACACTCCATTTGTTCATCTGTTATGTGGAGCACATCATACACCCCACCCTCATACACACAGGTGTTGTGAGCATGAATGATGGGAGGTAAAGTTGGGGGGAGCTCAGAAAGAAGCCTGACCCAATATTTTAAGCAGGGGTCAACCAGTGAATTTTAGTATTGGAGTTGTTAACGAAAAAAACCATTGAAACCTGTAAAGAATTTTAGTGAGTTTATTTGAGTCAAACTGTCGACATATGCCGGGAAGCAGAACCTCAATGAATTGAGATTATGCTCCGGAGAATGCAGGGTTATATCTATTTTTATACATTGCCATCAAAGGAGGGACATAGGTGGGCTACATGAAATTCATTGGATAAAGTCAAATGGTGGGAAACCCCTGGGACTGGACAAAAGTAAAATGATGGACACATACTTAGGTGGGTACAGGAACAATTAACATGATAATGAAGGAATTTGAGGCATCTGTCCTGGCGCCTACCACATTTGGTTGTGCCCCAGGGGCTCCAGCAAAAGAAGGAAGTTACAAGTTACCCAGACATCTCCCAGATATATTATCTTAGAGGCAAAAAGGCAAATGGGCTCAGTAAAGAAGATCCAAGTTGATCTTTGTCAGGGAAGATAGCAGCCTAGGAATGACTGCCAACTATAACCTGTTTGTAGTTAAATATTTAATTTTCAGACCATCTTTTGTGGTTATTTTAGGTCTCTGAGTTTTCAAGACTGCCACACAGGCCTCCCCTGAGCTTGTCAGGTTAGCAGGTGGCTTCTTTCGTTCACACATCCCCCTTTTGGTCATAAATCAATCCAAAGGATGCATTGATGACCAACTTTTTGGTTGGATAATGGAGTCCCACGGTGCTAGGAAGGCTCATTCCTAGGATGTCTCAGTGTCAGCATGTCTTGCTGAACAGGTGGACCACTGGGGATGGGGCAAGACCATAACCTTAGATGGCATTTAAGGTCGAATTATATATAATTTAAAAAAAGGCAGGTAAATGGGAGGCAGTCAAATCCTATATGTCCTTGTTAAAAAGTATTCTGGATCATTTCTAATTTTGAGCCACCATGATCCGAGTCTTTTTTGCTGTTTGTCTTACGTTTTGCTTTTCTGCATCTAATATAACATTTACATATCAAGAACAAAAGTAACTATAGTAAACCAATAACACTGATTAGGAACAGAAAATGTCTAATACTAGACAAGGAAAATTCTAAGGGGAACAAGCATCACAGCCAACCAAAAAACCCTTTACATGTATTATCATAATCTTCTATTAAGCTAATTATGCTTTCCTCCTTCATCCACTGTCATTTGTGATATGTTTGGCCAAATGAATTAAGACTCTACTATTTCATTATCTAGAAGCTCTAATTTTCTTCTGGCCAATTAGTTCTCATAAAAATGGCTTCATGGGGAGGAATTCAATTTCCCAATACATTGGTTTTTCAGTATCAATATTATCACAGATTTTATGAACATCAGGCAAAGTCATTCTGCCTATAATTTCAGTATTACACCATATCCTAGTATTATTTAATGTAAACTTGGTGATATTACAGTAAATATTGCTTTTAACCCTTCCCAGCAAAAACGCCCCTTTTCCATATACTATATTGTTATTTGTTGGGGTAGATACAATAAGCCAGGACTGGGTGAATTCAGTATTCCATATGAATTGAGGGCATAACCATTCACTTTTCCAATTTTCACAGACAGTGAGATGGGTTCACATTATTTATTATTTTTAAATATGGCCCATCTACTTCCCATTGGAAGTATTCTAGTATTATAGAGGATAGTCCTTACGCCAGCCAGTTGAACTACTGGGAATTTTAAGCTTAGGATTTAACTCGCACCTGGGCTTTTAAAAACACAATATTGTAGATCACATTTCCCATTTAAAATTTTCCAAATGCCTGGGGAACCATATGAGTCCCATAAGTGTCTGGCCTGGGCTTCTGCAGCCATTATAGTTGGCCATTGTTTCATAGCCACTTCAGATTCCTTGCATTAGCATAGACAACAGGCCCAGTTGAATTAGGGCACAAGCATGTTCCCATTGTTGGGTTTGGGCATGAGTTTTTAGTCTGTCGAGCCTGTTCTATCCATTAAACTAAGGCTTTATTATCTTTCCATGCTGCTTCCCACTGTTTTTCCTTCTTCCAGAAACAGCATTCCCTCTATATGACCTATTTGAGATAAAAATCTTTTTCTAATGAATGACATTCTTCATTAGCTACATACAACTTCAGCTTGTCACGGATACCAAGGCCAGCCCCTACTGCTCCAAGTATTCCCCTTTTGCTTCTTTTAGGGAGACCAATGTTGTTGGATCCACCAGAAATGTTGTTGCCATTGGGTAGCTATGGCTTGGGAGCAGTTAGGGTATACTGAGTGGAGCCAAAAATGTTGAGTTTCCCATGCCATAGTTAAATGGGTGAAGGGGACTCCCAAATGAGCTAGAGTTTGAGTATTCATAGGGCTCTTCAAACGTCCAGGACACAAGGACAGTGGGTCCAGGACACAAGGACAGTGGGGGTAATTATAAACATATCTACCCACCAAGTGAGGTTAATAATTTCTGAAATGGGGACCCATTGATTTCTTTCTTGTTTCACAGACATCCAGCCATAAGAGCATGGCTGGTGAGTCTGAGGACATGATATGCTATGACAGATAGGACAGGCTGCTGCAAGCCTTTGGCCATCATATCCAGGTGTTTTTCTTAGTTATTCATCACCCATCTCTATAGCCATACAATATTCATCCAGATTACATCCATATACAATTCTACCAGTGGAATTATCAGGGAGATATTCTTGGAGGTATTTGCCTAAGGTGGGTCCTTTATAATAGATAGAGCCAGAAAACAACAACAACAACCACCAAAGCTTATATTGATAGGAGAAGACCAATGTGTGGCTAACAAGGCATTAATTTCACTATCATACCTGATAACCAGAACATCAATGTGTAGTAGGTAGGAAAGGTTAGCAGGTATCTAAGTTAAATTTTTCATATCTAATAAAGGAAGAGGTCTGGGGAGGTAGACATTGTTTCCACTAGGGAACCATAAGGATAATAATAATATGAAAATCATTTTATGTACATTCAATCAATATCAGTCAGATGATATAAAACAAGCAATATCGTTTGTGAGTATACAGGCCTTGTTGACATCATCTTGGGATAGCTGTCTGCCTCCGTGGTCAGCGACTTCTCGTCCTTGAAAAGTCCGTGATCTCTGCTGCAGACGGAGATGGTGTCAGAGATGGGAGTAGATGTCCATTCACAGTCAGATGCTTTTTTTAAATGAGAAATGTGAATCCATGAGCTAACTCCTTTAAGCTTAGCTGCACATGGGTTAGTTAGTAATACCTGGTAAGGTCCCCTCCAATGAGGTTGGAGAGGTTTTTTTGGTGTCTTTTCCAAGACAGCAAATCTCCTGGTTGTAAGCCATGATCTTTGAACCCTTCGTCTCCCGGGAGTGCACTGTGAAATAAATCTGTTACCAATTTGTTAGTTCCTACAATGCAGAATGTCTGCTCTTTACTTTTCCCTATATTCGGGAAACAAAAGATTTAAGAGTCAACAATATTTTAAATAGAATCATAAGAATAATTATCTTCAATTCATTTAGTCCCATAGTTGTTTTTGTTTATTTATTCCTTGAAGTTCTATAAATCTTCATCCAGTTCAAAATATGACCTGCTTAGAAGCCTGCAAGTTAGAGTAAATCTGAGTCCTTTTCATGGATTTTTCTAGACATATATACCTACAAATGCATCAGAATAAAGCTGTCCACAAATGACAAAAATTTAAAAGTGGCATGGTTATAGATTTGATAAAAACTTTGCTTTTCTATAAAATATAACATTCCAAGACAACAACTTCTTGGTAAGTAATAATCCCTGTAAAATGACATAGAGAATAATATAAAATTTGTATACCTTTAGATTCAATTACAATTTCAAAATATAAAGAATAATATGTAAGAGTTTAAAATGAGGCACATGGCTTATTGCAAGCAATGTATTGAGCATTGAAAATAATACATAAACTCCCAATATGTGAAACGCAAATACCCAGAGTATCACTGGCAGACGCCCCCACAGGGAATCATGACTCTTGGCTTGCCAGTGTCCCTGACTGGACACATGCTACCCTCCTAAAGTTTCCTGTTTGAACTTAGCTCTGAGAATCTTTGCAAGTTTCTTTCTGAAGCAGGGTGCCTTAACGATGCACGTGACCTGTCCTTGCTCTTGATTGGAGCTCAGGCACACGGTCTTTCCCGATTGGCTAATTCAAAGGGAGGGGTGGGCCCTTGCTCTTTCAAGGGGAGAAGCAAACCATGCGGCCACCATGGCGGCTGCCAAGTCACAGTCCAAAATGGAGGCTGTCTAAACTATTCTTTGACAGAGAAGATGATTTGTTTATTCTCACAACAAATAAGGAAAGAGCAAACCAAATCCCTAAAAGATAGACAGCCACAATTATATTTCAGACAGACAGACAGAAATCTCACTAGCTGTTTCTGGAGGCTGAACCCTGAGAGGGATAGCAAGAAGAGCCCCCAAGATGAAGAATTCTTTGCAGCTGCTGGGACGTTCTTGCAATCTCTCTCACGCTTTCAACTACACAACTAGGCTTCCCCAAAACGGGACTTGCCTCTTCTTTCAACAAATTAAACAACAACAAAGAGACACAAAAACATCAACACTCTTATACAGGCGCGCAGAAAACACACTAAGAATTTACACCAGAGAATGTCTAGCATTAAAATTACCAAAGCAGTGTCTTTTGTCCCCGGTTCGGGAACTGCCCCTCTCTAGAATTTCAGTACATTCCCAAAGGACTATTCAAAAATGGCTGTAGACATTTGTTAACTTCAAAATAGTTCTGAAACAGTCTCTGAAAATCTTTTTTATTAATTTCCATCTTATTGGAAGAAAATTTTTTCTTAGAAGCTTCTAGTTTCCAAATCAAGATACGCTTCCCATATACTCATTCACTTTAATTTCAGAGCCGGCATTTTTTTTTTTCCTGCATGCAAAATATTAACATAGGTACCCCAAACAGACTGCATTTTTTTTCTTTCTTTTTTCTAGCCATTCCTCCGTTAATATTTTCTAGTTAAATTTTCTCATTTCTGTTAAGTACTTGCAAGTAAAGGCTTCTTATCAGGAGTATTTAATGAGGGCTGGGGTCTTGGGAGCTTCTAGCCTTGGAGGCACAATTTCCCATGTTAATTTTTTTTTATTTTTTGGATATCTGTAGTCTGAGCAAACTTTAGATATGTTATGTAGTAGGTCAAATGTGGCCTCAGTTTCTCTCCCGGCTGTCTAAAACCACAAAAAAGTTTTGGGGCCCGGGCAGACCAAGTCTTTATGGTGGCCCCCTAGAAAAGCCATTTAGTTAATTACAGTTGCGTCGGAAGTTCCAGATGGGGATCCTGCATTTCTGACACTTCCACAAAATTCTTAGTTACCTAAGAACACCTCAGAATCGGACTATTCTTTAAAAATAAAAAAGTGTTGCCCCTTTATCTTCGGAGCTGAATGAGTTCAGCTCATTTATACGGCGAAGGTTATTTTTGCTCAGACTCTCAGCAATTCCAATTGAAAAGCCAAAATCAAAACCAGCCACCCATTTTTTTCCTCCAGTCCCGCCTTAGCCTGGGTTCTGCCAACCCTTAACCTGGGGTTCTGTCAACCCTGGTTCCACCTCGAGGATTTTAAAACACAGCTCAAATAAAGTCAGACCCTCTACCAAAGCAAGGGAAGGTCCTGGATCCAAGAGACGACTCACCCACGTTCACCCAATGGGCGGAGGACCAGTGGGCTTCAACGGGCCCTTTGCTGGATCCTAGCTCCAATTCCAAGTCAAAGGGATGATCCTGGGTGAGTTTTCTTTGGAATCCTGCCACGACTACGCCAAGTAATGTTAACGAAAAAAAACCATTGAAACCTGTAAAGAATTTTAGTGAGTTTATTTGAGCCAAACTGTAGACATATGCCGGGAAGCAGAACCTCAATGAATTGAGATAATGCTCCGGAGAATCCAGGGTTACATCTATTTTTATACATTGAAATCAAAGGAAAGGGACGTAGGTGAGTTACATGAAATCCATTGGTGATAGATTAGGGAGGTGGGACAAAGCAAAGCGGGGAAACCTCTGGGATAGGGTGAAAAGCGGAATGATGGACATGTGCTTCTCTTACAGAGATGGATACAGGATACTTTAATGTAATTAACAGTTGACAATTAACTCGATAACAATAACAATGAGGGAATGTCCCAGTGCCATTTGTTGTGCCCTGAGGGGTCCGGGGTAAAAAGGAAGTTACAGGTTACCCAGACATCTCACAGATATGTTATCTTAGAGGCAAAAAGGCAAATAGGCTCAGTAAAGATCTAAGTTGATCTTTGTCAGGGAAGATAGCAGCTTAGGAATGACTGCCCACTATAACCTGTTTGTAGTTAAATATTTAATTTCCAGACCATCTTTTGTGGTTATTTTAGGTCTCTGAGTTTCCAAGACTGCCACACAGGCCTCCCCTGAGCTTGTCAGGTTAGCAGGTGGCTTCTTTCGTTCACAGGGGCAATGACCAAGGGGTTAACATCCCATTTCTTCCTCTCAGAGAGGTTTGTAGGGAATTCTTCTGGTTTTCAGGACCATTTGAAGTTTAAGGGCATATAGACGAGATGAGATAAAGTGAATTAACAAATTTAGAAGACATGGTCCTAGGGATATGAGTAGCATTAACACTGGTTCTGTTAATGTAAGGAAACATTTCCTGACCCCAACCCGCCCCAACTCCCATGTAGCCCAGGTCAGGGATAACTCCTGTCTCATTTTTGAAGCTGGATCAGCTAGTTTCATGGCCCCATCCCTTATAATACCAGATTGGTTAGCATAAAAACAGCACTCTTCTTCAAGGAACAGACACAGCTTCCTTTTCTCTGCTGTGAGAAGGTCTAGTCCTCTTAGGTTCTGGAGAGTAACAGCTGCCAGTGAGTCAATATGATCCTGTACTGCAACAATCCTTTGGGCTATTTCTTCCAAGCTGCCAGAAAGGTCTTTGGATAGGCTCTGATAGTAGGAGAGGGAAGTTGCCAGTCCCCCTATTCCAGTGCTGGCCCCTGATGAAATGCTGAGTGTAATAAGGAGAGGGATTAGCTAGGGAACTCTTTTGTATTGGATATGATGTGTTCCGGGGATGGGCTAGGATTGAATATTGGGGGCTATATCTACATTGGGTGAGCGATACATGAGAGTTCAAGTCCCTGTCCAGTTTGTGGGGAGACAGACATACGTGTTTTGTCCACAGAGAAAGAAGGTTCCCTGATTATGGAGACAAGCTGAAAGGTGTAGAGAAAAAAAGGTGAGTTGCAGTGTATGGGGGTCTCTATCCTCATTCTGCACTCCAAACCGAGAGGGTGACTGCCATGGTGCTTCCTATAAGGGGTGACAGATGAGAAGTTGAGACTCTTTTGCAGTGAAAATGGGTAGGAATGCTAGTATGAGGTGATATTCAAGGAAAAAGTGAAAGGGACGGAAAAGAACAATTGAAGCCTCAGGCCTGGACTGTTGTATAAGAAGAAAAACTTGTCATAGAAAATGACCATTGGCTTCCGGGGAGTCCTGATAGTTGATCCATTGGGACCAATAGGTATTTGATAGTTCCAATTTGACTGTAGTGTTGCAATCAGAGGATGGGAGATTACCCACTGATTTATTGCTCCGTGATCTTGTAAAGCATAAAGGGGCTGGGGTGAGTAGTGGGTTGTGTAGAATGATAGGGCCTGTGACTGGGAGAGAGGATGAAGCTAACTCAGCAAGAGACTGAGTTTAGGTACAAAAGAGAAGGGATTCTTGGTTTGCCTGTGCAGTAGGATAATCACCTACTAGTGTTTCAGCTCTTTCAGAAAATATATTCCCCTTTTCTTTTTTAGAAGCCAGAGTGATTTTGGACTGGTTCCAACTTTTGATGGGTGTAGGGACAGTGCAATATGCTGAAGAAGAGAGAGAAAGGCAGAACCAGCAATCCTTGGCTAAGGCTGGATTGGTCTGATTTAAGAGAGAGAGGGTAAAGTTAAGATTTCGGTAGAGATAGTGAGGGCTTAGGAGTCTCTCGAGGGGCCTCTCTGAGAGTGGTCGAGATTAAGAGAGTTCAGTATCAGGAAAATAATTAGCCTTAACCTCTTCGTGTTCCTTTGCTGTGTAGGGAGCAGTAATTTTATGGTTCTTCTGTGTCCCAGCTAGGGCAGAAGATTTCTCATCCTGGAACTAGATTTGGGTTCTGAAGGCACTCATAAGAAGACAAAATGAGAATTATTAGAAAGATAAAAACAATGAGCATCCAGAAATACCAGAGCATTTTACCTTCAAGAGAAGATAAGAGAAATTAGTGTAAAGAAGAATCTACAGGATGTTTCTGAATTTCTTGGAGCAGGTTGATCAGCCAGGTCTGTTGTCTGCATGAGGGTGATCTGCAGGGGGTGTTTCTGGTCAGAGGTTACCTTCCACATAGGCTGGGCTTCCCTCAGCTGGTGGGCTGCTTTCAGCCGGGAGTGGCAAATCCAGGTGTTCAGTCCTGCAACTTTGAGAGCTGTGGGGGTGGTGAGTATGACTGGATATGGTCGTTTCAAAATTGGCTTAAGGTAAGGTGACCAGACGTCCTGCTTTTGGCGGGACAGTCCCGATTTTTAACAATTTGTCCTGCGTCCTTCGGCGTTTTTAAAAAGTCCCAATTTTTTGAAAGAATGCAGGACAAGCTAGGGAACGGCGGGAGAACTGGAAGCGAATATAGGGCTTTCGGCGGCCATGTGGCTATTTAGCCAGGATATGAGTTTTATATAATTTTCGTTAATTTTATAATGTTAAACTTTAATAATAACAAATAATTGTTGAGAACTGATTATCAAGAACTGCTTATCAAAGTTTACATTTTGATCAGTTGTTAAGAGTTTGACCATCATTGTTTGGACTTAATGAACAATGGCATTTTTTGGGATTGGTAACGGCGGAAACATTTTGTAATTGTCTCTCAGAGGATATACATCGTACAGCGTGCTAGTAACCTAGTTAAACAAGTGATATCATTACAAATCAGCTATTCAGATAATTTACGTAAGTAATTCATTTATTTATTTAATAAATACATAAATTTTCTTGAATTTAGCAGACACTACTCATATTATTTATATTTTATAGTGGCGGCAAAAAGTCTAGCGCCGGCCTTGAAAGTGACACTTACGACTTACGTTACGGTAAATTCAGAGGAAAAATAATACAAGTTAGTATTGTTATTATTTAGAAGGAAATATAGGATTAAAATTAATATAGTTACTTTATAACAATCAAATTAATTTAATTTATAAACTAACAATAAAATATGTTCATGTAATTATGTACCTACTTACTGTGTTTTTAAGCAATATGTATATAATAAATTTATAATATAATTTTACATTATTTTTTTTAGATTTTTAACATAATGAGTAAGAAAAGAGGATGCAAATTCAACGATGATCTAAGAAGTGAATTTCCTTTTATTGAAAAAGCCAAAAGCGATTACAATATAGACCAAATTTTTAATCAAGACCGCCCCCCACCCCCCTCTGGTAAATGGTGTCCAGCTTTACCAATGTTAAAATCTGGTCACCTTAGCTTAAGGGGCTCTTTTTTTTCCAGTCTTTTACCCAAACCTGGTCTCCAGGTTTATAAGGATGTACAGCTGTTCCTGGAGAGATGGGTAGTTGGTCAGTAAGCTATCTGTGGATCTCAAAAACAGTTTTTCGAAGTCTTTGTAGTTGCTTCTGGATTTCTCAGTTTCCTATTTTCCCCAAATCTCCCTTTGGCCAAATTAAGCGGAGGGGGAGTGGTCTGTCATATAGAAGTTCAAATGGAGAGAAAGCTACCCTGGCCCTCAGGGCCCAGCATACCCCTAGGAGTACAGAGGCAAGATATTTGTCCAGGGTAGGGTTGTCCATTGGCATAGCTCAGCTATAGCCTGCTTGAGAGTCCGGTTCATGCGCTCTACTTTCCCTGAACTCTGAGGCCTATAAGCTTTCTGTAGGTCCCATCTTATTCCTAAAGCCTTAGCTACCTGTTACACTATCTCTGCTACAAAGTATGGGCCATTATCATACCCAATGGTCAGAGGCACTCCATACTGCTGAATTATGTCCTTTAGCAATGCCTTTGTGACTTCTCTCGCCTTTTCCGTGTGAGGGGGATATGCCTCAACCCAGTCTGAAAAGATGTAAACAAAGACTACTAGGTATTTTTCCCTCTGCTAGGCACTAGTTCTGTAAAGTCTACTTCTAAGTCCTCAAAGGGAGTTTTCCCGCAGCACTGAACTCCTATTGGTCCCAGAGATCCATGTTTGGAGTTGTTCTGCACACAGAGGAGACAATGCTGAGAACCTGAGGCACACAAGGAGGGAAGCTGGGCATTTAGGTAGTATCTGACTTACAAAGTTTCTAGAGCAGTCTCCCCTAAACGAGTAAGTTCATGCTGCTGGAGGACTACGTTATGGGCTAACTCTTCTGGGACAGAGTCCCTATGATCTCAGAGTATCTGCCAACCTTTTGTTCTTTTGCCCCTTCTTGCTGGGATCGTTCCTTCTCCTGTGGAGTATACTTTGGAGGTTCAGGTAATTTGGGGGCCAGCATGATCCATGCTGGTGCTGCTTGTTCTTTGGCAGCCTGCTTTGCTGTGGCATCAGCAGTCTGGTTTCCTTCTGACACTGAGTCTTTTCCTTTCTGGTGACCTTTGCAATGGATGATGGCTATTTCTTTGGGCTCCCAAACTGCTTCTAGCAACTCTGAAATCTCATTTTGATTTTTGATTCATTTTCCTCCCGCCATCAGAAGCCCCTTTTCCCCCTTACCCATGGATATGCAGGCATAGTGTGAATCAGTGTAGATGTTGGCATGCTTATCCTTACTTCAATATGTAGATGACCTCCTACTAGCCAGTTGAGGTCTAAGGCTATGGCGAGGGCCCAAAATTCTGCCCTCTGTGCTGACCATCCTACAGGCAGGGCCTGTGCCCCAGTTGTCTCAAAGTACGATACCACTTCATACCCACCTTGTCTTTTTCCTTCATCAAGAAGCTACTGCCATCTGTGAACAATACTAAGTCTGGATTCTGTGGGGGCTTATCTGTTAGATCTGGCCAGCTAGAGTAAACCTCCTTTAGGTCTTCCAGGCAATCATGCTCAGGGACCCCCTCAGCAATGGTTAGAAAGGTAGCAGGATTAAGAGTCCTTACTCTATAGCTGTACCCTTGTAATTTCACATAATAACCCTTGGTATAGAGTAATCCCAGCATGAGTTAGCCAGTGCTGCCCCTTAGCTTCCATTAGGGTAATAACAGAAAGAGGTACTTTTACATTTAAGTTTTGTCCTAGGGTGAGTTGTTTATCTGCTTTTTTGACTAATAATGCCATGGCTACAAGGGCTTTGAGGCATGGGGGCCACCCGGAGGCAACTGGGACCATCTGCTTGGAGAGACAGGCTACTGGTCTTTGCCAAGGTCCAAACTCCTGTGTTAGAACTCCAAGGGCTACCCCGCTGTTCTCATGTACAAAGAGATTAAAGTCCCACATCACTTCTGGTAGCCCTAGTGGTGGGGCCTCAGTGAGTTTTGCCTTTATGGTGATGAAGGCTTTCTTCTGCTCAAGGCCCCATTCTATAGGTGCCTTCTCTTCCCCTTTTAAAGCTTCATAGAGAGGCTTGGTCAGGTCTGAAAACCCTGGGGTCCAGTTTTGACAGAACCCAGCTGCCCCAGGAATTCCCAAATCTGCTTTGGGTATGAGGGACTGGGATGGCACATACTGCCTGCTTTCTTTTGTTTCCCTTGGGTGATTCAGAAGCCTAGATACTTGACTTCCTTCTGACAAATTGGTGCCTTATTCTTGGACACTTTATAACCTGTTTCAGTTAACAGTCTCAGGAGGGCTCACGTCCCCTCCCAGCACTGAGCTTGTGTGGAGCTGACTAGTAGGAGGTCATCTACATATTGAAGTAGAACACACCCCAAGTCCTGTCCTGGGAACTTAGATCAGATGCAAGTGCTCCACTAAAGAGGGTAGGGGGTTTCTCAAATCTTTGTGGAAGTCTTGTCCAGGTGAACAGTTCCTTGGCCATTATAATTGAGTTTTCACACTCAAAAGCAAAAAGGAGCTGGCTGAAGGGGGCTAACCTGAGGCATAAAAGGCATCTTTCAGATCTAGGCATGTAAACCATTCTGCTTCTGATGGAATGAGTCCTAGAATTGTGTAGGGGTTTGGAAGTGCCAAATGCAAGGTTATAATAGCCTCATTAATAGCCTGCAGGTCCTGGACCAGGTAGTATTCATTAGTCCCAGGCTTTTTGACAGGCAGGAGGGGAGTATTCCATGGTGACAGGCATCTTTTAAGGAGTCCCCTCTGAAGTAGCCAGTGTAAGTGGACCTGAGTTCCTACGCCTGCCTCCCTTGGAATTGGATATTGGTGGATTTTGAAAGATTGTGCCCCAGGATTTAAGTCAATTAGTATCAGCGCATGTTTTTTGGCCAGGCCAGGGGGATTTGCTTCTGCCAAGACCAGCGGAAATTCATCCTCTAATTTAGAGTCTAAAGGTGAGGCCTTTGAATGAGGGGTATAAAGTCTCCATTATTCCTCCCTGGGCAATGCTAAGGACAGGATCTTTGGAGAAGTCTGCTTACCTAGGCAAAGCTGTGCCGAGCCATCTGGGGCAGAGGTGATCTCTGTCCCATTTTGGCTTAAAGGTCTCTACCCATCAGAGGTACTGGACAATCTGGCAAGTACAGGGATTCATGAAGCACTTGATGACCGCCAAGTTGGCATCGAAGAGGCCGGCATAATGGTCTACAGGTCTTGTCCCCAGTAGCTCCAATAATGGTGACTTCCTTTCCTGAGAGAGGCACTACCTTCTGTATGACTACTGAGTGCTCAGCTCCTGTATCAACCATAAAGTCCACAGCCTAGCCCCCAAGTTTCATTCTGACCATGGGCTCGTGGGGGCCCACCTGAAAAGAGCCGGTCTGTCCTAGTCATAGTCAGCTGCCACCAGCCCAATAAGGTCTGCTTCAGGTGGTTCTGGTTGATAGCAACTAGGTGGAAAAGGGGGCCCTGTTTTCTTGCTTTGCTGTTTGGGACATTTATTTTTCCAGTGTCCTGTTCCCTTACAATAGGCACACTGGTCCCATCTCAGGCGTGCTCTACCTTTCCCTCCTGATCAGTCTTCTTGCTTCACTTTCTGATCTTCTGGGAGCCAGATCCTCAAAAAGCCACTGCTATTACATTGGCCATTCTTGTATTCTCTTTTCTCCCTCCTTTCTTCCTGCCCAGCCTCGGTTGATGAAAACCTTGTTGGCTATCTCTAGCAGTTCAGCAGCATTTTTTTGTCCTGCAAACCCTTTAAGCTTCTGAAATTTTCTCCATGTGTCGTGCTGGGCTTGGCCTACAATAAGCGGCATTTTCCATGGTTAGAGTGTCTGGGGCCCCAGGGTTAAAGGGGATATAGTTCCAGTATTCCTCACTCAGTGTCTCATAGAAAGCTACTGGACTTTCATTAGGCTTCTGCAAAATCCCAGAAATTTTAGCCATATTGATGGGCTTCTTGGCTCCGGCCTTGACCCCCTGATGGAAAGCCAGCCGATATATTTCTATCCCGGCCTTTTTGTCTTCTGAGTTCAGGGACCAATCAAGTTCCTCATCCGGGAGGGCCTCCCTTGCCCATCTGTCTGTATGTACTGTCCCTGCCGGGGCCTGGGACTGGAGCCAATTCCGAGCCTCCGTCATTACCCTCATGTGCTCCTCAGTGTTAAAGAACATGAAAAGGAGCTGCTTGCAGTCCACCCAGGTGGGCTTTTGGGTGTGGAAAATCATTTCTAGGAGGTCTACCATGGCCTGAGGTTTTTCAGAATAAGCTGGGGTGTGTGACTTCCAATTCAGAATGTCACTTGTGGTAAAGGGCTGATAATAATAGACTGGCCTTCCTTCCTGTAAGGTCCCATCTTTGCCAAGCACTTGGGCATCCCGAATCTCCCTGAGAGGCATCTGACATGCCTGTTGTGGTTTGTACCTTTGATCAGCTGAACGCAAGTGCCGCCCAACTGGCTCTGGAGAGCCCAGTTGAGGAGAGACGGAGGGGACCATTGTTTCCCGACTTTCTGGAACTTCCTGGCTAGCAGGGGGAGCACTTGGTGCTACCTGTGTCTCATATGGAGGTGGTAAACCTGGTGGGACTTCCTCGAGGGGAGGGTCCTGTGGAATAGGGGGCTGAGCTTCCTTCTGAGGGACCTGCTTCTTTCCTCCTGCCTCCTTTTTCTTTCTTCTGTTCCTGTCCTCCCTGCCTCTCTTTTCCCTGCTCCTGCCCTGTGTGGCTCTTTACTTCTGCAACTAAAACCTTACTCGGTCCCTTCATACACATGCAGAACCGGACCCACCAAGGTGGCAAGGTTTGAACAAGTGCTAACCAGCTGTCTATGTAGGGAAACTGATCTGGTTGTCCAGGGTATCCTGTGACTACATTCCAGATAGCCCTGACAAATCCTTCATCTAAAGAGCCTTCCGAGGGCCAGCCGATCCTGAAAGCTGGCCATTTTACTGCACAGAATTTCCTCAGTTTTTCAGGATTTATTTTAAGACCATAATCCCCATTGAATTCCGTTTTAGATTTTTTTCAACATGCAGTTGAGAACAGTGGGTTTACTCTGTCCCGACCCCATGATGATCGGTGGCATGAGACAGACAAGGGAGGGGGGCACCTGTTTTCACAAATTCACTCAGATGCCTGCCTGGCCGTGTCCCTTGGGCACTTTGATTCATCTTAGCTAAGGTGCACCCATATAAACCCCAGGCCTGGTCACCTTTAAGTGGGGGTGAGTCACCTATATGTATTATGACGAATTGCAGAACTGCAAATTGGGGCCCACTTGGACTCCGTAACCGAAGATGTGGAGCCACACAAAGGAGAGGAGAGGGCAGGCCCTTTCGTTCCACTCACACACTTTTACTCATCATTCACTCAGAGTTTAAACACTCCATCCAATTCCTGACTAATTTCCTGAGGAAGCTTTATGACTTCCAGGGAGGTGATCAAGCTCCCACTTCCACTCATTGGAATGGGTCTGACCTTCTTTGGCTTTGTTTAGGGCAACCTGCACCAATGCACAGCCAATGCCTACTAGCATGGCAAGGCATCTTCACCATCCTCCAATTTTGGAGTGTTTTTTCTCTGCCTAGTAAGCATGGTACTTGGGGCCACTGCTCTCTGTGGTTGAAGTAGTCTGGTTCCTCTCTGGGATCCATTGTTGCAGGAATCCACACAGGCTTGGAGTTTTCTGGAAATATATAAGTATATCCTCACCCAAAAGTTAATAAAGGGAACCTTCTATAAACTAGACTCGGGATATTTTCGTATTTGCCAAACCATGTTCCTCTGGCTTTTTTTTACACCAGTGTAATTTCATGGGTGTCTTGAAATCAGCATTACAAGTGAAAAACAAAAATAAAAGTAAAAAAAAATTAAGGTATTTAAGGCTTGATGTCATTTACTTACAGGATAATACTCCACTATCCCCCCTTGTGGTTTAAATAATATTAAGCTGGTTTTAGAAATCCTGCAGTGCGGCATTGATAGCTTTTAATTCAATACTTTGCATAGAAGGACGATAGATCTTAATTCATTGCATGATGATCAGCTTTACTATGAACTGAACCATCAGTAAAAAATTAGTTAATGCTCCAGAAATAGGTTCCTGCCTAGTACAACTAAGTCCCCCTGAATATTTACTTATTTTAATTGTGAATTTAAATCAGTCTGAATTAAGGCTTATTTTCTAACTTTATTTGTCCTTGGGTGTGGAGAGTAAATGACATAAATTGAATTTCTGCTATCAGTCTTTGAGAATATTGGCATAACCTTTGTTAGGGAAGTAAAATGCAAGTTATTTACTTTACTTTTTGAGGCCTAAGACATTGATTTTTTAAAAGTATAGTTTATTTTATATTTGAAGGAAATCTCCTTTATTTCCTCCCAGAGTAATTTCTAGGCCACATTTAGGGAGTTTCTTTATTTCTTTCCTCATTTTCCTTTCTCTTAAACAGCACAATAAACATTGTTGCTTTTTGGATGCTGTCCAATACTGCCCTGTATACATTTTAAGTGACTTTCTTTTTACTTATGGTGACTCATTAAAAATCAGATTTAATGCTTGAATAATAACATTCAGTGTACCCTGTAAATAGCAGTGGGAGAGATTTTAAAATTTCTCCTTTTTACTAAGCTTAAAATTTACTTTTAAACAGCAATCTTTTGGGCTAGTGCTCATTTGAATACACAGAGGAGTTATGGGAGATCTCAGGAACTATTTCAGAAGACTTTCCTAGAATTAATTGCTTAACATTTTGGCTTTTCAAATTTATATGAAATTATATGAGCCCTTGATTATATTATAGAAAGCTAATTCATTAAGTAATTAAAGTAGGCACCTTTTTGAAAAAGAAATGTAAGCAAACTTACGTATTTGACCTATAAAGTACAGATTCCGTCCCATCTGACAGCCTATTTAAAGAGCAGGCAATGGATTTTTGTCTTAAAATTCCTCTTCTGAATAATCCGGGTCTGCTTAAGTAATATTCAGTAACTTTGTCTTGCCCTTCCTTAGAGGTTGAAAACTTTTAAAATGTAGTTATTAATTTTTATTTGATAAAGCTTCCCATGTGATTTCAAGTATATGAGATCAGCCTAATTCAATTTAAAAATAAATTCATTTAAGAAGAGAGAATGAATTATTGAATCATTCCAGGGCCCTTAAAATATCCTAAAGTCACCTCTCCAATAAAGTCTTGATATTTAACTTGTAAACACTATCAAGTACACACACACACACACACACACACACACAAACACACACACACACACACACACTAGAGGCATGGTGCATGAAATGCATGCAAGGGGGGTGTGTCCCTCAGTCCAGCCTGCACCTTCTCCAATCTGGGACCCCTGGAGGGATGTTCAAATGCCCATTTAGGCCCAAACCTACAGGCCTAAACGGGCAGCCAGAAAACCCTCTCACAATCCAGGACTGCTGGCTCCCAACTACTTTTTTGCCTTCCTTCCAGATTTCCCCTAACCAATTCAGCCTGCCAGCCTGATCACCGACTAACCACTCCCCTGCCAGCCTGATTGAGACCTAACTGCTCCCCTGCCAGCCTGATTGCCCCAAACTGCCCTCCTCCACCGGCCTGGTCACCCCTTACTTCCCTCCCCTGCCAGCCTGATTGCCCCCAACTGCCCTCTCCTACAGGCCTGGTCCCCTGTCAACTGCCCTCCCTGCTAACCTGGTCACCCCTAACTGCTGTCCCCTGCCAGCCTCATTGCCCTAAACTGTTTTCCCCAGCTGATCTGTTTCTCCCCCAACTGCCCGCCCCTGCAGGCCTCAGTTGCCCCAAACTGCCCTCCCGTGTAGGCCTGGTCCCCCCAACTGACCTCCTATGCAGTCCTGGTCCCCCCCCCCCAACTGCCCTCCCCTGCCAGCCTCTTTGCCCATAACTGCTTTCCCCTGCTTGTCTGGTTCCCCCGCAACTGCCCTCACCTTCAAGGCCTGGGTCTCCCCCAACTTCCCTTCCCTACAGGCTTGATCACCCACAACTGCCCTCACTTACAGGCCTGGTTCCTCCCCACTGCCCTCCCCTGCTGTACATCTTGTGGCAAACACCTTGTGTCCACATCGGGGCAGCCATCTTTGACCACATGGGGGCAGCCATCTCGAGTGTTGGAATGACAGTCAATTTGCATATTATTCTTTTATTAGATACAATAGAGGCCTGGTGCATGGGTGGAGGCTGGCTGGTTTGCACTGAAGGGTGTCCCAGATCAGGATGGGGTTTTCCTTGGGGCATTGGGTGGCCTGGGCTAGGGGACTGTGGTGGTTTGACAGCCAGCCATGCCAACCAGAGACCCAAGCATAGGCTGGAAGCAGATAACTGGGACTTATTTATCTTCTATAATTGAAACTTTGTAGCCTTGAGTGGAGGCTAGGGCAGGCCAGGGCGTGGGATGGTTGGTTTCCTCCATCACCAGGGGCAACCCAAGCCCGCTGCTTGCTCCAGCTCCATGGCTGCCACCATCTTGGTTGGGTTAATTGGCATGCTCAATCCTGATTGGCTGATGGGTATGGCTTGTGGGTGTAGTGGAGGTATGGTCAATTTGCATGTTTATCTTTTATTACATAGGAGATATATATATGTATATATTATATTATATATGTTTTATAATTATCCTAAAAGATATCAATTAAATTTAAACTGCTTTTTATATTAAACATTTGGTTCAGACCATAGAATTAAATCTCTATTTTAATCACACCATATAAAACTATTTTATTTTAGGTTGAAATTTAATCAAACAGAGTACACAGAAAGGCTATAATATATTTTGAAATACTAATTTCTCCAGAGAAAATAAAAGAATTATTTTCTCAAAAGTAAATTTCTAAACTCTATGCATTTTGTAATCACAACCATATTATTTCTCAATTTAATTTGAACATTAAGTTTTTAGAAGCTTTAAATTTTAGGTGGCAAGTTAAATACGTATCATTTCTTAGATTAGTCATACCTTCACATTTTAAGGTTATATTTAAAAAATGAAAGACATATGGAATTAATAGATCCAGTTTTGTCCTCTAGATTTTTCATGAGGGGCTAAGTCAAGTCAACATTTCAGTAATTTTTCATTTAAAAATACCTAGACATTTAATAAGTTTTATTATTTAATTCAGCAAACTCCAAAGTTTTAAGTTGCCAGAGACTTTGGAAAACTGTGTTTCTGACTGGCAAAAGGAGGGGGAAGCAGGGAAGCAAGCCTCCAGGTCGCTCCACTTGAAGGAAAAACCTCCACATGTTTCCTCAGAGATAACATCTAAGTGTTGCTGCTGCGGGAAATGAGACCACCCCCCTCCTCTATCAGAAAGAGCAGCTAGTCTTTCCCCAGGGTGACTGGGCCCCCACTATCTAGAATTATCACTGAAAAGCTCCACCACTGTTAGTTCCAGGCAGGTGGCGGGGGGAGTCAAGAGCCGATGCAAGCATCTACAAGGTAGATGGTGAATTTCGCCCGGGAGCGCAAGATTAAAACCGCCCCCACTTCTCATCGCTTGGACTCTGTGTCTTTTTTCCTGCATCACAAACCTCTCATCTGGAGCTGAAACCCGGGAGGGGATTGAGTGTGTATCCCATTTGGGGTACCCCTCCCGCTTGAATCTCCGGAACCCTCAGGCTTCTCTCCAGCTCTGCAGCATCAGCGGGTGAGTCCCAGTCCCTATTAATTCCTAGTGGTCATCCTGGTGTCTCTGTCTTAAATCGCGGCCCAAGTAAGAGATTACCTTCAGGGCATAGCCCTCCGGACCTTTCCAGGAAAGGTTCTGACCCTGGGGTGGTAGTGAAGATGTTCCTGCACCCCCCTCAGTTTACCCAGCCTCTTGGCCTCACTCCGGACCACAGGGGGTGGGGGAGACGTCCCCTGCCATCCCTAGGTTCCCTGTCCATGGCCTTGGCTCAACGATTGGGACGCCAATCCTTGGGCCTCTGCTACTGACCATAGGTTTCAAAATGGGCAATCAGAAATCCAAATCTGATCCTAAGACACCCGAGGGTGGCTCCTCACCAATCTGGCTAAGCTGGGCCTGTCCCAGGATCTGCGTCCTAAACACCTCATTTACTTCTGTACTATGGCATGGCCTCAGTATGAATTGGAGAACAGGTCAACATGGCCTGAACATGGGAAAATCGATTTTAACATTCTGACTGACATCAACAATTTCTGTCAACGAACTGGGAAGTGGCTGGAGGTTCCATATATCCAGGCCTTTTTCAATCTGCACTCCCGTCCCTCCCTCTGTTCCACCTGTTCCACCACCCAGGTCCTTCTAGCTCCCGAGAAACTCTCTGCCTAGCGAGACCCCTCCACTTTCCACCTTATCTGAACCCCCTGAGAATCTTTCTTCCCCTCCAATTCGCCTGACCCCCTACGACAGGGTCCCTTCTGCCCTGCCTCCTTCTGCCCTGTGGTCTGTTCCCTCCCTTCCCCCACCCTCACTCCCCAACCTCCCTCCACCGCCCCCTCCCCCAGAGCCTTCTCCCTTACCTGCTGACCTTCCCCTAACCCCATCCCCTCCTGCTTCCCCAGTCAGCAGGCACACCCGCTCCCTGGCTCCTCCTCTCCTCTGCCTGCTTCTGTAAGTTTCAGGGGCTGAGGGAGTGGTCTGGGTCCATGTTCCCTTCTCTCTGTGGGATCTCTCACAGATTGAGAAGCAGCTGGGGTTCTTTTCCACCAACCCCACCGTGTTCATCAAGGAATTCCGATACCTTTCTCAGGCCTATGACCTCACCTGGCGTGACATCCATGTCATTCTTTCTTCTACCCTCACATCAGATGAAAAGGAAAGAGTCTTAGGAGCGGCGACGGGCCACACACATCAGATCCACCTTACAGAAGCCTCTATGCCGGCTGGGGCCCAGGCCGTTCCTTATCAGGAATCAGGCTGGGAGTACCAAGTAGATACCTCCGAAGGGTGAGACCAGATGCTCCAATGCTGAATAGCTGGCCTACAAGCCTTCTTCCACAAGGTAGTTAATTTTGACAAGCTGAGGGAAGTTACTCAGGGACCAGATGAGAACCCCGCAGTCTTCCATAAAAGGCTGACTGAGGCTCTGACCTTATATACTTAGCTAGACCCTGGGTCCCCGGCCAGAGCAACAGTTCTAGCCACTCACTTCATTTCACAGTCAGCCCCAGATATTTGAAAAAAGTTTAAAAGGGCAGAGGATGGCCCTCAGACCCCTGTCTGGGATCTGGTGAATATGGCATTTAAGGTTTTCAATGTCCGTGAGTAGCAGGCAGAATCAGATTGGGAGGCCCGCCTTCTACAAAAGGTGAACCTGCAAACTCAAGCCTTGGTAGCTGCCCTAAGGCCAGCAACCATGCATGGTCCAAGGGGGACTGTGCGTGGTGAGGGTGCAACGAAAGGATGAGCGCAACCAGGAGGATGCTTCAAAAGCAGAAATGAAGGCTACTGGGCTAAACAATGCCCTCAACCCTGGGCTTCAACCAAGCCCTGCCTGGCGTGTGGTCAAAGCGGCCACTAGAAAAGTGAGTGCCCTTGGAAAAGTGTTGGGACCTCTGTGTCTCAACGTAGAGGGGCCGTCCTTCCAGGTCATGACCCGCCACTGGCCATGCTGGGACTGGCTGAAGAATGAAGATGCCCGGACTAGAGGACCCCTATCACCCTCGCCGAGCCCTGGGTAAAGCTCCAGGTAGCGGGAAAGCAGATCTCCTTCTTGATCGATAAAGGGCCTACCTTTTCTGTTTTGCCCTCCTTTTCCAGGCCACTGTTCCCTTCCACGATCTCGGTCATGGGTATTGACGGCAAATCCACCTGCCCGCTGGCCACCGGGCCCCTTCCCTCTCTCCTCAACAATAGTCCTATAACCCACTCGTTCCTAGTCATGCCTTCGTGCCCCATGCCCCTATTAGGATGAGATAGCCTCACCAAATTAGGGGCCACTCTGCAGCTCACTCGGAGTCCTTCAGCCTCCCTGCTTCTTTCGCTCCTGGCTCCCTCCCTTCACGGAAACACTGATCCCCCACTGCCTGTGTCCCTTGTCAATGCAAAAGTATGTGACACCTCTACCCCTGTGGTTACTAGACATCATACACTGGTCAGGATCAGACTTAAGGACCCCACCTCCTTTCCCTCCCATCCCCGGTTTTCCATCTCCCTAACTCATCACCGAGGCTTCAAACCTCTCATTACTCGGCTTCTGGGGCAGGGTTTCCTCATACCTATTGACTCTCCCTGCAACACCCCCATCCTCCACGTTAGGAAGGCAGACGGGACCTACTGCCTGATGCAGGACTTCCGACTAATCAATGAAGCGGTGGTCCCCATCCACCCGGTGGTCCCCAATCCTTACACTCTCCTTTCTCGCATCCCATCTGTACCACCCACTTTTCTGTCCTTGACCTCAAGGACGCCTTCTTTACCATCCCTCTGGACCCAGACTCTTACCTTCTGTTTGCATTTACTTGGGAGGACCTGGACGAGCAGGTATCCTGCCAATCCCCAGGAGGGTACTACCCCAGGGATTCAGAGACAGCCCTCATCTGTTTGGCCAGGTGTTAGCCAGAGACCTCCAACAATGCTCATTAGAACCCAACACTCTTCTCCATATGTAGATGATCTCCTTCTCTGCAGCCCCTCTTTAGACATTTCTCAGAGGCAGACAGCTGGCCTCCTCAACTTTCTAGGGGACAAAGGATACTGTGTGTCTCCTGCCAAGGCGCAACTGTCGGCCCCCACTGTCACTTACTTGAGGGATCTGTCTGACTCCCAATTCCCGAGGACTGACAGGTAACCAAGCAGAGGCAATAGGAGACCTACAGCCTCCCACTTCTGCGGAACATATCTTTTCCTTTCTAGGGTTGGTAGGATTCTTCCGCCATTGGGTCCCAAATTTTGCTCTTCTAGCTAAACCTCTACACCAGGCCGCTAAAGAAACACCAATAGCCCCCCCTCTCCTCACCCTCCCTTATTCGCCAGGCTTTTTCTAAGCTCTGAGATGCCCTTCTGGCCTCTCCCCCTCTTTCTCTCCAAGACATCTCTAAGCCTTTCCAACTATTTACTGATGAGAAACAGGGAATAGCTATGGGGGTCCTCACCCAGCACCTAGAGCCAGCCTTCACCCCCGTAGCCTACCTCTCCTGACAGTTTGATCCCATGGTTCAGGGATGACAGCCCTGCCTCCACGCTCTGGCTGCAGCCACTGCTCTCACCAAGGAGACCCAGAAGATCTGCCTCCAGAAACTCTTACAGGTCTTCTCAACCCATAAGCTACAGGACCTTCTGTCACACCAATCCTTATCTCTCCTGGCCCCTTCTCACATGCAGGAACTCCATCTCCTGTTCCTCAAGAGTCCTGACATCTCCCTAACTCAGTCCTCAGCCCTGAACCCAGCCACTCTCCTTCCTGCTGCCTCCACCCAACCTGTGGCAATGCACTCCTGCCCCGAGGTCGTCGAGGCCCTCACTCAACCTCGGGCGGGACTCTCAGATCTTCCTTTCTCTAATCCTGACTTAACTCTGTTTGTGGATGGAAGTTCGTGCCTAGACCCCCAGGGACTTCGGAAAGCCTCCTATGCGGTAGTAACACTCGAGCAGATCCTGGAGGCGACCCGGCTCCCAGATGGTACCACCTCTCAAAAGTCTGAGCTCATTGTGCAGACCAGGACGCTGCATTTGGCCAAAGGGAGGAGGGTAAACGTACATACAGACTCCAAATATTCCTTTCTGATAGCCCATTGCCACTGGGTTATTTGGAGAGGGGCTTTCTCTCTACTAAAGGCTCACCTATGTTCAACGCTAGACTCATAACCTGCTTACTTGATGCCTTACAGCTTCCCTCTCAGGTAGCCATCGTGCACTGCCAAGGCCATCAGGCAGACTCCTCGATGGTTACGCGGGGAAATGCCCGTGCAGACGCGGTGGCCAGAGGCTTAACTCAGTGTGAAGGGTCCCCAGCCCCTGTCCTGTTCCTTTCCCTTCCCTCCATTACCCCTCAGGATACAGAAGAAGAAAAAAATAAACTCCTACAACGGGGAGGCTCTTCTGGTCCTGAGGGATGGATCTTCATAAATAACAAGATCGCCCTTCCCAGGGATCAGGTAGGGGCCCTTGGCCAACAGGTCCACCAGTCATTGCACATTGGACCGCTGGCACTGGCACTTGGGAGGTTCCTCGAACCCCTCTTCACCTTGCCCACACTGCGAGAGGCAGTCACGAGTGCCTGCTCCTCTTGCTCCACGTGTACAGCTATCTCACCCCAGGGAGGAATGCGCCCCAACTTTCCTACCCATCAAATGAGGGGACACCTCCCAGGGTAGTACTGGCAGGTAGACTTCACCCATATCCCTCCCCACAAGAAGACCAAATATCTGCTTACCATGGTAGACACCTTGACAGGGTGGGTAGAGGCCTTTGCTACCCTCAAGGAACCTGCTGAGGTTGTGGCTGAGACGCTAATAACACACATAATCCCAAGGTTCGGCCTCCCCACCTCCATAAATCAGACAACGGCCCGGCTTTTATATCAAGTGTCGTTCAGCAGGTTAGCGCCTCACTTGGCATCTCCTGGAAACTGCACATACCCTACCACCCACAATCATCGGGTAAGGTCGAGAGGGCCAATGGCCTCCTTAAAGACCATCTAACAAAACCCTCTCTAGAAATTCACAGCTCCTGGCCGGATCTCCTATCCATGGCCCTGACCAGAATCCAGGCTACACCAAGGAGCCCCACCTTCTTAAGCCCTTTTGAACTCCTATATGTAAGACCCTTCTTGCTCAACCATCATCAACCTACTGACCCTCCTCTCCTGGCTACTTATCTTCCATACCTGTCTCTACTCAGGCAGCTGCTCCGGGAAGAGGCTGACAGATTTGTACCCAGGCCAGAACCAGCTGACCAAGGCTCGCGAGGACCACCCCTCCAGCCCAGGGACACAGTTCTCCTTAAGAATCTACATCCTAAGGCCTTGGAACCCAGGTGGACAGGACCTCACACAGTAATCCTCACAACCCCCACTGCGGCCAAACTACTGGGAGATCCATCGTGGCACCACCACTCCAGACTCAAGAGGACCCCGGAGCAACATGACTTTTATGAATATGAGATGTTGGGCCCCACTAAGGTCCGCCTTAGCTGCCCTCCCCCTCTTTCTTCTCCTCCCATCCCTGGGCAATCTACACCCACCCCCTCCTGCTTATGTGTGAAGGTTTAAGATCTGTGAAACCTACGACCAGGACAGCTCACAAGTTACCCGGCAGGTAGGATCTCAGGACTGCCTTCTGGTCGGATGCCAGGCAGAGATCCTGATTGCTGTTGAACTCCAGTCAGTGTCCAATGGTGGCCGACCATATGCCTCCTTTGCTTAACACCAGTGGAACCCAGACAGGTGTAATCAAGACGTCAACACCTATGGGGGTTGTCGCTGGTCAGGCTGTGTCATCCATGATGCCTACAATGAGGTCAGGTCTGGTCCCTTTTTCTGGAAAGACGGGACCTTCAACATCAGGGTCTGGGACCTCTGCGACCCGCGATGGGTTGTGGGCGTTATGGGAAAACTATACGGGGGTGGTTGGATCTCAAACCCTTTAGGGACCATCTACATCTCCTGGGAATATGTCATGTCCCAGGAGGCCGAAATCCAGGTCTCCAAAGCATCCTACAGGCCAAACATTCCCTTAAAGGGAAGCTGTCTGATTCCCCTGGGTTAAAGTCCTGTCTTCTTGGCTCCAATTTATCCAACACACTCTACTATTCCTTAATGAGACCCGCACCCTGCCCAATGTCTCATACTGCTTTTTATGTGTCTCTCTTCAAAGACCTTTGCTAGCTGCCGTCCCACTCATGACTCCTCCAGGAATCCAAGGACACAGTGAATGTCAACCTCCCCTGGTTGGCATTCCCCTCTGGGAACCCGAAACTCCATAACCAACCTTGCCACTACAGATATGCTACCAGAACAGCAACCCGGTAACTATGGGATGGGTCACTTGGAACTGTACCCAAAACCACACTGCAGCTAGTCCCACCAAGGACAGCCTGGGTACCTTATTTTGGTGCAATGGCACCTTAAGCAACTGCATAAAATCCTCTGACAACAGGCCTTGATTCGTGATCACAGTAGTTCTCCAACTAACCTTATATGGAGAGTCAGAGCTTGCCTGATCGCCCCCTTCATCACACCCCCGGGCCCGCCAGGCCACCTTCCTCCCTGTCATGTTGGGGGTAAGTATTGCTGCCTCGATAGACCTAGCTGGGGGGGCGGGGCTCAGGAACAGCATAATCTCTGCTCAGGATATCAATGACAAAGTACAGATAGCCCTGGAGTCTACTACTACCTCCTTAGCCTCTCTTCAATGGCAAGTAACATCGATAGCCCAAATAGCCCTGCAGAACTGAAGGGCCCTGTACCTTCTTACTGCGGAAAGAGGAGGAACATGCATATTACTTCAAGAAGAATGCTGCTACTACATCAAGGAGTCCGGAGTGGTGGAACAGAACGTGCAGACCCCGACTAAGCTGAGTGAAGAATTACGTGCAAGACACTCCTGGGACAACTCTCTTTTCGGATGTCTCCAAAGCCCTTTAGCTACCTGGATCCTACCCCTGATAGGGCCCCTAATTCTCATCTGTGTCTTTTTTTTCTCAGCTCCCTGCCTCCTCAAATTTATCAGCTCCTGGATCGCAGAAATGTCTTGGGTGACTGTAAACCAGCTCCTGCTGCATCCCTACACTGGGCTGCCCCTCAGCCAGCCTCTGCCTGACCCTGCCTTTCACATCCCCACCCTCTTCACTCCTGGTCAGCAGGAATTATCCAGGACAATTTCAGCGCCCCCTATTACCAAAAGCCTGGGATGTTAGGTTGAGGCAGCGGGGCGGGGGGGTGGAGGGGGGAGTCCAGAGCTGATGCAAGCATCTGCAAGATAGATGGGGACAAAGATAACTGGTGCTTTCCCAGATCCTTGCCCCAGGAACGAATTCCACACCTCTCAAGCCCTGCACCCTCCCCTCACTAAACAGCTGAATAAAAGAAGTACCTATGCCCCCTTTTTGGCGCAAACTTCCCTGGCCCACTCTAGGACCAGTTTCGCCTGGGAGCTCAAGATTAAAACCTCCCCCCCTTTTCATTGCCTGGACTCCGTGTCTTGTTTCCTGCTATGCAAACCTCTCAACCACAAATCCTACATTTTAGTTTCACCTATTTATCCATATTTCAACAATTTTGAGACTTTAAAGCCAATTACTATTATTCAAGGCATTTTCTTTGGCAAATTCTGTAACAGAGAAAAACTTACTGACTTTCAGTGGCTTTCATGTTAACAATGGAATATGGTCCATTATTATTCAAAAACTACCCTTTATTATGGAAACGCTAATTTTGTTTCCTAAACCAAGCATGTATATTTTCTTTAGGTCATTTTTGCTATCTTTTTTTTTTTCCTTAGAAAAACACTCCTGGGTTTATTCTATATCATCCATAAAGCAATTGAGCTCAGCCCAAGACACATCTAAGATCAGATGGAGAACAATTTTGTCTTAAGTCAGCCTTTTCTCTTCATGAGTACATAAATCCCAGACATATCCCCAAATTCTGCTAAATGTTAAGTGACGGACCAGGAAATAAAAATATGGCGAAAAAGAGACTTTTTAAATAGCACTCTCGAGAGTGGGCATCCATTTTACAGGTTCAATAAAATAAAAGAATTATTGGTAAATGGGCCACGTGTGTCCCCACCCCCACATCCTGTTTGCTCTGGGGAAATTCATTAAATGGCCTGGTCACCTAGGTTTCTTTTCTTATTAAATTAAATAAAGGCATGCCTAATAAACTAACAATAAACACATTAAACCAAACATAGAGGACAAATCAACAAACATATAGACAAGACTTAATAAATCAAAGTTCTTTTCCCGGATCTATTCTCTCCATAGCATTGACTACCCTTTAAAGATATTTTAGCTAAACTCTGCCTGTCCCAAGGTGTGCTACGGTAATTTTTAAACAAAGCATTGAAGAGTTCCCCTATGAGAAGAGTAATTGCTCTCTCCTCTCTAGCTGCTGATCCTTTCCACACCAGAGGTGGAGGATTTGGTGGCAGTGCTTTTTTAATTATTACAGACTTTTGATCCCAATACAAATTAGGCACAATTCAATTTGAACAAGATCCACATAGTTAAATATGACAAAAGCACTGCTTTTTCTTGAGCCAAATTAAGAGAGTACATTTTGACATTTGAATTTCTTTATCCTTGAGCATGGAAGCTAAAGATTTACAATGGTGTTTTTGCCTTTTGGACAAATCCATAACCATTATGGCCTGGCTTGAAACAAAAGACACTCTCGCCCATTTTGGATCACAAATTCCAATGCTTGGTGCTAGCTTAATGCTCAGTGAATCTCCCCACCTTTATTCCCGGTGATCCCACCTTTTTTCCCTTGGACTTCCTTTCTTCGCTCTGGCAAAATTTCTTCTCCAGTCCCTGTCTCCGGCAATATAAATGCCTCAGTCTTTTTTGCAGCAAGGGTTCAGGAATCAGGAGAAGGGGCTGCAACATAAATGGATACACTAGACAAGAAATATAAATTTAGAAGGCATTGAGGGAGCCAGACGGGTACTTACTTTCTAGTCAGTGGTATCCCGGAATGTCCAGACCCACTGCTTTTTATTTACACATTTTGCTCACTAGCAAAGCAAACACAAAGGTAAGGTTTGGTTAAAAATAAAGGGTGATCAGGTTAGGGGAATTGCTTTCCGCTGTTCAGGCACCATTAGGTAATAATAGACAGATTTTCAACCCTGTTGAATATCTAAGTCCATCAACCTCCTGCCATTTATTATGCTAACTACTTTGGTCTTTGCCCCAAGCAAAGCCACACAATTTTGTGGTAATTTTTAAAAATTCAAGTTGGAAGGCCTGTTGGTAACTGTACACTCAATAGTCCAATAGGTGAGCTAATAAAAACCTCTCTCATTTGTGATGCTTGTTTACATTCACTAATAAAAAATACTTAGGATTCAAGATAGCTCAATGTTTGAGAGAGCATATCTTTGTGGTGCATTAAATGTCAAACTGTTGAAGATAAAGTGCATGAGTAGTTCTACAATAAAATACATATCACTATCTAATGAAACTTTTGTTCATTTCATTCAGAAGTATAGTCAGGGAAGCTAACTGGTTCAGTTTAACTGGCAATCTCTGTTTCAATCTTATTATTAACACTTCAGAAAGGTGCTGATGTCATTTCAATAAGCAAAAGGATGCTTACATTTAGACTTCTTCAAACTTTTATATCATTCCTTCTGTAATTTTTTTTCCTACTTTATTCCTTTAAAGGTTGAGGACATTTAAAATGCCACAGGGAGGAGGTCAACATTTGTTTTTCAGCCTGTTGGAGGTCCCTCAACTCTTTACTTGCTCTAATTGGAAAACAGGGCAGCATGCCATGAAGACGAAGCACACTGCTTCCTTTTGCATTGAGTTCAGTTCAAAGACTGTACAGTTATGCACTTATCGTCAAAGGAAACTTGGGGAAATTTAGAGCCAAGAATGCAAGTCACCATCCAAACACTTTGTATTTACATGTTTGGGGTAAAATTGGACAAGAGATTGCATATTGAGAAAAACTTTATTCTGAAAATTTTAACAATACAGATGTTCAATTTAAACATTTAAGTATATTGTAATTTAAATCAACACTTATGAAATAACCCTGAATAATTCACACTTTGTATCCTATGCAGAAACTTCATAAAGGGATCTGCAATTCTTGATTCTTCCCCAAACCCACCATTTGCTTTTAATCATTCTTAAATAACAGAAGACAATTTCTTTATAAATTAAATGTCGTCCGTACCTTAGTATCATTTTTAAATTCAGTGTCTACTTTGTCTGTCACAGGGACTTCCCCACTGACTCTCCCAGAGGAGCCCGATAAGTTGAGCTACTATACTTCATGATTCACTCTCTCCTCTGTAGATGGTGAATCCTATGATCCCAGCCAGCACCATGCTAGGGATCTCATACAGAGGTGTCCCACCAGCTGTTGCAATCATTGCCATCCCTCCAACCCCATCAAAACCATCTGTTCTGCGGCTATGGTAATCATCTCAGCAACTGTTTACAACATAAGTCAGAAAAGGCCTGCATGCTGGTGGTGCTCCACCTGAGCCTCCTGTAAAGTCAGTGACCAAATAACAACACTTGAACCTCTTTTTAAATTTCTTTGTTGATTAAGGTATTGCTTATGTGTCCTCATCCCTCCATTAACACCCCAACGTCCCCCTCACACATGTCCTCACTTCGCTGGTGTTTGTGTCCATTGGATAGGCTTATATTCATGCATACAAGTCCTCTGGTTGATCTCTCTTCCTTTCCCCACCCTCCGCTATCTTCCCTCTGAGGTTTGGCAGTCTGATCGATGCTTCTCTGTCTCTGGATCTGTCCCTGTTCATCAGTTTATGTTGTTCATTATATTCCACAAATGAGTGAGATCATGTGGTATTTATCTTTCTCTGACTGGCTTATTTAACTTAGCAAAAGGCTCTCCAGTTCTATCCATGCTGTTGCAAATGGTAAGAACTCCTTTTTTAATGCAGCATACTATTCCATTATGTAGATGTACCACCGTTTTTTAATCCACTCATCTGCTGATGGGTACATAGACTGTTTCCAAATCTTAGCTATAGTGAATTGTGCTGCTATGAACATAGGGGTGCATATATCCTTTCTATTGTTGTTTCTAATTTCTTGGGATACATTCCTAGAAGTGGGATCAGAGTCAAATGGGAGTTCCATTTTTAGTTTTCAGAGGAAACTCCATACTGTTCACCACAGTGGCTGCACCAGTCTGCATTCTTGCCAGCAGTGCAAAAGAGTACCTTTTTCTCAGCATCCTCACCAACACTTGTGGTGTGTTGATTTGTTGATGATAGCCATTCTGATAGGTATGATATGATTCCTCATTGTTGTTTTGATTTGCATCACTCGGATAATTAGTGACTTTGAGGATGTTTTCATATGTCTCCTGGTCTTCCTTCTGTCCTCCTTTGAAAAGTGTCTATTTAGGTCCTTTACCCATTTTTTGTTTGGATTGTTTATCTTCATTTGTTAAGTTGTATGAGTTCCCTGTAAATGTTGAAGATTAAACCCTTATCTGTGATGACATTGGCAAATATGTTCTCCCATGCAGTGGGCTTTCTGGTTGTTTTGTTGATGGTTACTTTTACTGTGCAAAGCTTTTTATTTTGATATAGTCTCATTTGTTTATTTTCTCTTTAGTTTCCATTGCCTGAGGAGCAGTAACAGTGAAGAAGTTCCTTCAGCATGTCTGAGATTTCGCTGCCTGTGCATTCCTCTAGTATTTTTATGGTTTCCCATCTAATGTTTAAGTCATTTATCCATTTTGAGTTTATTTTTGTGTATGGTGTAAGTTGGTGTTCTAGTTTCATTTTTTTGCATGTATCTGTCCAATTTTCCCAACACCATGTTTTGAAGAGACTGTCTTGACTTCATTGTATGTTCATGCCTCCTTTGCGAATATTAATTGGGCATAGTGGTTTGGGTGGATTTCTGGTGCTGGAAACTGATCATTGTCTCACTAATAGAAAGTTGAGGACAGGAAACCTGGAAGGCTGGTCAACCTTAATTGCTGTAATCACTCACTGTTTAGTTGAAACATTGTTAGCTGAAGCAGCCTCCACCTCTGTTTATCTATGTAAATTTCTTTTATTGGAGTTTCCTACCTAAGGGCTATGGGTGTATCCCAAAGTCTCAATAAAAGGAATAGCAAGGCCTGAGCAGTGTGTAGTCCTCCCACTAGAGGTGGGCTCCTGTCTGGCCCCAATATTCCCAAATTAATACTTTTTAAATTCGCTTTTATTTGTGTTCGGCCTTTTCCAGAACCCGAACCCTGAACCAAAACCCTGAACCCCGTGGGATGTAACAGGGGTTCCCACATTCTGGGTTCTCTATTCTATTCCATTGATCTATATGTCTGTTCTTGTGCCAGTACCAGGATGTTTTAAGAACAGTGGCTTTGTAATACAGCTTGATATCTGGTATTGGGATCCCACTTAATTTGTTCTTCTTTCTCAGGATTGCTGCAGCTATTTGTTTTCTTTTTGTTTTTTATTCCAGATGAATTTTTGGAAAGATCGTTGTAAGTCTGTGAAATATGCTTCTGGTATTTTAATGGGGATTACATTGAATATGTAGATTGCTTTGGGTAGTATGGACATAGTGATGATGTTGATTCTACTAATCCATGAACACAGTATGTTCTTTCATCAGTTGATTTCTTCCTCTATCTCTTTTTTTCTGTGTCCTGTAGTTTTTCGCATATGGATCTGTTAAGTTTATTCCTAGGTATCTTTTTTTTTTTTTTTTTTTTGGTGTGATAGTAAATGGAATTGCTTTTTAATCTCTCTTTCTATAAGTTCACTATTTGTGTAAAGAAATGCCATAGATTTCTTGGCATTAATTTTGTATCCTGCTACATTGCCAAATTCATTCAGTAAGCCTAAGAGGTTTTGATGGGGTCTTTAGGGTTTTCTATGTACAATATCATGTCATCTGTGAATAAGCACAATTTTACTTCTTCTTTTTCATTTTGGATGTCTTTTATTTCTTCTTCTTGTACGATGCAATGGCTAGTACTTCCAGTACTATTTTAAACCGGAGTGGTGAGAGTAGGCATCCCTGTCTTGTTCCTGTTCTTAGGAAAATGGTTTTAGTTTTTTTTCCATTTAATATGATGTTGGCTGTGGGCTTTTCATATATGGCTTTTATTATGTTGAGGTATGATCCTCCTATTCCCACCTTGTTGAGAGTTTTTATCAAGAAGGGGTGTTGGGTTTTGTCAAATGCTTTTTCTGCATCAATTGATATGATTATGTGATTTTTATCTCTCAATTTGTTTATGTGATGTATCACGTTTATTGATTGGCAGATATTGCACTATCCTTGCATCCCTGGGATAAATCCTCCTTGGTCATGGTGTATGATCTTTCTGATGTATTGCTGGATCTGATTTGCTAGAATTTTGTGGAGGATTTTGGCATCCATGTTCATGAGGGATATTGGCCTATATTTCTCTTTCATTGTGTTGTCTTTAGCTGGTTTTGATATTAGGGTATGCTGTCTTCATAGAAGTAGTTTGGAAGTGCTCCTTCCCCTTGAATTTTTTTGAATAGTCTGAGGAGCATAGGTTTTAGTTCTTCCTTCAAGGTTTGGTATAACTCCCTTAGTAGCAATCTGGTCCCGGGCTTTTTTTTTGCTGGGAGCTTTGTAATGACTGCTTCAATTTCTTCCATAGTTATCGGCCTATTGAGATGTTTAGAATCTTCCTGATTGAGGTTTGGAAGGTTGTATTTTTCTAGGAATATGTCCATTTCTTCCAGGTTGTCCAGTTTGTTGAAAAAGAGTTGTTCGTATTATTTTTTTAACAATCCTTTGTATTTCGGTGGGGTTTGTTGTTATTTCTCCTCTTTCATTTCTGATTTTGTTTATTTGGGTCCTCTCTCTTTGCTTCTTGGTGAGCCTGGCTAGAGGTTCATCAACCTCATTTATCCTTTCAAAGAACCAGCTCTTGGTTTCATTGATCTTTTGTATTGTTTTTTTTTTTTTTTTTTTTTTTTTTTTTTGGTCTCTATGTCATTTATTTCTGCTCGGATCTTTATTATATATTTATATCCTCCCTTCTGCTCACTCTGGGCTTTTCTTGTTGCTCTCTTTATAATTCTTTGAGTTGTAGATTTAGATGGTTTACTACCATTTTTTTCTTGTTTTTGAGGTAGGCCTGATGAGCTATAAACTTCACTCTTAGGACTGCTTTCATTGTGTCCTAGAAATTTTGGATTGTTGTGTTTTTGTTGTCATTAGTTTCCAGGATGTTTTTAATTTCTTCTTTGATCTCATTGGTAACCCAGTCATTATTTAATAACATGCTATTCAGCTTCCAAGTATTTGAGATTTTTGAATTGTTTTTATTGTAATTTATTTCTAATTTTATGGCATTGTGGTCTGAGAAGATTCTTGGTATGATTTCAATCTTCTTGAATTTGGGGAAACTTTGCTTGTGACCCAATATGTGGTCTATTTTTTAAAATGTCCCATGGGCACTTGGAAGAATGTATATTCTGTGGCTTTGGGGTGAAATGTTCTGAAGATGTCAGTTAAGTCCATCTGATCTAGTGAGTCATTTAGGATTGATGTTTCTCATTGCTTGGTATACATCTCTAGTAGGTCGAATACCGGATCAGATGGGAATTCCCTTCATAACTTTTCTGAGGAAACTCCATATTGTTTTCCACAGTGTTTGTACCAGTCTGCATTCCCACCAACCATGCAAGAGGGTTCCTTTGTCTCCACATATTCACCAGCACTTGTTGTTTGTTGATTTGTTGATGGTAACCATTCTGACAGCTGTGAGATGGTATCTTATTGTCATTTTGATTTGCATGTCTTCAGAGATTAGTGACTTTGAGCATGTTTTAATGTGTCTTTTGGCCTTCTATATGTCCAATTTAGAAAAGAGTCTACTCAAGTTCTATGCCCATTTTTTATTGGATTGTTTATCATCCTTTTATTAGATGGGTGAGTTCCCTATTAATTTTGGAGATTAGGCCGTTATCGGATATTACATTGGCAAATACTTTCTCCCATGCAGTGAGCTTTCCTGTTTTTTGTTTGTTTGTTTTTTGTTGGTGTTATTGATGGTTTCTTCTTCTCGGTAGAGAATTTTTTTTTTTTTTGATGTAGTCCCATATGTTTATTTCCTCCTTAGTTTCCATTGCCATAGGAGTTGCATCAGTAAAGAACTTCTATGAAATATGTCTGATATTTTGCTGCTTTAAGATGCTGCTTAGATTTTTATGGTTTCCATCTTATGTTTAAGGCTTTTTTTCTTTTTGAATTTATTTTTCTGTATGGTTTAAGTTGGTGGTTTAGTTTCATTATTTTACAAGTATCTGTCCAATTTCTCAACACCATTTATTGAAGAGACTGTCTTGACTCAACTTTATGCTCTTGCCACCTTTGTCAAATATTAATTGAGCATAATGACTTGGGCGTATTTTGGGTTCTCAGTTCTGTCCAATTAGTATATATGTCTATTCTTGCACCAGTACCAGCCAGCTTGAGAACAATGGCTTTGTAATATAGCTTGATAGCTGGTATTGTGATCTGCCAACTTTGCTCTTCCTTCTCATAATGTGGTTATTCTGGGTCTTTTTTAATTTCATACTAGAGACCTGGTGCATGAAATTCATGCACAGGGGGCGGGGAGAACCTCCTCAGCCCAGGCTGCATCCTCTCTAATTCGGGCACCCTCGGGGGGATTGGACCTAAACTGGCAGTCAGACATCCCTAACATAATCTGGGACCTCTGGTTCCTAACTGCTCACCTGCCTGCCTGTCTGATTGCCCCTTACTGCCCCCCCTTCCAGCCTGTTCAACCCTAACCTCCTCTGCCTGCCGGGCTGATCGCCCCTAACTGTCTACCCTGCTGGCCTGGTTGCCCCTAACTGCCCCCACCGCCGCTTTCCTAGTCGCCACCAATTGCCCACCACCACAGGCCTGACCACCCCTTACTGCTCCCCCAGCCATCCTGGTCATCCCCAAAAGCCCCCCTCTACTTATCTAGACACCCCTCACTGCCCCACCTGCAGGCCTAGTCGCTCCCAACTGCCCCCCTCCCCATAACTGGTCTGGTTGCCCCACACAGCCTGCTGTTCAGTTGTTGGTCATCCCTCATTATCCTCCCTGCCGGCCTGATCACTCCTTGCAGCCTGCTGTTCAGTCGTTTGGTCGTCCCTCACTAACACTCCTGCTGGCCTGGTCGCCCCATGCAATCTGCTGTTCAGTATTCTGTCTGTTTGATTTGATTGTGGCGGCCCTTGACTTTTTATATATTAGGATGAAGTTTTGCAGACTTTGTTCTATGTCTGTGAAATATGCCTTTAGTATTTAATGGGCATTGCTGTACATCTGTTGATTACTTTGGATAATATGGCAATTTTAGTGATGTTGATTTACCAATACATGAACATGGTATATTCTTCCATTTGTTTGTCTTCCTCTCTCTTTTTTCAATATCCTGTAGTTATCCAAGTATAGGTCTTTTACCTCTTTAGTTACATTTATTCCTAGGTATCTTAATTTCTTTGTTGCAATGGTAAATGGGATTGTTGTATGTTTGTTCTTTGTTTGTTTAGTTTCTCTTTTTGTGAGTTCATTATTGATGTATAAAAATCCATAGAATTCTGGGTGTTAATTTTGCATCCTGCTATTTTGCCAAATTCATTTATTAAGTCTAGTAGTTTTTTGATGGAGTATTTAGGGATTTCTATGTACAATATCATGTCATCCTTGAATAATGACAGTTTTACTTCTTTTCCATTTGGAATGCCACTTATTACTTCTTTTTGTCTTATTGCTGTGGCTAGCACTTCCAGTACTGTTTCAAGAAGTGGTGAGAGTGGACATTCGTGCTTTGTTCCTGTTTTAAGGGGAGATGGTTTCTGTTTTTGCCCATTGAGTATGGTGTTGGCTGTAGGTTTGTCATATAAGGCTTTTATTATGTAGAGGTGTGATACATTTATTCCCAGTTTGCTCAGAATTTTTACCAAAAAAAAGCATGTTGGGTTTTGTCAAATGCTTTTTCTGAATCAATTGATGTGACTATGTGATTTTTTATATCTCAAATTGTTTATGTGATGCATCACTTTAATTGACTTTGGGATCTTGTACCATCCTTGTATCCCTGGAATAAATCCAATTGGTCATGGTGTATTATCTTTCTAATGTAAGGCTGGTTCAGATTTGCTAGAATTTTGTTGAGGATTTTAGGATGTATGTTCATCAGAGATATATTGGCTTGTAATTCTCTTACTTTTAGTGTCTTTATCGACTTTTGGGATTATGGTAATGCTGGCTTCATAGAAAGAGCTTTGAAGTGTTCCTTCTTCTTGAATTTTTTTGAAATAGTCTGAGGAGGGTAGGTTTCAGTTTTTCTTTGAATGTTTGGTAAAACGCTTCTGTGAAACTGTCTAGCCCAGGGCTTGCATTTTTTTTTTTTCTGAAAGGTTTTCAATAACTATTTCAAGATCTTCCATATTTAGTGGCCTATTCAGATTCCTTTTATTCTTCCTGATTGAGCGTTGGAAGGTTGTATTTTTTTAGGAATATATCCATTTCATCTAGGTTGACCAGTTTGTTGGAATAGAGTTGTTCATACTATTTTTTTATAACCCTTTTTTATTTCTGTGGAGTCTTTTGTTATTTTGCCTCTTTCATTTCTGATTTTGTTTATTTGGGTCTTCTCTCTTTGCTTCTTGGTGAGCCTCAATAACAGTTCATCAATGTTATTTATCCTTTCAAAGAGCCAGCTCTTGGTTGTATTTATAAGAAGTAGTGATGCTTTTTCTCTTCTTTACTGTTTTGTTTTTTTGGTTGTTTCTTTTTTGTCTCCATGTGATTTATTCATGCTGTGATCTTTTCTATTTCCTTCCTTTTGTTCATTCTGGGATTTCTTGTTGTTCTCTTTCTAATCCTTTAACCTTTTGCACTCGGATGTCCAGTGTGACTCGCCACGGTTAGCATGAGAATAAAGGAATCAAGAAAAAAGAAATTGAGTGCAAAGGGTTAAGTTGTAGAGTTAGATAATTTACTACCAGTTATTCTTGCTTTTTGAGGTAGGCTATGAACTTCCCTCTCAGGACTGCTATCAGTGCATCACATTGGTTTTGGATTGTTGTGTTTTGATTTTTATTTGATTTTTGGGTGTTTTCAATCTCTTCTTTGATCTCTTTGATAACACAAACATCCTATCTAATAATAGACAAATATGCAAATTGACCATACCTCCAACACCCACAAGCCACGCCCACCATCCAATCAGAGCGAGTATGCAAATTAACCCAAACCAAGATGGCTACAGCCACAGAGAGCAAGGTTTCCTAGGTAACAGAGGAAGCCAAGCTTTCCGCCTGCCCTTGCCAGGCCAAAGCCTCCACTCAAGCTACAAAGTTTCAATTATAGAAGGTAAACAAATTCAAATAAATGGCTGCAGAATGGAGCTTGAGAGAGCAGGCCAGGGTTGCCGCCAGCAACTGGGGAAGCAAAGCTTTCCGCATGCCCTGGCCTGGCCCACCCGCTTAAGGCAACAAAGTTTCAATTATAACCCCAACAGAAATGGCTGCTGGCTTTAGAGGGAGCCCCAGGCTTGGCTCTACTCCCGGCTACAAAGTTTCAATTGTAGAAGGAAAATAAATCCAGATACCAGGGCCTCTGCTTGTGTTTTAGGGGGCATGGCCAGCCTGCAAATCACCTCAGGCCCCTCGCTCAGGCCACCTCATACCCCAAGGGAACCCCCACCTGATCCGGGACGCCCTTCAGGCAAATCAGCTGGCCCCCACCCCTGTACCAGGCCTCTATCTTATCTAATAAAAGAGTAACATGCAGATTGATCATCACTGTAACACACAATATAGCTGCCCCCATGTGGTCAAAGATCCTGCCCCCATGTGGACACAAAATGCCCACCACAATATGGCCAGCAGGAGAGGGCAGTGGGGAGGAACCCGGCCTGCAAGGAAGGGCAGTTGGGAGGCACCCTGCATGCAAGGGAGGGCAGTTGGAGGTGATCAACCCTGCAGGAGAGAGCAGTTAGGGGCAACCAGGCCGGCAGAGGAGGAAAGTTGGGGGCAAACAGGCTGGCAGCGGAGTGGTTAGGGGGTGATCAGGCTGGCAGGCAGAAGCGGTTAGGGGCAATCAGGAAGGCAGGCAGGCAAGCAGTTGAGAGCCAGCAGTCCTGGATTGTGAGAGGGATGTCCGACTGCCTGTTTAGGCCCGATCCCGGTGGGCCTATCATTCAAAATTGGAAGCCCGGTGGGATCGGGCCTAAACCTGCAGTGGGACATCCCTCAAAAGTTCTCATATTGGAGAGGGTACAGGCTGGGCTGAGGGACAACCCCCCTTGGTGCCCTAATTTTGTGCACCAGGCCTCTAGTTGTTTATAACATACTGTATAGCCTGCAAATATTTTAATTTTTGTTATTTTTATTGTAGTTTATATCTAATATGCCATTGTGATCTGAGAACATGCTTCCTATGAATTCCATCTTGTTGAATTTGGAGAGACTTTATTTCTGTATCAAGTGGTCTATCTGTGAAAATGTCCCATGTGCACTTAAGTGGAATGTACATTCTGTAGCTTTGGTATGAAGGTGTTGATTAAGTCTATTTGATCCAGTGAATTGTTTAGTATTGCTGATTTTTATTTCTAGAGGATTTATCCAGTGATATCAATGGGGTATTAAAGTCCCCTACTATGATTTTATTGCTGTTTATCTCTCCCTTGATATCGTCCAGAATTTTTATTTTTGTTTTGTTTTGTTTTTGTTGTTTGTTTTTTTTAATGTATTTGTTGCTCCTGCATTGGGTGCTTATATGTTTACCAGAGTTATATTATCTTGTAGTCTTGATCCCTTTAGTAATATGAAGTGGCCTTCCTTATCCCTTTTTATGACGTTAACTTTAAAGTTTATTTTGTATGATATAAGTATTGCTACCCTAGTTTTTTTTGTTTTGTTTTTTCATTTCCCTTTTCTTGAAAAATATGTTTCCATCTTTCCATTTTCAGTCTGTATGAGTCCCTGGTACCATCATGGGTTTCTTCTAGACAACATATATGTCGGCCATAATTTCTTATCTTTTCAGCCACTATACGTCTTCTTAATGGAGCATTTATTCAATTTATGGTTAATATTATTATTGGTAGGTACGTGCTTGTAGCCATTTTTGTTCTCTATGCCTTCTTCACCATCTATTTCTGCTTTTATGACAAGCACTTTAGCATTCCTTGCATTATTGTCTTCTTAGTGATAAACTCCCTTAGCCCTTTTTGTTTATTTGTCTGTTTTGTCTGTGAATTTCCTGAAATCCCCGTCTATCCTCTCTAATAAAATGGTAATATGCAAATTAACCATCACTCCGCTACATAAGCCACGCCCACCAGCCAATCAGGGCGAGTATGCAAATTAACCCCAATCCAAGATGGTTACAGCCACAGAGAGCAAGGTTTCCCAGGTAACAGAGCAAGCCAAGCTTTCCATAGCTGTTGCAGGCCTAAGCCTCCACTCAAGCTACAAAGTTTCAATTATAGAAGGTAAACAAATTCAAACAAATGGCAGCAGAATGGAGCTTGAGAGAGCAGGCCAGGGTTGCTGCCGGCAACAGGGGAAGCAAAGCTTTCCGCACACCCTGGCCGGGCCCACCCGCTTAAGGCTACAAAGTTTCAATTGTAGAAGGTGAATTAACTGCCACAGAAATGGCTGCAGGAGCCCCAGGCTTGGCTCCGCTCCAGGCTACAAAGTTTCAATTGTAGAAGGAAAATAAATTCCAGATACCAGGGCCTCCCCTTGGGTTTCCAGGGGGCGTGGCCGGCCTGCAAACCACCACAGCCCACTCGCTCAGGCCGCCCCACACCCCAAGGGAACCCCCACCCTGTGACACCCTTCAGGGCAAACCAGCTGGCCTCCACCCGTGCACCAGGCCTCTATCCTATCTAATAAAGAGTAATATACAGATTGATCATCACTGCAACACACAATATAGCTGCCCCCATGTGATCAAAGATCCTGCCCCCATGTGGACACAAGATGGCCACCACAAGATGGCCAGCAGGAGAGGGCAGTTGGGAGGCACCCGGCCTGCAAGGGAGGGCAGTTGTGAGGGACCAGGCCTGCAAGGGAGGACAGTTGAGAGGGACCAGGCTTGCAAGGGAGGGCAGTTGGAGGTGATCAACGCTGCAGGAGAGGGCAGTTAGGGGTGACCAGGCTGGCAGAGGAGGGAAGGTGGGGGCAAACAGGCTGGCAAGGGAGCAGTTAAGCATCAACCAGGCTGGCAGCAGAGTGGTTAGGGGGTGATCAGGCTGGCAGGCAGAAGCGGTTAGGGGCAATCAGGAAGGAAGGCAGGCAAGCAGTTGGGAGCCAGCAGTCCTGGATTGGGAGAGGGATGTCCATCTTGTGGCCACCAGGATCGGGCCTAAACTGGCAGTCGGACATCCCTCCAGGAATCCCAGATTGGAGAGGGTACAGGCTGGGCTGAGGGACAACCCCCCTTTGTGCCCTAATTTTGTGCACCGGGCCTCTAGTTGTTTATAACATACTGTATAGCCTGCAAATATTTTAATTTTTGTTATTTTTATTGTAGTTTATATCTAATATGCCATTGTGATGACCCTTATTATGAATTCCTCTTGTGACATACTGCATGTCTCAGTTTCATTTATTTCCTCTTCTGGCAATTCCTTTTTTCTTTACTTTGCGTGTTGTTTCTTTTTATTCCCATTTTTGCTGTCACTGGAGAGCCCAGGTCCAGAATTTTGTGGCCTGTGGCCATGGAGGTGTGTCAGTGGGAGAGGCATGCACTCCAACCTTCACAGGAGGTAGCAGCCAGTGGGTTCCTGGAGTCCTGGTGTCTGAGGGTCTGTAGCCACAATAGCAGGTCTTTGGCCAGAGTTGCTCTAGGTACCTGGGTGAAGCCTGAGCACCATATGGGTGGTGGTGAGGCTGTTCTCCTAGTCACAGCAGCTCTCCCCTTCAAGATGGGTTGCTTTCTTAGGGACACATTTGACTTAAAACAGCGTAGTAAGGTAAAAATACCAAAAATAGTGCAAGGGTCCTATTGAAAAATAGAATGAATAAATAGATCAGAACGATGTACATAAAGATTGTAGTCATACTGGGAATTTTTATTTCTGTCATTTTAGCTGAATAAATAGTAAAAGTAAGAAAGAATAGGAATAAAATGCCTAATCATTTTGAATGAATGATTGAATTATTTGTTTTAAAAAGAAAACAGATTAGGAAAACTGGGTGCACTGAAAAAATGAAATAAAAGTTGGCAATACATAAATGAAGTAACATACACATTTTAAAAAGTAATCCACATTGCCCATTCTGTGTTGCACAATGGTTGAGCATTGAGCCATGAACCAAGATGTCCCCTCTTCCATTGCAAGGGAGGAAATATGCCAGGGGAGCAGGGTGGATTGCTAGTATTAAACATTTCAGGAGGCACCTTATCAGAAGGTTTCTCTATCATCGAAGTTTCCATCTGTCTATCTTCCCCCTTTCCTCTCTCTCCAGAAAACCAATAAAAAGCCCATTATAAAACTAGAGAAGTTTCTATGTTTTCTTCTGGAATATGAGATATTTTAGTCCTTATTACTAGAGGCCTTTGGAGGACTTTTATTAACCAGCATATATGATTAATAAAATTTGTGTTGGATGCCTAAATGGGAGGTATTTAGTAATGACATTTTTCATAAACTTACCATGAAAAAGAACTTTGTCATTTTTTAAGAAAATGCTTTGTTTGGGAGAAGAATTTGAGGGAGAACTTGATTTTAGTTGCAGTAATTTATAGGTTTCAAGCAGTTGTTCATTTGTTCAATTTAAATGTTATGTAGTATTGATATTATTTGTGTACTCATTTTAGTCTGTGGATGGAAAAACAATGTAGACTATGCCATGAAATCATCTTTTCAAAGTTGGTGTGGACTTCCTTCAAGTAACAGAAGTGATGTAAGAAGTCTGAGAGGTGGAAGAGGAGGAAGTAGAGAAGCAAAAGGACGTCCCTCAGGTGGAGAACACTTAGGTAATGTTTCAAAGTATAGGAATTGAAGGAGACTTGCCTCGGTCAGGTGAAAACATAATGCAATATGCAGATGAAGTATGATAGAGTTATATACCTGAAGCCTATATAATACCTTACCGTAATACCAAAACCACAAAGAATAAAGACACCACAAAGAAAAAGAATTACAGGCCTATATCCCGGATGAACATGGATGCTAAAATCCACAACACAATTCCAGCAAAACGTATCCATCATTACATCAGAGAGATCATACACCATGAACAAGTGGGATTTATTCCAGGAATGCAAGGCGTGTACAGTATCCACAAGTCAATAAATGTGATACATCACATGAACAGAGACAAAAATCACATAATCATATCCATCGATGCAGAAAAGGCATTTGACAAAGCCCAAAACCCTTTCCTGATAAACACGCTCAGCAAAGTGGGACTAGAATGATCATAATAACAGCCTTATATGACAAATCTATGGCCAACATCTTACTCAATGGGTAATAACTAACACCATGTCCCTTAAGAACAGGAACAAAACAGGGATGCTGCTTTCACCACTCCTGTTCCACACATTAGTAGAAGTGCTAGCCACAGTGATCAGACAAGTAGAAGAAATGGCACCCAAATTGGAAAAAAAAGTAAGTAAAATTATCATTATTTGCAGATGACCTGATACTGTACATAGAAAACCCTGTAGACTCCATCAATAAGTATTAGACTTAATAAATGAATTTGGCAAAGTAGCAGGATACAAAATGAATGCCATAAAATCTATGACATTTTTATACACCAATAGTAAACTTACAGAAGAGAGAATTTTTAAAAAAAAATCCCATTTACCATCCCATCAAATAATTAAGACACCTAGGAATAAACTTAAGTAGGGAGGTAAAAGACCACTACTCAGAGAACTACAATATGCTGAAGGAGAGACAGAATATGGCTGCTGACAGGAAGGTAGACTACAAGATAGTATGTGAGTGAGAAAACAAAGGAAGAGTGTGTGGTCAGACGGGGAGTTTTTGTTGGTGAGTTGAAGGACAGCTATACTTCAGGAGTCTGTGGGGCACTGATGGACAGGGCTTCCCTGAATGGGCAGTCCCCTCTGCTGCTGGGTTCCCTCCCAGAGTGACCAGCTCAGATGCGGAGACCATGCCAACTTGAAGGGGAAAGTGGATGTTAACAGAAGCATGAAAAGCCCGGGGAATCTACAACTATGGCACCCACCTAACAGCTGTGAACCTGAGAATACAGGTCCCCAATTGGCGCAAGCAGGTGGATTCAGAGGAGCTCTACACTCCCTCACACAAAGGTCAGATTTTGCCTGGGATATGGTGAGGTTCATTGTCCCAGCAGGAGAGAGAAACTCCTACACAGCGGAAGCTGGAGAACCCGGGGAAGTCTGTGCCTAGAAAAATCCGTGGCCCTTGGGGCTGGCATGATCCCTTAATGTGGAAGGGGGTCCTCAGAGCTGCTAACAGAAGGGAACTCTAAAAAGCAACCCATTTTAATCTGGACACAAAAGGACAGCCTAAAAATTTCAAAAGTGTGCCAGCTGCTTAGACCCAAGAGGAAAAAAGACTGCACAGACTTGAGCGCAGCCCTGGAGTTTGCACACTTACTCTGGCTCCTTTTTTTTTTTTTCTCTTTAAGTCCTTGCTTCTGATTACTAAGCCCAATACATAGGATCACCCAATTGGGGACACCCAAAGAGACTGCAGGGGAAAGTTGTTTTTCTGGAACCTGGGGATCAGAGCGGGGAATAACCATCAGAGAAACAGCTCTGGGGCAACCCACTCCCACAAACAAGTATTAAGTGCCACAGGGAAAACAAAATCTAAACACCAGCTAGAGAGAACCTATAGTCCTGGAGGTAAATCTAGAAACCCTGCCACCCAGGGGTTGAATCACAAATGGACTCTTGTGTAAACACAAATAAAGGAATACAAGAAATAGAGATGTACTGCCTGCTTAAAACTCAGGACTGGCTTACAACATGGAGGACCAGTAGAAATCGGGGAACTTCAACACTGTCCTCACTAGAAAACATGCGTGCCAAACAGAACAGTAGAGGAAGTGAATGACCTTCACTACTGCACATTTTTATTTTTTTTTATCTTTTACTTAAGAAACTATTTTTTTTCTATTGTCTTCACTTGATTTTACCTTTTTAATTATTACATTTTTATTTTCCATCACTATTATAACTACCACTATTTTTCCTTTTTTTAAGTGTCATTTTATTTTCTCTTCATTTTACTTTGGGATTATTGTTCTACATTCTATTTTCATCTTTCCTTTAGCATCATTTTATTCTATCTCTACTTTACCTTTATGCCATCACTCTCTTCCTAACTTTTCCCCTGTTGCTTTCCTGTTTATCTTACCCTATTCCTGCTTTTGATTTTCCCTATATCTTCTTTTAACACCTGTGAAAATTTCACCGTACTTATATTCCAATCCCCTGCTCCAAGTCCATACACACCTCTCTCTTCTCTTTCTTCACTATCCAATATTTGTTCTCTCTTTGTTGTTGTTTGATTGATTGTTGATTATATAAATTTTATGCATGTTTGTGAGATTGTTTTGCTTATTTCTTTTTTTCTTTTTTGTTTTTGTTTTATGCTTCTGTTTTCCCTGCCTACACTTAATATTAGTTATTGTTTGTAGTGTGCATTCATCTCCAGGTACTTGTTTGTTGCTTTTGTTGGATTAGTGGCTGTTCTATTCAAGTTTTCTCCCAATATGTATATATAGTTTGTTCCCCTCTTCTTTCTCATTCTCATTGTTTTCTCTGTTACTTTTTTATTCTTTTCCCAATTTCATTTTTGCATTCCTTTTCTTTTCTCTCTTCTTCTTTCTCTCCTATCCTGCAATTCACCTTTCCCTGTTCGTCACCTTTATTTGGGGTTATTAATATCATGAATACATTTCTGTTCAGTGCCTTGTGTATTGTACCTGGTTGTGTTGTATTTTGTTTCTTTAAATGAATGCAGGAAAGAACTACATAACCATACACCTGGATATGTGAGATCATAGGGAGCCAAAGAAAAAACCCATATATGAAAGAAAATTAGGCATCACCAGAAAAGGATGTAAACGACATAGAGGAAAGCAACCTGTCAGAGAAAGAATTCAGAGAAATGGTCATAAGGTGGCTGAAAAGAATGGAAGACAAATTTGACAATATGTGTAAGAAACAAGAGGAAATGAAGAAAAACCAAGAAGAAATGAAAAATGACATTGCTTCTGTAAAGAACTCAGTAAAAAGCATCAAGAGTAGACTAGAAGAAGCAGAGAACCACTTCAGTGAGCTAGAAGACAAGGTAGGAAAAAATACCCAAGTAGAGAAGCTTCTAGAAAAAAAAATTAAAAGCAGGAGGAAAGCCTAAGGGAACTTTGGGAAAGCACAAACAAAATAACATCCACATATAGGGGTTCCAGAAGAAGAGGAAAATTAGCAAGGAATAGAAAACCTGTTTGTAGAAATAATGATGGAAAACTTTCCTGATATAGGGAAGAAAAAAACCCACACAAATCCAAGAAGCTCACAAGAGTCCAAAGAATAATGAACCCTAGAAGAATGACCACAAGGAATATTATAATTCAATTGGCTAACACCAATGACAAAGTAAGAATCTTAAAAGCAGTCAGAGAGAGACAGAAAGTTACCTACAAAGGATCCCCCATCAGAAAAGCAATTGATTACTCAACAGAAACACATCAGGCCAGAAGGTAATGGAATGAAATATACAAAGTCATGCAAAGGAAGGGACTGAATCCAAGAATACTGTGCTCAACAAGGCTATCAATCAAAATTGAAGGTGAAATCAGGAGCTTCACAGACAAAAATCAAATAAGGGAGTTTATTACCACCAAACCAGTAATGGAAGAAATGCTAAATGGTCTGCTGAAAAAAAAAAAAAAAAGAAATAGGAACCGAAGAAGAAACACAGGGGTTAAGAATAAAAATGGTAACTAACAAGAACCTATCAATAATAACTATAAATGTAAATGGATTAAATGCAGCAATCAAAAGACATAGGGTAACAGATTGGTTAAGAAAACATGACTCATATATCTGCTGTCTACAAGAAAGCAGAAAAAAAATATGCACAGACTGAAGGTAAATGGATAGAAAAAGATTTTTCAGGTAAATGGAAATGAAAAAAAAAGCTGGGGTAGCAATACTTATATCTGACAAATTAGATTTCAAAGTGAAAGACATAAAAAGAGATGAGGAAGGGCACTTCATAATACTAAAGGGAGCAATCAGGCAAGAAGAAATAAGTCTGGTAACCATATACACACCCAATACATAAGCATGCAAATACATAAAAAGACTCATGGAGGATATCAAGGGGGAGATTGACAGCTATACAATCATACTAGGAGACTTTAATACTCCACTATCACCATTGGGCAAATCCTCTAACCAAAAAATCAGCAAAGAAACATCAATCCTAAATGACTAATTAGACCAGATGAAATTAATTGACATCTTAAGAACATTTCACCCCAAAGCCACAGAATATACATTCTTCTCAAGTGCACCTGAGTCATTTTCAAAGATAGACCAACTATTGGGTCACAGGCAAAGTCTCTTCAAATTCAAGAAAATATAAATCATATCAAGAATCTTCTCAGATCACAATGGGATAAAACTGGAAATCAACTACAATAAAAACAATCCAAAAAAATCAAACACATGGAGAGTAATCAGCATGCAATTAAACAATAACTGGGTTATCAGAGAGATCAAAGAAGAAATAAAAAACATCATGACAATGAAAACACAATAATCACAAATCTATGGGACACAACTAAAGCAGTCTTGAAGAAAAGTTCATAGCTCTACAAGCCTATAGTAAAAAAAAAGAAACAATGGTAATACATCACCTAACCTTACAACTCAAAGAGTTAGAAAAAGAGCAACAAGAAAAGCCCAGTGGAAGCAGAAGGAAGGAAATAATAAAGCTCAGAGTGGAGATAAAAGCTATAGAGACAAAAAAAAATACAAAAGATCAACTAACAAGAGGTGATTCTTTAAAGGAAAAGCAGGATTGATGAACCTCTAGCCAGGCTTATCAAGAAGCAAAGAGAGAGGACCCAAATAAACAAAATCAGAAATGAAAGAGGAGAAATAACAACAGACACCACCGAAATACAAAGGATTGTTAAAAAATACTACGAACAACTCTATTTCAAAAAACTGGACAACTTGGAGGAAATGGACATATTCCTAGAAAAATATAACCTTCCAAAACTCAATCAAAAAGAATCTAAACAGCTCAATAGGCCAATAACTATGGAAGAAATTGAAGCCATCATCAAAAAGCTTCTAGCAAACAAAAACCCCGGGCCAAACGGATTCACAGGGGAGTTTTACCAAACATTCAAGGAAGAACTAAAACCTACCCTCCTCAGACTATTCCAAAAAATTCAAGGGGAGTGAACACTTCCAATCTCCTTCTAAGAAGCCAGCATCACCCTAATACCAAAACCAGATAAAGACAACACATTGAAAGACAATTACATGCTAACATCCCTCATGAACATAGATGCCAAAATTTTCAACAAAATTCTAGCATACTGGATCCAGTATAACATCGTAAAGATCATACACCATGACCAAGTAGGATTTATCCCAGGAATGCAAGGATGGTAAAATATCCTCAAATCAATAAACATGAGATATCACATAAACAAATTGAGAGATAAAAACGACATAGTTTTATCAATTGATGCAGAAAATGTATTTGACAAAATTCAACAACCTTTCTTGATAAAATATCTCAACAAGTTGGGAATAGAAGGATAATACCTCAACATAATAAAAACTATATATGATAAACCCACAGCTAATATCATACTCAATGGGCAAAACTAAAGCCATTTCCCCTATGAACAGGAACAAGACGTTGATGCCCACTCTCACCACTCCTGTTTGACATAGTACTGGAAGTATTAGCCACTGCAATTAGACAGAAGAAGTAATAAAAGGAATCCAAATTGGACAAGAAGAAGTAAAGGTATCCTTATTTACAGATGACATGATATTGTACATAAAAAACCCAAATGACTCCATCAAAAAACTAATAGACTTAATAAATGCATTGGGCAATGTTGCAGGATACAAAATTAATGCCAAGAAACCTATGGCATTTCTATACACCAATGGTTAACTTACAGAAAGAGAGACTAAAAAAGCAATCCCATTTACCATCTTACCAAAAAATTAAGATACCTAGGAATAAACTTAACTAAGGAGGTAAAAGAACTATACGTGGAAAACTACAGGACAATGAAAAAAGAGATAGAGGAAGAAGTAGACAGATGGAAAAACATATCATGTTCATGGATTGTTAGAATCAACATAATTAAAATGCTCATAATACCCAAAGCTATCTATAGATTCAATACACTCCCCATTAAAATACCAACCGCATATTTAACAGATCTAGAAAGAACTCTGCAAAAATTCATCTGGAATAAAAAAAGACCCCGAATAGCCACAGCAATCCTGAGGAAGAAGAATAAAGTAGGAGGTATCTCAATACCAGAAAGAAAAAGAGTTTTTGTACAATGCGAGAAAATCGCTTAAAGACAGCTGTAACCACATTGGAGCACAATGTTTGAAGCAGTAGGAATTTGATGAAAATGAGCACTAATGTACACCAAATAGAGAGAAGACAAGTGAAAGTCACTTTGAATGAGAGGAAAGAGTCCAGAAAGTTGAATATAAAAGTCTGTGAAATAATGAAAAAGAGGAATATGCACAATATAGCACAGTGATAGAAACCAATGTGAATTCACTGAAAAGCAGCAGTAAACGACAAAATACTTATAAACAAGTGAAAATCTCCTTTGAAAATGAGAAAAGACTCTAGAACGGTTTTTGAGCACAAGGAGAAATCTGAGCTGAAGAGCAATACCCACATTAAAGCACACTTTTGAAAATATTTTGAAATCAGTGAATAGCACTTGTAATCTCTCCAAGAAATCACCGAGAATCATGAAAAGCTGCAGTAAACTGTAGGAAATACTTAGAAAACAAGTGTATATCATTGAAAACAAAACTAACTTCTCTATATGAGGAAAAATATAGAAAGGAGTTTGTAAAATGGGGGGATGTCCAAGAGATAGAACAGTAAGCATACTATAACTGTGATAGAAACCACTCTGTATTGACCAACACAGAAGTAAATGATACTAAATCTTGGGAAGACAAATGTACACCTTCCTCACCTTTAGGAAAGTGTGAATAAAGGTATTAGTACAATGCGGGAGAATCAAATGAAGCTGTAACCACACTAGAGCACAGTGATAGAAGCCCTAGGAATTCTCTAAAAATCAGCAGTGATGTATACCTAATAGAGAGAAGACAAGTGAAAGTCACTTAGGAATGTGAGGAAAGAGTCTAGAAAGGTGTTTGTACAATGTGGTGATATCCATGAAAGAGAGCAGAAAGCAGAGTATAGCAGTGTTAGAAAATTCTGGGTACTCACTGAAAAGCAACAGTAACTTATATAAAAGTATTGCAAAACAAGAATAAATCATTACCCATTGTGAGCACAGAGAGTAGAAAGAATTTGGTACAATGCAGGAAAATCCCATGAAAAGAGCAGAAAACACACTGTATCCCAATCTATGAAATCACTGAGAAATTATGAAAAGCTGCATTCAACTGTAGGAAATACTTAAACTGTTCACAGAGCAAATAAAGGGATTACATAGACACCCCCCTCCCAAGACATCTCAGGGCTCTCTTAACTAGGGTAAAAAATAAAGCACAATGGTTACCCAGCCAATACAGAAGGCAGGAGGAGGATGTCTCAGAGGTACAAAAGGTAGCAACTGCCAGGATGTAACAGAGATGAGGAAACCAAACATTCTTATGTTTCCATGACTCCCAGGGCTGGCCTGCAGGCGCACCTTAAAGGGCCAGAGCCACGGAACAGGTCTTCAAGAATTGAAGTCTTTCTATTGTAGAATGTCCTTTTTGAGGTCTTACACCAAATAGTCACTGTAATCCATCCGTGAGTTAAGTAGAAAAACTGGAAATAGAGCCGTGTTGATGGGGAGCAAATCTCATGATAGGGAGCTAGTTCCAGGCCACCGGGTGGCCTCCCTGAACAGTCCTTGGACCAAGACCTTGGTGCGAAACTGACTTGGGCCCTGGCTGTCACCTGACTCTGCTTCCAGTTGGACCTTACTTTGGGAGGATCCCAGGGAGGAGAAAGAATGAGAGAAATGCTACCTCTCTCAGGCGCCCTTGCTGTGTACTGCCCTGATGGGAAAGGTGCAGGACACATTCTCTTGCCTTATTCCTGTGAAAAAATAATAAAGTAAGAACCTTAAACAGTCATTCCCAAAGAGCCCTTGACAAGGTCTTGGAACTGAAAATGGCCTTTTCTATTGTGGTGAGTCCTTGCAACTATTTCCTAGAGCATCCGGATAATACTTCACCCCCATAAACTGCTCATTGTGGATTTGCAAAGCTATGAAACCAGGAATTTCACACTAATGAGAACTCTGGGTACACTTGGCTGTCCGGGGAAGCTGGTAAGAGAGGGTAAACAGCCCACTCAGCAGCATCAGGATGGCAGCCAGAACCGCCAAGGGGACGGTGCTGCCCATCTCCTGATTGTTGGGCCTGAAGGGGATGTGGAAGGATGGCGGGAAGCATATGCCCTCTTCATTCATCCCAGAGTGGTAGTCCCAGATCACAGCCATGAAGATAAATGTGCCAGCTATGATGCTCAGGACACTGGAAGCGAAGAACAGATGGCAGGTGTTTTTCTTCTGAAGATGAGCCAAGCATACTTTCTGCAGGCCCATGACCGTGAGCACTTTCCCCAAGAGAGCCAGGAGGTTGGCAGCCAGCAGCAGGTGCTGAGCGATTCGAATACTGATTGGCAAGTAGGTGTCACTGTAGGGGTAGCAATGACATGCTATGGCTCTGCTCTGGAAGCTGTTGGACTGGTAAGTGCAGACCTTCCACATCCCTACACAGGCCAGCCCCGGGGAGTGTGTGGAGCTCTTCTCCATGTACCAAACCTGCCACTCGGCCAGTCCCATGCAAGTCATGGAGAAGATCCATCCTAAGGTGGTGACAATGAAACCCGCTACTTGGCAGTTGGCACTGTGGACCAGCGAGGTCATGGCATTGTATCCAGGGGAACTGCAAAACAATGGAGAGGGTCATGGGGGTGGGACCCACCTGTCTGGTACCGCCCCCTGGGGATGAGCGAGGTTGTATTAGAGAGGGAAATTCTATATTGCAGAATGGAGATACTTGACCCCCATGCTCTGTTGGGGAAGGGTGTGTTTAATTTTGAACAAAGTACTAAGCTGTCTCCCCAAGTGGCTGCACTTTTGCAGTGAATGTAGGAACTGCCTGTTGTGAGTGTTTTACATTCTCACCAGCTATACATTCAGGTTCTAATTTCTCCGCACCTTCTCCAAATTTTAATAGTTTTTGATTACACAATGGAATACTAAGCACCTATCAAAAACAAGGATCTCTTGCCCTTTGAGACAGCATGGAGGGACCTGGAAAGTATCATGCTAAGCAAAAGAAGTCAGTCAGAGAAGGACAAGTATCCCATGATCTCACTCTAATGTGGAATCTAATGAGTAACATAAACTGATGAACAGAGTGGATCCAGAGACAAAGAAGCATGGAACAGAGTGCGGAGTCTTGGAAGAAAGGCAAGGGGAAGTGATTGGGTGGGAGGTAATTAACTGAGGAACTTGTTTGCATATGCAGAATGCATGAACACAGACAATAGGGTGCTGAATTCCTGAAATGTGGGACAGGATGTGCTGGAGGGGGTTGATGGGTGAAAAGGGGGACATATGTAATCTTTCAACAATAAAGATTAACAAAACACACTGATGAACAAAATAGATCCAGAGACATGGAAGCATAGAACAGAGTCCCAAATCTCTGAGGGATGGTGGGGTGTGTGTGTGTGTGTGTGTGTGTGTGTGTGTGTGTGTAGAAGGGGGTGGGTCGATGGGATGAGATTAACCATAGAATGTATATGCATAACACATGGATATAGTCAATAGTTCAGTGAATACCTGGGGTAGGTGCAGGGTGGCGGGAGTTAATGGGACAGGGAAAAAGGACATCTGTAATATTTTTAACCACAAAGAGAAATTTAAAAGTAAAATAAAATAATAAAAATAAAATGTAATGTGACCAAAGGGAAGATGTCAACAATATACCAAGTGCAAGCAGCATGTTAAAAACTTGTACAGACAATGGGATCAGAGGGACGGTGAGTTTTAAAGCTATTAATATTGTGCAGAATCACATTTATATAGAAAAGTGCACCAAATCTAAGTGTACAGCTCAGTGACCTGTCAAGGGGTAAATACACCTGTTGCCACCCCTCAGCTTAAAAGACGTAATATCTCTGATTTCTTGCTTCTCTTTAGTTTCCCACCTCAGCAGGTATCCCCAAACACCCTGGTTCCCTTCTGCCTGTTTCTGAAGACCGGAATTGTGCCCAGGGCATTCCTGTGTAAATGGCTTCCTTTGCGCCATGACCTGAGGCTATGATTTCAGAGAGAAAGGGAGAGGAAGAGAGAGAGATAGATGCATCAATGAAGAGAGAGATTTATGGATGGGCTGCCTTCTGAACATCCCCTACGGGGGATCAAGCCCTCATCTATGGCATGTGCCCTGACTGGGATTTGAACCATGATTTCCTGGTTCATAGGTCGACACTCAGACACTGAGGCACAGTGACCAGGCTGATTTTTTAAATAATCTGTGGCTGTTCAAAACTTTCAGTTATTTATCATGAGCATAATATTTTGAAATAAAAACAATAAAAAAAAAACTTAGGAAGCAATGGAGGATTAATTCTGTCACACAAATATGTTTCAATACTTAGTATTAAAGTAATTAATTCCCTGTAGTACCCAGCAGACATGAGAGGAGAAGAGAATTAAGTATCATGGGAAAAAGTCATGGTGGGTTGAATTTAAAATGAAAATAAGATTCCTGATTGAGGTGGCTTAGCTGGGTGGGCATTGTCCTTTGCACCAAAAAGTTGCCGGCTTGATTTCTGGTCATGACACATATCTGAGGTGCCAGCATGGTCCCTTTTAGGGGTCATGCAGGAAGCAGCTGACAGATGTTTCTATTCTCCCTCTTCCTTCTTCTCTCTCTAAAATTCAGTTAAAATTCATAATACAAAATTAAAAATAAATAAAATGAGGATAAGAAAATTATAAGTGTGTAGCAGGATCTTATTTTTGCCCATTCTGAAATACACTGGGAAGGTAAAACAAGATGGCATCTGCTGGGATTACCAGGGATATTTCTATATTTTAAGTTGGAGATAAATGGGGGCATGTAGAGCAATACAAGAACAGAAATGAACAAAGGGTGAACAGGAGTGGGCATCGAAGCCAGTGCATGGAGAGCTTTGAGGGGTTCGGGCTTTATTGTGAGGGACCCCCAGTGGGAGGGACAGGAGGAGAGAATGCCCAAGCTGATAGCAGAAATTCCTTCTAATGGCCAGATAATCATGGAAGATGCCTTATTTATAAAGATCATTCTTTTGAGCCAGATAACCCTGAACAACTTATGTGGAAGGACCACTTTAAATGGCATGGTGGGCCTCATTGGTATGTCTCAGTTGTTGATAGTCAACCTCTGAACCAGGAGGTCAAGGTTCAATTCCTGGTCAGTTGGATACTCTATTCTCAGTAGGACTGGGGCAGTAGGCAGCCAATCAGTGTTTTTCATCATTGATGTTTCTTCTCCCTCTCCCTGTCCCTTCCTCTCTCTCTCTGAAATCAATAAAAACATGTTCTTAAACTAGACAAGTCTTAAGTAAAGGATAAACAATTAAAGTGGCCTACCTTCACCTCTCTGCAGGACTGCTGATGACAGTTAACCTGTTCACAGAGCAAATAAATGGATTACATAGACACCCCTTAACCCCAAGAAATCTCAGGGCTCTCTTATCTAGGGTAAAAAATAAAGCGCAATGGTTACCCAGCCAATACAGAAGGCAGGAGGAGGACGTCTCAGAGGTACAAATGGTAGCAACTGCCAGGCTGTAACAGAGATGAGGAAACCAAACATTCTTATGTTTCCATGGCTTCCAGGGCTGGCCTGCAATAGGCTCCTTAAAGGGCCAGAGTCACTGAACAGGTCTTCAAGAGTTGAAGTCTTTCTACTGTATAAATGTCCTTTCTAAGGTCTTAGACCAAATAGTCACTGTAATCCATCCAAGTCTTAAGTAGAAACCCTGGAAGAAGAGCCACGGAAATGGGGAGCAAGTGTTATGATAGGTAGCCAGGGCCAGGGCAAGGGGGCGAGGGGGCGTGCGATACCGGATCAGTCCTTGGACCAGGAACCTGGGGTGAAACTGACTTGGGTCCTGGCTGTCACCGGACTCTGCTTCTAGTTGGACCTTGCTGTCTCCCTGGAAGAATTCCTGCTAGGAAATTACACAGGACAAGTGAGCTGGGGATGGAGGTGGGGGGGAGAAGAAAGGGCCAAAGGGTGTGGCAAACAGGGAGAACAAGGAAGAGAAAGGGCAAAGTGACTCCTGAGTCAGGAAACAGTCAGCTCACTGGGTGGGCACTGTGACAGGCACCTGCTGGTGTCCCTGAGCCCAGGCGCTGCCTCTGCTGGGTCTCCCTCCTCAAGTGCTCTCACAGGGACCCCTCCCTGCCTGGCGCCCCCACAGAGGCCCGGCACTGTCCCACACTGACCTCCAACCCGAAGGCCACATGGCAGCCTCTATCTCCGGTGCACCTTGGAAGGATTCCCAGGGAGGAGGAAGAATGAGAGAAATATCACCGCCCTCAGGCGCCCTCGCTTTGTGCTGCCCTGATGGGAAATGCACAGGGCACATTCTCTTGCCTTATTCCTGTGAAAAAATAATTAAGTGAGAACCTTAAACAGTCATTCCCAAAGAGCCCTTGACAAGGGCTAGGAACTCTTTTCCCAGCTTTCCCAGAGCACACCCCGCCATGGTGGCCGCCTCACCTGCTGTGTCTGAACCCTTATGACCTGTCCACTTGCTCTCTGTTGACAGTGAAGGCAAAGAGGGGTCAAGAGACAGCTTTCCACAGCCCCAGAGGTTCAATCATTCTCCTTTTGGAACAGCAGGAGGCAGGCACACTTCCCTCAGCAGGGTATCATGTTCCAGAAACTGGTCCTCATCAGAAGCATGTCTCCCAAGAGCTTCCTTTTTCAAATAACCACAGGTTTGACTCACTTAAATAACACACGTCCTGTTTCAAACTTATATGTCCTGTCAGTCTGTTAACAAGGCCTACTTCGGGGACAGATTTCATGGGGGGAAACATGATGTTTACCTAGGAACCATATCCCAGCCTTCCAGACCTGCAAGGAGAATGGGTAAGACTTGACTGCAGCCAGCTCTGAAAATCCCATGGAACCCAAAGGCTCCTTTCAAACCCCTGTGATGGGGGCCAGGGACTCTCACTCAATGCAGAGGCTGTGACTTCCTCCCAGTTCTAAGGACATTGTGCAAATCACAGCAGACAGAGAAGGGGCATCTACCACTTTACATTTGCTCTATCAGAGGGAAGAGGGAAGAATCCCTTGCCCATAGCCAAAGGATCCAATGAATATTCTGGGGTCCACAGGCAATGTCTTTGGATCACATGTTTAAATAACTGATATACTTATGCTCCAAGGGGAAATTTTGTCACACACTCTGCTCTCAGAGACATAAGTATTCTTTGAGAAGAAAGTCATTTCACGTCAGCCCTTGGATTTCTCTGCTGTAGTTCTCACATTAAAGTGAGTCTGTCTCAATTTAAACCTATTAATGACCTCCCCCAGTTAATTGTTGAGTTTTAAGTCAGTCCTTTGAAACTTCTGAGGTGCTGTGAGCAATGAAACAGAGGGTGTGGGTAAAGTGTATGTTATGGCCCCGCAGTACTTGACTAGATATATTAGAAGCACTTCTCACATGAAAGATATCTAGTTAATATGGCCTGAAAGAAGCCATCAGTAAGAGAGTGAGCTGAAGTTGTCTTTCCTGAAATGCCTATAAACATGATTTTGGATTGTAATGACATGAGGATGTTAGTAGAGGAGCAGGGGGTGGGGGTGGGGTAGGGAGCTTACAACTTACCCAGGAAGTGAGATGGACCACCCATGAAGCATGGAAGAGAAATGTGTTGTGGTTGTTTTTTTGTTTTTTTTTCACACAGGGTATACCTATGGAGTGCGGTTCTGAGGGCAGTTACCTAGATTTGTAGAAACAAGACCTATGCTGACTCGGAATCCAGTTAAGCTTTAAGAGATAGGTAGCAATTTTAAACACAGGACAATTGGCTCATTTTATTCAGCAAACCAAAATCTTTTTACGAAAATAGCAAAGAAGGTGTGGAAGGGGGAATGCTTTCCATTGAGCCTTAAGAGGCAGCCTGAACATCTTATGCAATAAAAGAAATAAAATTGTACAATTATTTTTGTAAATATATTATTATTTATTTCAGAGAGGTGTGGAGAGGGAGAGAGAGAGAGAAACATCAATGATGAGAGAGAATCATTGATAGGCTGCCTCCTATATGCCCCCACTGGGCATCCAGCTCAAATCCCGGGTATGTGCCCTTGACCAGAATAGAACCTGGTACCTTTCAGTCCGCAGTCCGATGCTATATCCACTGAGCCGAACCAGCTAGGGCTGTACAATTATTTTTAAAGCTTTAAAAATTCTAATAAGAGTTTGATTATAACAACAAAAGATTGTTAACGTTAAAAGTGTACTGTCATTTTGCAGGGAAATGTCCTTTTTTAGACACTACTTTTGAAGTGTATAAGGATGAAGAAATGTGATATCTGGGGTTTGCTTTAGGTCTTCAGAGAAAGAAAAATAGATGCAAAGAAGGGAAGGAAGGAGAGAGAAAATGATTATGGCAGAATCGTAATAACTTCTGAGTCTGGTAATGGAAGGCGGATTCCTTCCACTATTTTGCTTTTGCACATTTGGGAAAATTGCCTGTACAGGTGGAGTGGAGAGGTGTTAGGGCCATGGCATAGAAGGTCTGGTTGGTTGTTTGTAGTGGCAGTTTGAGAGGGAGCTGTGAGAATCCGAGCAACCCTCATTTTCACACAATAGGTATATAACCTTGATTATCTGTACTAATAATAGAACAATATGTAAATTGACCGTACCACGGAGATGCCCACAGCCAATCAGAGATGAGCATGCTAATTAACCAGGGAAAGATGGCCGGGCCTGTGGGCAGAGGGCACGGCCACAGGCATCGAGCGGCTGGGAGCAGGGCGGGATGCCCGCCCTTTCTCTGTAGTGCCTCGGGGGGGCATTCCAGCTCTGAGGAAGCTCAGGGCCTATGCACGCATGTGCTGAGCAGCCTGGGGCAGGGTAAGATGCCAAGCGGCCGTGGTCCCGGGGTCGCCACTGGATTGGCTGGTCCTGTCAGCCCTGCCTGGGGGTGGCTGGAGTTCACAGTCCTCTTGGTTTGTGCAGCCCCTGGACTGGAAGTGGAAACCAAGAGCTCGCGGAGCACCAGGAATTCTGGGAATCGTAGGTCTGTTGGCTGGCGCATTGCAGGATCTCCAAAACACTAGAGCAAAGTGAGCCTCGAGCAAGTTACTGTTGTGGGTAGGGGATGGAGGGAAAGCAAAGGTAAGAGGTATAAGTAAAGTCACAGTGTTGAGGAAATATTAAAGGGCAGCTATCCTGTGACTTCTAGGAAATCTCCACAATTGGACCAAAGGGAAATAAAAAGGAAAGGACCTCTATTATGCTGTGATCACCAAACCAAACTGGGTTGGGGTCTCAGAAAATCCGCTCATATGATTTCAAAGACAGACAGAAATTCCGGGATTGGAGAGGGCTCCCTTGAAGGTTCCCAGATTGGAGAGGGTGCAGGTGGGCTGAGGGACCCACTCCTTGTGCACAAATCTTTGTGCACCGAACACCCAATAATTAAGACAGGTGGACAGTGGTGTTTTTTTTTTTTCCGTTTTTTTTTTTTTTTATGGAAGTTCATTAACCAATCAAGGATCTCAATTTGGACATAAACAAATGACCACTTTCTGCTCAAAATGGCCTTTTCTATGGTCGTGAGTCCTTGCAACTATTTCCTAGAGCATCCTGATAATACTTTACCCCGATAAACTGGGCATTGTGGATTTACAAAGCTTTGCAACTGGGAATTTCTCATTTCTGAGACCTGGGGGTACACTTGGCTGTTGGGGGCAAGCTGGTAAGAGAGGGTAAACAGCCCACTCAGCAGCATCAGGATGGCAGCCAGAACCGCCATGGGGACGGTGCTGCCCATCTCCTGCTTGTTGGGCCTGAAGGGGATGTGGAAGGATGGCGGGAAGCATATCCCCTCTTCATTCATCACAGAGTGGTAGTTCCAGATCACAGCCATGAAGATAATTGTGCCAGCTATGATGCTCAGGACACTGGAAGCGAAGAACAGATGGCAGGTGTTTTTCTTCTGAAGATGAGCCAAGCATACTTTCTGCAGGCCCATGACCGTGAGCACTTTCCCCAAGAGAGCCAGGAGGTTGGCAGCTAGCAGCAGGTGCTGAGCGATTCGAATACTTATTGGCACGTAGGTGTCACTGTAGGTGTAGCGATGACATGCTATGGCTCTGCTCTGGAGGCTGTTGGACTGGTAAGTGCAGACCTTCCACATCCCTACACAGGCCAGTCCCGGGGAGGGGGCGGAGCTGTTCTCCATGTACCAAACCTGCCACTCCGCCAGGCCCATGCAGGTCATGGAGAAGATCCATCCTGTGGTGGTGACAATGAAACCCACTACTTGGCAGTTGGCACTGTGGACCAGCGTGTTCATGGCCATGTATCCCGGGAAACTGCAAACCAATAGAGAGGGTCATGAGGGTGGGACAAACCATCCTGGAACTTCCCCCTGGGGATGAGCAGGGCTATATTGGAGAGGGAAATGCTATATTCCTGAATGGAGACACTTGACCCGCATACTCGGCTGGCGAAGGGTCCTTGGGCAATTTTTACTAAAAGCCTTAAAATATGCAGACTTTCACCCTGCAGCATACCTACCTGGTTAGAGCGTCTTCTCAACAGGCCAAAATTGCTACATGGATCCCTGGTCAGTGCACATACAATAAGCCAGCAATGATTGCAACAGTCAGTGGAACACCAAGTCAATGTTCCTCCCTCCCTCCTTCCCTCCCTCTCACTCTTCTTCATCTTCTCTCTCTCTTCCCACTCCCTGTCTCAAAAATCAACAAAAATACATTCAAACTTTCAAACAGGCAGTTGCACCTATGGGCATTTGTTGAAAGACCCAATTAAGATTGGCGACAAATATTTTACAATAGAAATGGGCATCACAGCGCTGTGTGACATTGAACAATGGGAAACCATGTCAATGCCAACATAGCGTTTGGTGAAATAATGTATGCCACAACCATACAATGGAGCTCCATACCAAACTTACAAGTGCAGCCCAGTTGCACTTGGTGTGATCTTTGGTGTCTGGCCCTTCTCACCTCGCATGATGTTTTCAAGGTTCATCTGTATTGTAGCTTCTGGGAGCAGATCAGTCCTTTCAATGGCAGAGCCATCTTCATTGTATGGATGTACTACAGTTTGTTTATCCCTTGTCAGTTAGGGGACATTTAGATCCATTTTAAGTTTTGGCTCTTACAAATTCCGTTACGGTGAAGATTAGTGTCTAAAAGTCTGCATGGGTGTATTTTCTCATTTCTGGAGTGTAGATAGGTGGGAGTGAGACCTTGCATGGTTCATGCTGTAACTCTATGTGTTTAACTTTGAACAAAGTACTAAGCTGTCTTTCTAAGCGGCTGCCCTTTTGCAGTGAATGTAGGAACTGCCTGTTGGTAGTTTCATACATTCTCACCAGCTATATATTCAGATTCTAATTTCTCCACACCTTCTCCAACATTTAGCAGTTTTTCATTGCACAGTGGAATATTAGGGACCTATCAAAAAGAAGGATCTCTTAGCCTTTGAGACAGCATGGAGGGACCTGGAAAGTATCATGCTAAGCAAACTTAGTCAGAGAAAGACAAGTATCCCATGATCTCACTCTAATGTGAAATTTCATGAATAAAATAAACTGATGTACAGAGTGGATCCAGAGACATGGAAGCATGGATAGAGGGAAGAGTCTTTGAAGAAAGGCAAGGGAAAGTGGTGGTTGGGAGGTAATTAACTAGGGACCTTGTATGCATATGCAGAACCTATGAACACAGACATAGGGTGCTGAAGCCCTGGGGTGTGGGACAGGATGTGCTGGAGAGGGTTGATTGGGGGGGCAGGAATGGGACAGGTGTAATCTTTCAACAATAAACATTTTTTAAAAAAACATTGATGAAAAAAATATATATCCAGAGACATGGAAGCATAGAACAGAATGCTAAATCTCTGAGGGATGATGTGTGTGTGTGTGTGTGTGTGTGTGTGTGTGTGTGTGTGTGTGTGTGTGTGTGAGAGAGAGAGAGTGTGTGTGTGAGTGTGTGTGTAGAGGGTTGGGGCAATGGGATGAGATTAACCATAGAATGTATATGCATAACCCATGGATATAGGCAATAGTTCAGTGAATGCCTGGGGAGGATGCAGGGTTTAGGGAGTTAATGGGACAAGGAAAGGGGACATCTATAATACTTTCAAACACAAAGAGAAACTTAAAAATAAAATAAAATGTAATGTGACCAAAGGGAAGATGTCCACAATATACCAAGTTCAAGCAGCATGTTACAAACTCGTACACACAATGGGATCAGAGAGATGGTGAATTTTAAAGCTATTAATATTGTGCAGAATCACATTCATATAGAAAATTGCACCAAGTCTAAGTGTACAACTCAATGACCAGTCCAGGGGTAAATACACCTGTCACCATCGCTAGGCTTAAAAGAGATAATATCTCTGGTTTCTTGCTTCTCTTTAGTTTCCCACCTCAGCAGGTATCCCCAAACACCCTGGTTCCCTTCTGCCTGTTTCTGAAGACAGGAATTGTGCCCAGGGCATTCCTGTGTAAATGGCTTCCTTTGCTACATGACCTGAGGCTATGATTTCAGAGAGAAAGGGAGAGGGAGAAAGAGAGATAGATGCATCAATGAAGAGAGAGAATTATGGATGGGCTGCCTTCTGAACATCCCCTGCTGGGGATCAAACCTGCAACCTGGGCATGTGTCGTGACTGGGAATTGAACCATGATCTCCTGGTTCATAGCCCCATGCTCAGCCACTGAAACACACTGACCAGGCTGATTGTTTAAATAATCTGTGGCTGTTTGAAACTTACAGTTATGTGTTATGAGTATAATTTTTTGAAATAAAAACAATAAAAAAAACCTTAGGAAGCAATAGAAGATTAATTCTGATACACAAATATGCTGCAATACCTAGTATTAAAGTAATTAATTCCCTGTAGAACCCAGCAGACATTAGAGGAGAAGGGAATTCAGTATCATGAGAAAAGTTCATGGTGGGTGGAATTTAAAATGAAAATAAGATCCCTGGTTGATGTGGCTTAGCTGAGTGGGCATTGTCCTGTGCACCAAAAAGTTGCCGGTTTGATTTTCGATCACAACACATATCTGAGGTGCCAGCATAGTCCCTGTTAGGGTGCATGCAGGAAGCAGTGACAGATGTTTCTATTCTCCCTCACCCTTCTTCTCTATCTAAAATATCAATTAAAATTAATGATACAAAATTAAAAATAAATAAAATGAGGATAAGAGAATTATAAGAGTGTAGCAGGATCTTATTTTTGCCCATTCTGAAATACACTGGGAAGGTAAAACAAGATGGCATCTGCTGGGATTACCAGGGATATTTCTATATTTTAAGTTGGAGATAAATGGGGGCATGTAGAGCAATACAAGAATAGAAATGAACAAAGGGTGAACAGGAGTGGGCATCGAAGCCAGTGCATGGAGAGCTTTGAGGGGTTCGGGCTTTATTCTGAGGGGCCCCCAGTGGGAGGGACAGGAGGAGAGAATGCCCAAGCTGATAGCAGAAATTCCTTCTCATGGCCAGATAATCATGGAAGATTCCTTATTTATAAAGATCATTCTTTCGGGCCAGATAACCCTGAACAACTTGTGGAAGGAACACTTAAAATGGCATTGTGGGCCTGGTTGGTGTGTTTCAGTTGTTGATAGTCAACCTCTGAACAAGGAGGTCAAGGTTCAATTCCTGGTCAGTTGGATACTCTATTCTCAGTAGGAGTGGTGCAGTAGGCAGCCAATCCGTGTTTTTCATCATTGATGTTTATCTCCCTCTCCATGTCCCTTCCTCTCTCTCTCTGAAATCAATAAAAACATGTTCTTAAACTAGACAAGTCTTACATAAAGGATGAACAATTAAAGTGGCCTACCTTCACCTCTCTGCAGGACTGCTGATGACAGTTAACCTGTTCACAGAGCAAATAAATGGATTACATAGACACCCCCACACCACAAGAAATCTCAGGGCTCTCTTAACTAGGGTAAAAAATAAAGCACAATGGTTACCCAGCCAATACAGAAGGCAGGAGGAGGACGGCTCAGAGGTACAAATGGTAGCAACTGCCAGGCTATAACAGAGATGAGGAAACCAAACATTCTTATGTTTCCATGGCTTCCAGGGCTGGCCTGCAGGCCTATGACAATAGGCTCCTTAAAGGGCCAGAGTCACTGAACAGGTCTTCAAGAGTTGAAGTCTTTCTACTGTAGAAATATCCTTTTTAAGGTCTTAGACCAAATAGTCACTGTAATCCATCCAAGTCTTAAGTAGAAACCCTGGAAGAAGAGCCTCGGAATTGGGGAGCAAGTGTTATGATAGGTAGCCAGGGCCAGGGCAAGGGGGTGAGGGGGCATGCGATACCAGATCAGTCCTTGGACCAGGAACCTGAGGTGAAACTGACTTGGGTCCTGGCTGTCACCGGACTCTGCTTCCAGTTGGACCTTACTGTCTCCCTGGAAGAGTTCCTGCTAGGAAATTACACGGGTCAAGTGAGCTGGGGATGGAGGTGGGCGGAGAAGAAAGGGCCAAAGGGTGTGGCAAACAGGGAGAACAAGGAAGAGAAAGGGCAAAGTGACTCCTGAGTCAGGAAACACTCAGCTCATTGGCCGGGCACTTTGGCAGGCACCTGCTGGTTTCCTGAAGCCCAGGTGCTGCCTCTGCTGGGTCTTCCTTCTTGAGTGCTCTCACAGGGACCCCTCCCTGCCTGGCACCTCCAGCAGAGGCCAGGCACTGTCCCATGCTGACCCCAAGCCCAAAGGCCACATGGCAGCCTCTTGCTCCTGGGTACTTTGTGAGGATCCCATGGAGGAGAAAGAATGAGAGAAATGCCACCTCCCTCAGGCGCCCTCGCTGTGTGCTGTGCTGATGGGAAAGGTGCAGGACACAATCTCTTGCCTTATTCATGTGAAAAAATAATAAAGTGAAAACCTTAAACACTCCTTCCCAAAGAGCCCTTGACAAGGGCTTGGAACTGAAAAGGGCCTTTTCTATTGTCGTGAGTCCTTGGAACTATTTCCTAGAGCATCCTGATAATACTTCACCCCCATAAACTGCTCATGTTGGATTTGCAAAGCTATGCAAGTGGGATTTTCACACTTCTGAGAACTTGGGGTACACTTGGTTGTCGGGGGGAAGCTGGTTAGAGAGGGTTAATAGCCCACTCGGCAGCATCAGGATAGCAGCCAGAACCGCCACAGGGATGGTGCTGCCCATCTCCTGCTGGTCGGGCCTGAAGGGGATGTGGAAGGATGGCGGGAAGCATATGCCCTCTTCATTCATCACAGAGTGGTAGTTCCAGATCACAGCCATGAAGATAAATGTGCCAGCTATGATGCTCAGGACTCCGGAAGCCAAGAAGAGATTGCAGGAGTTTTCCTTCTGAAGATGAGACACGCACACTCTCTGCAGGCCCATGACCGTGAGCACTTTACCCAAGAGAGCCAGGAGGCTGGCGGCCAGCAGCATGTGCTGAGAGATGCGGATATTGAGCAGTAGATAGGTGTCACTGTAAGTGTAGAGGTGTCACGCTATGACTTTACTCTGGAGGCTGTTGGACTGGTAAGTGCAGACCTTCCACATTCATACACAGGCCAGCCCCGAGGAGGGGGCGGAGCTGTTCTCCAAGTACCAAACCTGCCACTCGGCCAGGCCCATGCAAGTCATGGAGAAGATCCATCCTACGGTGGTGACAATGAAACCCACTACTTGGCAGTTGGCACTGTGGACTAGCGTGTTCATGGCCATGTGTCCCGGGAAACTGCAAACCAATAGAGAGCGTCATGAGGGTGGGACAAACCGTCCTGTAACCGCCCCCTGGGGATGAGGAGGGCTATATTGGATAGGGAAATTCCATATTCCAGAATGGAGATACTTGACCCCCATACTCGGCTTGAGAAGGGTCCTTGGGCAATTTTTACTAAAAGCCTTACAATATGCAGACTTTCACCCTGCAGTGTTCCTAAGTGGTTAGAGAGTCTTCTCAACAGGCCAAAATTGCTACATGGATCCCTGGTCAGTGCACATACAATAAGCCAACAATGATTGCAACAGTCAGTGGAACACCAAGTCAATGTTCCTCCCTCCTTTCCTCTCTCCCTCTCTGTCTTCTTCCTCTTCTCTCTCTCTTTTCCCCTCCCTGTCTCAAAAATCAACAAAAATACATTCAAACTTTTAAACAGGGAGTTCCACTCATGGGCATTTGTTGAAAAACCCAATTAAGACTGGCGACAAATATTTACAATAGAGATGGGCATCACAGCGCTGTGTGACATTGAACAATGGGAAACCTTGTCAAAGCCAACAGTAGGGTTTGGTGAAATTATGTATGCTACATCCATACAATGGAGCTCCATACCAAACTTACAAGTGCAGCCCAGTCGCACTTGGTGTGATGTTTGGTGTCTGGCCCTTCTCACCTCGCATAATGTTTTCAAGGTTCAACTGTATTGTAGCTCCTGGGAGCAGACCATTCCTTTCAATGGCAGAGCCATCTTCCATTGTATGGATATACCACTGTTTGTTTATCCCTTCGTCAGTTTGGGAACATTTAGATCCATTTTAAGTTTTGGCTCTTACACCTTCCATCTCTGAGAACATTTGTGTCTAAACCTTTGCATGGTGTATGTTCTCATTTCTGGAGTGTTAGGTAGGAGTGAGACTGTGTGTGGGTCATGCTGTAACTGTATGTGTGTTCAACTTTGAACAAAGTACTAAGCTGTCTCCACAATCTTGTCTGTTCTCCACCAACTAACCTCCCCTGCTGGTCCAGTCACCCCTAACTGCGCTCCCCTGCAATCCTAATTGCCCCCAACTGCCCTCCCCTGGCGGCCTGGTCTCCCCCTGATTACCAAACATGCAGGCCTGGGTCCTACCAACTGCACTCCCCTGCTGGTCTGGTCCCCCCCAACTCCCCTGCCCTGCAGGCATCGTCCCCCCAATGACCCTCTGCTGCAGTCCTGGGTTTCCCCATCTGCCCTCCCTGGCTGGCCTTGATCTCCCAACCACCCTCCCCTGGAGGCCTGTGTCCCCCATGAACTGTCCTCCACTGCCGGCAAGTCTCCTTCAACTGCCCTCCCCTGCAGGCCTGGTCTACCCCAAATGCCCTCTTTTGCTAGCCCAGTCACCCCTAACTACTCTCCCTTGCCAGCAATGTCACCCTCAGCTACTCTCCCTGCTGGACTGATGGCCCCTAACTGCCCTCCCCTGCAGGCCTGGGTTTTCCCAACTGCCTTCCACTGCTAGCAGGTCTCCTTCAACTGCCCTCCCCTGCAGGCCTGGTCCCCCCAACTCCCTTCCACTGGAGGCCTGGTCCCCCCCCCCCAACACCCCTCCCCTGCAGGGTTGGTTCTCCCCAACTGCCCAACACTTCTTGCCTGCTCTCCCCCAACTGATCTCCCCTGCTGGTCCAGTCACCCCTAACTGCCATCCCTTGATAGCATTGTAGCCCTGCCTGCAGGCCTAGTCCCCTTCAACTGCTCTCCCCTGCAGGCATTGTCCCTCCCAACTGCCCTCCCCTATGTCCCTGTCCCCCCTCAACAGCCTTCCCCTGCCAGCCCAATTGTCCATGACTGCCCTCCCTGCAGGCTTAGTTGCCCTTAACTGCCCTCACCTGCCAGCCCAGTCACCCCTAATTGCCCTCCCCTGTAAGGCTGATTGCCCCTAACTGCTCTCTCATGCTGGTCTGGTCGCCCCCAACTGCCCTCCCATGCAGGCCTTGTCCCTCCCAATTCCCCTCCCTTGCAGGCCTGGTCCCCCAAAACTACCCACCCCTTCAGGCATGGGTCCCATCAACTGCCCTCCCCTGCAGGCCTTGTCCCCCTAAACTCCCCTCCCTTGCAGGCCTGGTCCCCCACAACTACCCTTCCCTTCAGTCATGGTCCCATCAACTGCCCTCCCCTGCTGGCCTGGTCCCCCACAACTGCCCTCCCCTGTAGGCTTAGGTCTCCCCCAACTGCCCTCCACTACCAGCCTGGTCTCCCCCAACTGCCCTCCCCTGCTGGCCCAGTCACTCCTAACTGCCCTCACTTCCCAGCATGGTTGCCTCCAACTGCCCTCCCCGGCAAGCCTAGTCACCCCTAACTGCCCTCCCCTACCAGCCTGATTGCCCCTAACTGCCCTTCTCTGAAGACCTGTTCATCCCCAACTACCCTGCCCTTAAAACCCGCTTACACCTTCCATGGGGCAGCCATACTGTGACAACGTGGGTGTGAACATTTTGTGATGATGTGACAGTGACTATCTTGTGACAAGAGTTTGACAATGTTGTCACGACATGGGGTGGCCATCTTGTGATTACGTCTGGGTGCCCATAATATGAGGATGTGGGAGTGGCCATCCTGTGGCAGCCATCTTGTGACAACATAAGATGTGGCCATGTTGTGATGACGTGGGGCAGCCATCTTGTGACAACATTAGGGTGGCCATCTTGTGATGATGTGGTGGTGGCCATCTTGTGGCATCCACCTTGTAATGACATGTGGTGGTCATATTGTGATGAAGTGTGGCTGGCTATTTTGTCGTGGCCATCATGTGATGACATGGGGGCGGCCATTGGGTGATAATGTGAGGGTGGCCATCTGGTGATGCAAGGGTGTGAGGATCAACTTGCATATTACCTTTTTATTATATAGGATTAGTTTCAGGTTTTATATTAGTTACAGTGTTACAGAGGACCGGAATAATCAAACAATGCAGGAAAGTTTGGAGTTACACTTTATTCACTGTGGTGGGCTTAGAGAAAATGAATTCAAATTCTAAGCAAAGCTACAAGCAGAACTTCCCTTTTTATTAAGGAACCAGCCCTCTGTGCAATTAGTGGTTATCTCACTGCTGTCTTTGAAAACAAGCACAGTTCTAAAAATTATGGGCATAACTAGTCTTGACCTACAAGGTCAGACAGCTAAATTTATGGGCATATCTAGTCTCTGGCCTACAAGGTCAGACAGCTAAGTTTATTGTCCTCATTATTCAAGCAGGCTAAAGCAGGCTAGAAAGCAAAGTTATATTATTAGAATAAGAGGCCGTCTAAGAAAAACAGCAGAAAATTCCAAACAGCAGTTTTTACAAAATAGGGTTTTGGCTTCTCAACAGAATAGTGGTCAGACAATCATATTCTTTACACTGTGTTCTCTGATATTTCCAGTACCCACCTGGCATCATACCATCATTACAACACTATTGACTATACTACCAATTTAAGTGACAATAGGCCTAGAGGTCACTTGTATTGTTCACCCTTCCTTTTCTTTCTCACTTCTTCCCTCACTTACTTTATATAGAATTTCAAATGTCCCTGAAAGCTCAGTGAAGGCCCTGGGACATGCTTAATCCTTTTTACAGACCAGGGAATTGAGGCCAATTCCAGTTGCCTGTGCAACTGGACTCAGGATGCAGGGAGCCCTCACAACTGCACTCTCCACCTTTCCTAAGGGACAGCCATGAGGCAAACAGAACTCACATCCCCAGAAGGCTTCTGAGCCTTGTTCTCAAGCAACTCTTCATCGTGGATGCTCCACATTCTTTCCTCTACCTGCCCCCCGCTCCCATTCTTTATGGCCCCCGCTTCTGTAGAGCAGGTGGTAGGCTTTGCACTCTCTATGCAGGCACATGGGAACTGGGGGCAGGAATAGGCTTGCTTTTGTGCCAAGGCAGGAGCAGGGGTCACAGCCTCTCAAGTGTGCAGGCCACAGTGATGCCAATTAGCACTAGGAACTTTGCCAAACCACCACATTGGGGTACCCAGCAATGAGGCGCTCCTCTGCTGAGGTGGCGCCTCCCCTCAAACCCCACCTCATGGCTGAGGGCCTGCGCACCTCCGCACCAGCATCCTTCCATATCAGCATTTCACACCGGACCAACCTGAGTCATGGGGCGACTGCAGAAACTCACTCTCTTCTGGCAAGCATATCCCCACCTGCCCACCCCTGCCCCTGCACAAGGCCCCTGCAGTGCAACTCGCTGTGGCACAGCTCTATGCCCCTTGGCCTACCTGCCTCCTGGCCAGCAGCTTCGCCAATGCTGCAGCGCTCGCCCTGGAGCCAATCCTCAGGCAGACGTTTGTCTGCTTGCCTGCGGACCCCTTGGCTGTGGCTCTGAGCTGGATGCTTTGCTGAAGCTACATCTTCCTTCAGGCAATCTCCTCAGACTCCCTGTAGCTTGGCTCCAGCAGCCCCACCCCTCCGTGGCTCCCTGTAGTCAGCACCTCACTCAGCTCTCCCAGGCTGCCCACCTGTCAGGATGCTAATGTGGCAACCTTTTGAGGGCAGTGGGGTCCTGGGGCAGGGGGTGGGAGAGCAGCTCCAATAAAGTTTAGTAAACCACTGGTCAGCATTGGGATTGGGCTGCAGGCCCCAGGCTAGTCTGCCTGGGTGGAACAAAATCCCGCTTAGACCTGGAGTGCCACCCTGGGGCCCCACAACCCTGCCCACCCTGTGAAAGGTCATGATATGATGGCGTCCCGGACAAATCTGTGTATCCCTCCATTGTACATATATATATAGATGTGAACTCCATAATACAGGCATTTAAAACTTATCAGCATTCCTGGTTTAGCTAAACCCTCATTCTCACTAATTTTGTGTTCACCACTGCTTCTGCATCCAGTTCCTTCATTCTGTGTCCAATAACTTTCTTGTGAAAGTGTCTCTGATTGTAGGTTCTTTATCTGAAAATGTGTTCACTTTGTCCTTATTGTCTTTAAAAATATATGTTTTTATTGATTTCAGAGAAAGGAAGTATGAGAGAGACAGAGAAAAATCCTCTGACTGGGTATTGAGACTGCAACAGGGGCATGTGCCCTGATGCTCAACCACGGAGCCAGGGCCTTTGAGTTGTGACAGTATATAAAGAATATGTTTGCCTACAGATTTCAGCATGCAAGCAGCTGCAAAGAGTAAAACCTCTTGAAGAAGAGAGCAGGAGAGGAGAATAGGAGCTTCAGACACACTCTGGAAAGCCAAGCCTGTTTTATTTGGAACGCCTGGATGTTTACAACACTATGAAGTGTACACAGGACATTTCTTCAGGAAAGCTCCTGCCAGCCATTGCAGAGGGCGGGCCCTCATTCAGACCTTTGGCCTTGACAGTTTGGGTGTCTCTTGCTCCATGGAACAGCTATCCGTGGAGAAAATCATGACGCTTATGAGGGAGAAGATGGAGGCCAGGACACCCAGCGGCAGCACGTAGGAGATGCGCTTACTGTGGACCATGTCTTTGTTAGCAGGAAACTTAGGTGGAAACTCCAGGGTGGTTTGGCCAGAAAGGTCTGTGATAAAGTTTCAGGCCACCGTGAGCATGAGGCAGAAGCAGCTGAGGGAGAGATGAAGGGCGGCGGTGTTGTAGCAGGTGCGGAAGAAGTATGGGAACCGGGCACAGATCCAGCTGGCCCAGACCGCCAGAGTGCTGAACACCAGGGACACTGGCGCCAGGAAGTTGGCCAGCAGCATCAGGTCCTGGCCATAGTGGATCTCATCCGGAATGCCCCAGCTCTTGTTGAGCCTGGAGAACACGGACACCTCCAGCTTCAGGCCGGACACATTAAGGGTGTCGACATAAGAAGTTTCCCAAAGTCCAAAGTACATGACAGCGATGGTTGTAGTGTTGAACTCCCACATGCGCCAGGATCAGCTGTTGGCTATCCCCAGGCTGAAGGCCCAGGACAGATAACCCAGGAGGACCGCCAGGCTTTTGAAGAACAAGGGCTTCGCCCCAGGCCACCTGAAGGTGAGGCAGCAGCAAAGAGAAGAAAACAGACAACGTGAGCCATGGGTAGCAATGCTCGCCGTGTCCCCTTGTTCTTCTTGTCCAAACCATATATTTAAGAGGTCCACATACATATTGGCCTTCTATTAGTGTTTTAAATATTTGATGTAAGAGCAAACGATGCGAAGAAATCCAAGATCATGGTGAGAGTTTTAATTTGCAAGGCATTTTTGAAACACAATTGGACAACATCTTTCAAAAGTTGGAATGTTGGTAGCTCAGTGGTTGAGCATCAACCTATGAATCAGGAGGTCATGGTTCGATTTCCCAACAGGCCACATATCCAGGTTTTGGCCTTGATTCCCAGTAGGGGGGCGTGAAGGATGCAGCCAACCATTGATTCTCTCTCATCACTGATGTTTCTATCCCTCTCCCTTCCACTTTGAAATCAATAAAAATATATAGTTTAAAATGTTAAAATGATTGCTCTGGCCAGTGTTCCTAAGTGGTTAGATGAACGGACAAAGCCAAAAGGGGATTAAGATTCGATTCAAGGGCAAATCCTTGGTTTCACCTTCAATCCCAGGCTATTGACTCTCTCTCCCATTGATTCTTTCTGTCTTTCTCAACCCACCCTCCCTCCATTCCTCCTTTCTTCCCTCCCCATCTCTCAAAAAGTCAATGGAAAACATATTCTTGGGTGAGGATTAAGAAAAAACAAAAATCTATCTAACAAGTGGAAATGTTTGTACCAACATCTTTGATTCCCAGAACCATTTTGAGGCATTTGTATGAGTTGTGAAAATGTATGAGTTGCTAGTTTTATCATCATTTATCAGAGAGCAAAACTAGAATGACTTCAATGTCTATTAATAGAAGAGTGTTTAAGTCTATTATGTTATATTCAGGATTAAAATCCATTATTACATAACCATTACCAAGACTGAACTGTCTGTAGAAATTTCTGTATCATACCAAAAAAAAAGTGAATAATAATACATATAGTATGACCATTTTGTCAAAAGAAATACATAAAGATGTAATTTTATTTATATTTACAAATATATATATATATATATATATATATATATATTAATTTTTAAAAACTAGAAGGAAGTACACAGATCAGTTGAGAGGGGAATATTTTCATTCCTATTTATGTATTTTTCTGTAATTTGCATGGGGTGTAATGGGAAACATACATACTTTTGTAGTTAAAAATAAACATGAACTTGAAGATTTACATGTTGCCTAAAATAAGTCATGCCTATTTACTTTTTTACTCATCCCTTGCTCAAAATCCCTTTACATGTTGGCTTCTTTTGGGTGCAAGTTAAAAATATCCTGATGTCTTCTGCATGAAGCAAATATATTGTGTGAAGCAACATCTAGATTGTGGACTAACTTATTTGGATCTCTTTTTCATTTGAACCCATGGGAGCAGTTGCTGGACTAACCAGAAAATGGAGTTCCCAGGGCTTCTCTCTGCTGATTAACATGATGGAATGAGGCCCACTCAGAGTGAATTCCATAGAGAGCTCCCCAGGCAGAAGCTGTTTGGCTCCTCTAAACCCTAGCTCCTTGCTGATATGCCCAGTAGAGTATCAACTCCCCAGGGGAACACGCCCTCTACATGTTACCCATTGGAAAGTTCCATCATGAGATGGGATGTGTTGACAGCCAGTTTGATGACCTCCTCGCCAACAGAGGGATGAGGGAATGGATCCCAGACCCAGTGAGTTTTGGTGGAGTGAGGGAGTCAGGGAGGAGAAGGCTGCCTTTGCCGGAAAACATGCCAGCTTTTGGAGGTTTGGGTTGAGTCTGTGTCTGCACCTGGGGGGATGGGGACATGTCTTTCCTGAAGACCAAATTAGAAAATCTCCTTGTATCTTATTTAGACATTTTACCAGCAGTCCATGTGGAAAGGCCTGAGCGTTTAGAAGATCGGAGATGGAAGGTATACTTGGGAACTGCAGGGAATGTGGATGGGTGAGGAATGTCCAGCCAACAGAAAATGGTGCACCAGGAGAAAGAACCCCTAAAGTGCAAGAGGTGTGGTCAGGTAGAATGTGGGGCTCAGAACCATGCCAGCAAATCTTTGTACCACTTCAAAGATTTCAGGCCAGCAGGGAGGGCAGTTGGGAGGGACCAGGCCTACAAGGGAGGTTAGTTGGGGTGATCAAGCCTGCAGGGGAGGGCAGTTAAGGGGTTACCATGCTGGCAGAGGAGGGATCAAACAGGCTGGCAGGGGAGCAGTTAGACATCAAACAGCCTGGCAGGGGAGTGGTTAGAGGGTGATCATTCTGGAAGGCCAAAGTGGTTAGGAGCAATCAGGATGGTAGGCAGGCAAGTGGTTGGGAGTCAGCAGTGGGATCGGGCTTAAACGGGCAGACAGACATCCTTCGAGGGGTCACAGATTGGAGAGGTTGCAGGCTGGGCTGAGGGACACCCCACTCCCCCTTGCATGAATTTTGTCCACTCTCCCTTGCACAAATTTTGTGCACTGGGCCTCTCTCTCTAAATATAAAAGGCTAGGCAACTTACTGGCTGAACAGCTAGCTGTTAGGTACGACCCATACTGACCACCAGGGGGCAAATGCTCAATGCAGGGGCTGCCGAGTGATAGCAACTTTGTAGAATGCCCTCTTGCACTCTGGGACCCCTTGGGGGAAGTCGAGCTTCCAGTTTCGGCCTGAAACCCGCAGGCCAAGCCTAGGGACACCACCTCCTGGAGTGATCTGGCTGACTCTGCAGATACCCTTTGAACCCCAGTGCTGCCCCAGGTGTGGCTGGCTGGGAAGGGACCATGGGAGGTTGGCTCCAGGGCATTTCCGGCATATCTTGACCAGTCCCACCCCATTGGCAACCTTGTAATTAATTTCCTTTCAATATTCACAGATTCATGCACCAGGCCTTTAGTCTTATGCTATACTAGAAGCCCGGTGCACGAAATTCGTGCACGATGGGGGGTTGTCCCTCAGCCCAGCCTGTACCCTCTCCAATCTGGGACTCCTGGAGGGATGTCCGACTGCCCGTTTAGGCCCGATCCCACCAGGATCGGGCCTAAACGGGCAGTCGGACATCCCTCTCACAATCCAGGACTGCTGGCTACCAACTGCTTGCCAGCCTGCCTTCCTGATTGTGCCTAACCGCTTCTGCCTGCCAGCCTGATCACCCCCTAACCACTCCGCTGCCAGCCTGGTTGATGCTTAACTGCTCCCCTGCCAGCCTGTTTGCCCCCAACTTCCCTCCTCTGCCAGCCTGGTCACCCCTAACTGCCCTCTCCTGCAGGGTTGATCACCTCCAACTGCCCTCCTCTGCCGGCCGGGTCACCCCTAACTGCCCTCTCCTGCAGGGTTGATCACCTCCAACAGCCCTCCCTTGCAAGCCTGGTCCCACTCAACTGCCCTCCCTTGTAGGCCAGGTGCCTCCCAACTGCCCTCCCCTGCTGGCCATCTTGTAGTGGCCATCTTGTGTCCACATGGGAGCAGGATCTTTGACCACATGGGGGCAGCTATATTGTGTGTTGCAGTGATGATCAATCTGCATATTACTCTTTTATTAGGTAAGATAGAGGCCTGGTGCACGGGTGGGGGCCAGCTGGTTTGCCCTGAAGGGTGTCCCGGATCAGGGTTGGGTTCCCTTGGGGCGTGGGGCGGCCTGAGTGAGGGGCCTGTGGTGGTTTGCAGGCCAGCCACGCCCCCTGGCAACCCAAGCAGAGGCCCTGGTATCTGGGATTTATTTTCCTTCTACAATTGAAACTTTGTAGCCTGGAGCGGAGCCAAGGAGCAAACAGTAGCTATGATGCACATTGACCACCAGGGAGCAGACTCTCAATGCATGAACTGCCCCCAGGTGGTCAGTTCACTCTCATGGGAAGCAGGCCTAAGCCATCAGTTGTATATTCCTCAAGGGCTCCCAGACTTCAAGAAGGTTTAGGCCAGGCTGACGCCCCCCTTCCCTCTGAGTGCATGAATTTCATGCACTGGGCCTTAGTTCTATAATAATATAACCATAATATGAAAATTGACTAAATGGCGGAATAACTGGTCACTATGATGTGCACTGAACACCAGGGGGCAGACGCTCCATTCAGGAGCTTCCCCCTGGTGGTCAATGCACTCCTGCAGTGGGAGCACCACTCACCCAGAAGCTAGGTTCACAGTTAGTGAGGGCAGCAGCTGTGGGCGGAGCCTCTCCTGCCTCTGGGGAGCAGGCAGAAGTCCCCAAGGGGTCCCAGACTGGGAGAGGGCACAGCCTGGCTGAGGGACCCTTCCCCTCTCCCCAGTGTATGAATGTCGTGCACAGGGCTTCTAGTTATAACATGAAAGGACATAAGAAGGCTGATTATTTATAAAGAGAAATATGTGTTTGATTTATGAAAGGAGCAAGGCCCTGTGATTTGACAAAGCTATCAGGGAAGAGGCTTGTAGACCAGCCTGCAAATGTGATGGTGCTCATTTCTGTCTAATTAAGGTAGCCAGTCCCGGTTGGTGTGACTCAGTGGTAGAGCATTGCCCTATCAACCAGGAGTTCATGGTTTGATTCCTGTCCAGGGTACATGCCCGGTTTGTGAGATGGATCCCTAGTAGGGGGCATGCAAACAGCTGACCCATGATTCTCTCTCATCATTGATGTTTCTATCTCTCTCTCCCTCTCCCTTCCTCTCTCTCTAAAAGCAATAAAAACATGTTTTTACAAAAGACAAGTTTTAACATAAATTATAAACAAATAAAGGTGGCCTACCTTCACCTCTCTGCAGAACTGCTGGTGACAGTTAACTCGTTCACAGAGCAAATGAATGGATTACATACACACCACCCCACACCCAAAGAAATCTCAGGGTTCTCTTAACTAGGGTCAAAAATAAAGTGCAATGGTTACCAAGCCAATACAGAAGGCAGGAGGAGGACGTCTCAGAGGTACAAAGGGTAGCAACTGTCAGGCTGTAACAGAGATGAGGAAACCAAACATTCTTCAGTTTCCATGGCTCCCAGGTCTGACCTGCAGGCCCACCTTAAAGGGCCAGAGCCACAGAATAGGTCTTCAAGAGTTGAAGTCTTTCTACTGTAGAAATGTCCTTTTTGAGGTCTTAGACCAAATAGTCACTGTAATACATCAGGGTTTTAAGTAAAAAAAAACTGGAAGAAGAGCCATGGTGATGGGGAGCAAGTCTCATGATAGGGAACTAGTTCCAGGCCACAGGGTGGCCTCCCTGATAAGTCCTTGGACCAGGACCTTGGAGCGAAATTGACTTGGGCCCTGGGTGTCACTGGACTCTGCTTCCAGTTGGACCTTACTGTCTCCCTGGAAGAGTTCCTGCTAGGAACTCACACGGGAAACTAGAGCTGGGGATGGAGGTGGGCAGGGAGGAGAATAAAGGGCCAAAGGGGGTGGCAAACAGTGATAACAAGGAATCGAAAGGGCAAAGTGACTCCTGAGTCAGGAAACACTCAGCTCACAGGGCGGGCACTGTGACAGGCACCTGCTGGTTTTCTGAAGCCCAGGCGATGCATCTGCTGGGTCTCCCTCCTCAAGTGCTCTCACTGGGACCCTCCCTGCCTGGAACCCCCAGCAGAGGCCAGGCACTGTCCTACGCTGACCCCAATCCCAAAGGCCACATGGCAGCCTCTTGCTCCTGGGCACTTTGGGAGGATCCCATGGAGGAGAAAGAATGAGAGAAATGCCACCGCCCTCAGGCGCCCTGGCTTTGTGCTGTGCTGATAGAAAAGGTGCAGGACACATTCTCTTGCCTTATTCCTGTGAAAAAATAATAAAGTGAGAACCTTAAACAGTCATTCCCAAAGAGCCCTTGACAAGGGCTTGGAACTCTTTTCCCTGCTTCCCCAGAGCAGAACCCGACATGGTGGCCGCCTCACCTGCTGCATCTGAACCCTTATGACCTGTCTACTTGCTTTCTGTTGACACTGAAGGCGAAGAGGGGTCAAGAGACAGCTTTCCACAGCCCCAGAGGATCTGGAATTACCTGCATGACCAGTCGGAGGCAGGCGCACTGCCCTGCGCAGGGTATCAGGTTCCAGAAACTGGTCCTCATCAGATGCATGTCTCCCAAGAGCTTCCTTTTTTCAAAGAACAAGAGGTTTGACTCACTTAAATAACACACGTCCTGTTTCAAACTTATATGTGCTGTCAGTCTGTTAACAAGGCCTACATCGGGGACAGATTCATAGGGGGAAACATGGTGTTTACCTTGGAACCATATCCCAGCCATTCCACAGCTGCAAGGAGAATAGGTAACACTTGGCCCAAGGCCAGCCCTGAATGTCCCATGGGACCCAGAGGCTCCTTTCAAATCCATGGGATGGGGGCCAGGGACTCTCACTCAATGCAGAGGCTGTGACTTCCTCCCAGTTCTAAGGAAATTGTGCAAATCACAGCAGGCAGAGAAGGGGCTTCTACCACTTTACACTTACTCTATCAGAGGGAAGAGGGAAGCATCCCTTGCCCACAGCCAAAGGATTCATTGAATATTCTAGGGTCCTCTGGCAATGTCTTTGGAACATGTGTAAATAGCTGACAGACGTATGCCCCAGGGAAAAATTTTGTCAGACACTCTGCTCTCAGAGACTTAAGTACTCTTTGAGAACAAAGTCATTTCATGACAGCCCTTGGATTTCTCTCCTGTAGTTCTCAAATTGAAGTGAATCTGTCTCAATTTAAACCTGTTAAAGACCTCCCCCAGTTAATGGTTGAGTTTTAATTGAGTCCCTTGAAACTTCTGCAGAGTTGTGAGCAATGGAACAGAGGGTGTGGGTCAGGTGTATGTTATTTCCCCAAAGTTCTAGACTAGATGTTTTAGAGGCACTTTTCGCCTGAAAGACATCTAGTTAATATTAGCTGAAAGAAGCCACCAGTCAGTGAGTGAGCTGAAGTTGTTCTCTCTCCTGACATGGCTATGAACATGATTTTGGAATGTAATGAGATGAGGATGTTAGTAGGGGAGGGGGAGCTTACACCTTACCCAGGGAGTGAGTTTGACCACCCATGAAGCATGGCAGAGAAATATTTTTTCACACAGGATATTCCTATCAGGTGTGGTTCTGAGAGCAGTTACCTAGATTTGTAGAAACAAGACCTATGCCAACTGGGAATCTAATTAAGCTTTAAGAGGTAGGTAGCAATTTCAAAAACAGGACAATTGGCTCCTTTTCTTCAGCAAACCAAAATCTTTTTACAAAAATAGCAAAGAAGGTGTGGAAAGGGGAGTGTTTTAAATTGAGACTTAAGAGGCAGAATGAGCATCTTATGCAATAAAATAAATAAAATTGTACACTTATTTTTTAAAATATGTTTTTTATTTATTTCAGAGAGGGAGAGAGAGATAGAAACATCAATGATGAGAGAGAATCACTGATAGGCTGCCTCCTGCATGCTCCCTAGTGGCAATCAAGCTCACAAACCTTGGCATGTGCCCTTGACCAGAATCAAACCTGGGACCTTTCAATCTACAGGCCAATGCTCTATCCACTGAGCCGAACCAGCTTGGACTATACAATTATTTTTGAAGCATTTAAAAATTCCAGTATTCGATGATAACAATAAAAAGTTGTTAACTTTAAAGGTATACTATGGTTATGCAAGGAAATGTACTTTTTTTAGAGACTAGTTTTGAAGTGTATAAGGATGAAGAAATGTGATGTCTGGGGTTTGCTTTGAAGTTCTACAGACAAAGAAAAATAGGTGAAAAGAAGGGAAGAAAGGAGAGAGAACATGAATATGGCAGAATCATGATACTTGCTGAGTCTAGTAATGGAAGGGGGATTTCCTTCCACTATTCTGCTTTTGCACATTTGGGGAAATTGCATGTACAGGTGGAGAGATGTTAGGGCCATGACATAGAAGGTCAGGTCGGTTGTGTGTAGTGGGAGTTTGAGAGGGAGTTTTGAGAATTCCAGCAACTCTCATTTCTGCACGGTAGTTGTATAACATTAGTTATTTACCCAACAAGAGGCCAAGTGCGTGAAAAATCATGCACTGGAGGGGAGGTCCCTTAGTCCCGCCAGCCCCCCTCATAGTCCAGGAGCCCTCAGGGGTAACAGGCAGCCTGGCAATCAGGGGAAGGCAACCCCCCGCCCCACCATCATACCTGTGCTGCTTCCACTGCCTGAAGCTCAAGCCTAGGCCGGCCCTGGTTACCTGAGCCTTGGGTGGCCCTGGGAGGTTGAGCAGCCGCCAACCAAGACTTGCCTGTGCCTCAGGCCTGCCCTGGGCACCTGGGTGGCTGAGGGGATTGGGGGACTCTGGAGGCCTTTGACTGCTCCATGGTAGGGATTCCCTATGCACAAGCCAGGCCCCCAGTACTGAAAGGAACATCATCCTGCCAGCTAGTCAGAGGCTTGAACTCACAGATCCATGCCTGTCATCCCCCTGGATCCAGCCCCTGCTTGAATTCAATTAATTGTGGCCAGTAAACACAGTTACATTCCTTTCAGCAAAATGCTAAGCTGGCATAAACCTTTGCTTAGTATCCATGTCCTGTACTAAGAATATGAAACCTTTGTGGAGGCTAGGTCATAATGTGAGAAGACTCTCCCAACATGACCCTCCTTCTCATCCATCAAGGAGGTGGTAAACAACACTGAGCCAGTGACAGTCCCTGGGTTTTGGGTCTGAAGAGTGGCCAACCCCAAGACAGTTCCGGGAGAGCACTTAGGTGGACACAGGTGAAGGTCACTCTGGGGAGTTGTGTGTATGGAGGGCCACCCTGAGGGGCAATACAACCAAATGAAATGGAGATGTCATACTGTGCGGTTGGATCCCATAATCAACGGACAGTCAGCTGTCCAGCAAGAAACAGGTTCCGTGTCCACATGCCACTGCATTCTGGCCCTGGGCTGTCTCATTTGGCTCACTGAGTGGCCTGCAAGAGGAGCACCTGGGGACGAAGGCCACACACCCAGGCCCAGGAGCAGGGCTCCATGTGTGCCTCTCATCTCCCTTAATGTGAGGGAGTCAGTCCTGCTTTTTCTCCTTCTACTGCCTCTCATGCAATGCCAGCCACTCATGTGCTTGCTGCTCTCTGCTGGGTGTAAGCAGCTTTTTAGCTTGCCACACAAAGCACCTGACCCTTCATACTTTTTATTGCTGTTACTTTATTTTCTTCTTCCTTCCCCTCTTCTTGTTTGGGCCCATCAACTTGGGAGCATATTTTACCATTTCTTAAGTACATTTCCTATTAATTTCAGAGAGAAAGGGAGAGGGAGAGAAGGATAGAAACTGCAATAATGAGACAAAATCATTGGTTGGCTGTCTCCTGCACATGACCCTGGGGAGTCAGTCCTGAACTCAAGCATCAGTCCCAACTGAGAATTCAATTATGACCTCTGGGATTATAGGTCTAGGGAGTCACACCAGCCAGACACACTCTGCTACTTCAGAGAACAAGGATCAGAAAATGCTTCTCTCTTCTCTCTCTCTCTCTCTCTCTCTCTCTCTCTCTCTCTCTCTCTCTCTTGCACCTTGTCTTCCTATCTCCACCTTGACAGGGAACAGTGTCCATGATGGGAATCAGAACCTCTGGAATTTAGGAAAAGTATAAGAATGGGTAGGTTCTGGGGGAGGAAGGGCATGGGTAAACATCGCATGATCTGGGTGTTGGTTCCTCTCCATATATAGAGACCGTGTCCCATTATGTTGTGTTGAGATTCACTTGTGGGGCTAACTTAGGTAAAGCATTTGTCAGCATGTCCTGTTCTGGAATTGCCCAGGGTCATTAGCATTAATAGTGATTATTAGCCACCAGATACAAGTTAAGGAATAAAAGTGAAAGTCAGTGCACCCTGGCCAGTGTGGCTAGGCATAGTCCAGTGCATCACAAAGGTCAACTGTTCGATTCCTGGTCAGGGCATATGTCTAGGTGGCAGATCCGGTCCCCAGGCAACCATTAATATTTCTGCCTCAATGTATGCTTCTTTGTCTTTCTCTCTACATTCATCTCTCTCTAAAGTATCAATTTAAATATCCACCATATTAAAACAAAACAAAACAAAAGAAAACTCATTGCTGCATGTTGTCTCTCAACAGGGTGTCCTGCACTTAACACTTTACTTCTTCTGGAGACCACAACTGAGAAATCCAGCAAAATTCTTCATTAGAATCTGGATTTTTCCATCAAAATATTCAAAAAGGCACAGTACCAAGGCAATGAGGCTTAGAAAGTGCATACTTAGATAGAGACATCATCTGTGAAGATGAGCATACAGGGGCTCTGGGTAGGTGGTGACTGCTGGTTTACAGGGATCCTATACATGAAGGCCCTGTAAATGGGGGTCTCCATGCCATCATAAAGCAAGCAGGGAGAGTAAGGCACACATAGTCGGTTGCTTACTATTGAATGTATCCCAGATTCCACCAATCTGCATAGCAGTCAGGCAGGTTGGATTTAGGGCATCTGGGAGACAGGGCTGTTAAAAGGAATACTCTGAATAAAGAAGAGCCAAAACCTGGCCTGCTTGGCTGAGGGGTTGATTTTCAATCTGTGATCCAGTAGCTCAGGGTTCAATTCCCTGTCTGGGACATGCCTGGGTTGTGTGCTCCAAGCTCAGTAGATGTCTTGTAGGAAGCAGCCAATCAATGATTCTCTCTCACCATTGATGGTTCTAACCCTTTCCTTCCTCTCTGAAAACAATAAAAATAAATATATCTAAAAATATAAAATAACTTAGGGTTTTGATATCCATAATGTTCATTTAAGAAACACAAGAAGGAGCCTTTTGTCATAGTCAGCATTTTTATGCTGTTCCTTCTTCTCCTTAATCTTCCTTTCTAGTCCACTTCCCCAGAGGATTGTATATAATGCATTCCATTCTATACTGGGAAATTTTGTATTGTTTGCCTTCTTGTTTTTCTTTGCACTAAAATACGTTATCAATTCAAACTTACATTGGTAAAATTTAGCTGAGTAAGTTTGCTGTGCAAGTGACTTTATTAAGTGTTTTACCAATCCAGCAGCATACCAGGTTGCAATGAAAAAGGGCTTCACTGAGTCAATCCGAACAGGGCTTATTCCCTCACTGCCCCCCAATCTGACATGCTAGACTTTAAACTCCTTAAAAAAATGAGGTTCCAGCTTCCAAATTTTTCAATGAACTTCTAATACACTATTCTAATAAAATTAATTTTAAGAAACCACACATTTTTTGTGGTAATTTTTAAAATTCACGTTGGAAGTTTTGTCGGTAACTATACATTCAACAAGACAAGAGGTGAGTTTTTAAAAATCTTTCCTGTTCATGTTTTTTGTTTACATTCATTGATAAAAATACTGAGGCCTCATGATAACTCGATGTTTGGGCGAGCATACCCTTTATGGTACATTAAATGTCAAATAGTTGAAGAGAAAGTTCATGAGTAGTTTTACCGTAAAATACATATCCCTATCAAGGGGCACTTTTGTTCATTTCATTCAGAGGTATAGTCAGGAAAGATAACTGGTTCTGTTTAAGTGCAATCTCTGTTTCATTCTCATTGTTCCCATATCAGACAGGTGCTGATGTCATTTCAATAAGCAAAAGGATGCTTACATTTAGATTTCTCCAAACATTTATATAATTCTGTATGTAATTTTTCTTCCTAATTAACCTATTCCTTTAAAGGTTGAGGACATACAAAATGCCATAGGAAGAAGGTGAACAATTGTTTTGCAGACTGGTTCGAGGTTTTTCAACACTTTTTTCATTTAGGTTTTCCAAGGCGAATACTTAATTTGTTTCATGCACTGGGCCTCTAGTATCTACGCTAATAAAAGAGAAACTTGCAAATTAACCATCACTCCGCTATGCCAAGCCACGCTAACTAGCCAATCAGGAGCGAGTGTGCAAATTAACCCAAACAAGATGGTGGCGGCCATGGAGCAGGAGGAAGCAGGAGGCTTGGGTTGCCCCCAGCGATGAAGGAAGCCAAGCTTCTCGCCTGCTCTGGCTGGCCCTGTCATCTGCTCAAGGCTACAAAGTTTCAATTAGAGAACATAAAGAAATCCTAGACACTTGCTCCTAGCTGGCCCTGGCCTCCACTCAAGGAGGCGCTGAAAAGAAAATGCAAAAAAGGAGGAGCTAGGACCTTAGGTCGCCAGGGGGGGTGATCAGGCTAGGATGGGATGGCAGGGGTCATTGGGGGTAAGCAGACTAGCAGGGGGCCAGTTGGGGGTGAGCAGGTCATCAGTGGGGGTCAGTTAAAGGTGATCAGGACAGTGGGGAGTAGTTTGGAGTGAGCATGCCAGCAGGGGGGCAGTTGGGGGTGAGCTGGCCAGTGGGGAGGGAACAAGGGGATGATAAGTCCAGAAGGGGGGCATTTGGGGGCAAGCACACCATCAGTGGGGAGCAGTTGGGGGTGAGCAGGCCGGCAGGCTGAGTGGTTAGGGGCAATCAGGCAGGCAGGCAGGCAGATGAGCGATTGGAACCAGCAGTCCCAGATTGTGAGAGGGATGTCCAACTGCTGGTTTAGGCCCGATCCACGTAAACCCTTCTTTGAGGGGTCCCAGATTGGAGAGGTTGCAGGCCGGGCTGAAGAATACCACCCACCTGTGCATGAATTCCGTGCACCAGGCCTCTAGTTCATATATAATAAAATTAGAGGCCCGGTGCACAAAATTCATGCACGGGGGCAGCAGGGAGGGTGTCCCTCAGCCTGGCCTGCACCCTCTCCAATCTTGGACCCCTCATGGGATAATCAGCAGTTGGACATCCCTCTCACAATTCAGAACTGCTGGCTCCTAACTGCTCACCTTCCTGCCTGATTGCCCCTAACTGCTTCTGCCTACCAGCCTGATTGTCCCTAACTGCTCCCCTGCTGGCTTGATTGCCCCTAACCAGCTCTGCCTCGGCCTGCACCTCGTACCCAGGATTCCCTCCTCCAGCTGACCACAGGCACCCAGGATCCAGGCTTCCCTCCCTCTGGTTAGCCATAGGTGCCCAGGCTGGCTACAGCCTTGGGGGATGGTGGACAGGGGCCTTCACCTGTGCTGCAGCTGCAAGTGCTGGTGCCCAGGACCGCAGGGTGGGCGGCTTTTCTGTCTCCAAGGCCACAGCCAGCCGCAGGTGCTGGTGCCCAGGACCGCAGGATGGGCGTCTTCTCTGCCTCCTAGGCCACAGCCAGCTGCAGGTGCTGGTGTCCAGTACTGCAGGGTGGGCAGCTTCTCCATCTCCCGGGATGCAGCCAGCCTCAGGTACTGGGGCCCGGTTTCTCCATCTCCCCCAGGACGTGGGGCGGGTGGACATGGGGTGGGCAGCTTCTCCAGTTGGCTGTAGCCTGCGATCATAGGGCAGGCAGCTTCTTCGTCTTCCAGATCGCATACACCCTCAGGTGCTGGCACCCGGTTTCTTGTCTCCCCCAGGACATGGGGAGGGTGTCTTCTCCAGCTGGCTGTAGCCTGGGATCACGGGGCAGGCGGCTTCTTCATCTACCAGGTTGCAGCCAGCCTCAGGCGCTGAGGCCTGGTTTCTCAGTCTTCCCCAGGAGGTGGGGCAGGCAGACCTGAGGTTTCTGCTGCTGGCTGCAGCCTGGGATCACAGGGCAGGCAGCTTCTTCATCTCCTGGGCTGCAGCCAGCCTCAGGCACTGGCACCTGGTTTCTTGTCTCCCGCAGGACTTGGGGTGAACCACTTGTCCAGCTGGCTGAGGCCCGAGATCACGGGGCAGGCAGCTTCTTGGTCTCTGTGGCTGCAGCCAGCCTCAAGTGCTGTGGGCCAGTTTCTCTGTCTCCCCAGGATGTGGGGTGGGTGGACCTGAGGCTTCTGAGGCTGACTGAGGCCTGAGATCACATGGCAGGCAGCTTCTTGGTCTCCGTGGCTGCAGCCAGCCTCAGGTGCTGGCGCCTGACTTCTCAGACTCCCAGAGACCAGGAGATGCTGGGGGGTGGGGCTGCCGCAATATTTTCAGTTTAATTGTATACTCACCCTGATTGGATGGTAGGCGTGGCTTGGGCGTGGCTGGGGGCATGGCTTGTGAGTCTAGCTGAGTGATGATTTGCATATTACTCTATTATTAGATAGGATTTTTCTAGAGGAATTGAACAGAGAGATTGAGAACAACACAGTCATAGTAGGAGACTTTAACACCCATCTGGCTTCCCTGGATAGAGCCTAGGAACAAAAACATAATAAGGAAACAGAAGCTAAAGGACAAACAGAATCTGATGGATTTAATTGACATTTATAGAACAATTCATGCCAACGAAGAATATACATTCTTCTCAAGACCCCAAAATCATTCACAAAGAGAAATCACTCGTTAGGATACACAAGCAGTCTCTACCAGTTCAAGAAGTGAATCATATCAAGCATCTCTTAGATCACAGTGGAATTAAAGGAAAAATCAACTACAGTAAAAACAACCAAAAGCATACAAACACATGGAGGATAATTAGCATGTTAATAAACAATGATTGAGTTACCAATGAGATAAAGAAATAAAACAAAACTTCCTGGAAACAAATGAAAATGAACACACAACAACCCCAAATCTCTGAGACACGGCAAAAAAAAAAAGTCCTGTGAGCGAAGTTCATAGCACTACAGGCTTATCTCCTTTATTTTATTTTATTTATTTTATTTATTTTTTACAGAGAGGAAGGGAGATAGAGAGTTAGGAACATTGATGAGAGAGAAACATTGATCAGCTGTCTCCTGCACATGCCCTACTGGAGATGTGCCCACAACCAAGGTACATGCCCTTGACTGGAATCAAACCTGGGACACTTCAGTCCACAGGCCCACGGCTCTATCCACTGAACCAAAACAGTCATGGCTACAGGCATATAGAAAGAAAGAAAGAAAGAAAGAAAGAAAGAAAGAAAGAAAGAAAGAAAGAAAGAAAGAAAGAAAGAGAAAAGGAAAGATCAGCAATAAACAATTTAACACTACAACTTAAATAACTAGAAAGAGAAAAACAAGAAAATCCCAATTTAACTAGCTGGAACAACATAATAAATATTAGAGTAGAAATAAATAACTGAAAAATACAAAAAAAAACACAATGAAAAAGAGAGCTTGTTATTTGAAAGGATTAACAAAATCAATAAACCATTAGCCAGAATCTTCAAGGAACAAAGAGAGAGACCGAAAGAAATAAAAACAGAAATAAAAGTGGAAGACTAACCACTGGCAGCACAGAAATACAAAGGATTGTAATAAAATACTATGAAAAACTATATGCCAACAAGCTAGAGAGTATGCATGAAATAGACAAGTTCCTTGAAAATTGCAAAGTCCCAAAACTGAATCAGGAGGAATAAAAAAAAATGAATAGGCTAAGAACAACTAATGAAATGAGCTAATGAAATAGAAGTAGTAATCAAAAAACTCCCACCAAAGCCAAGGTATAGATGGTTTCACGGGTGAGTTCTACCAAACATTAAAAGAACTAATACCTATACTCCTCAAACAACTTCAGAAAATCCAAAGGAAGAAACACATCCACACTCTTTTTATAAGAACAACATTATCCTAATTCTGAAACCAGATGGAGACACAACAAAGAAAGATAATTATAGTCCAATATCCCTGATGAACATGGATGCTAAAATACTCAACAAAGCTGAAGAGAGGTGGGGAGAGCTGCCCCTTACATTAACCTTAACCTGGGCTGTCTTCTGGGATGGCACCTCCCGGGGGCTGGCACCTCCCTGTAACAGGTTTTGGTGCCTGCTTTTCCAGTCTCTTTAGGAGACAAAAGTCAGGCTGGAGAGGAGAGGGAGAGGAGACAGGCAAAGCAGAGGCCCAGACCCGGTCATTCAAGCTGTCCTGAGGCATCTCCATGGGGTCTTTTGAAATCAGCTTCAGATGTAAGACCCCCAAAAGGAGACCCTTACTCTGTCCCCCGAATTGAGGCAACCCCAATCAACCGCAGGAGGCGTCACTTGATGCAAACAGAAAGAGGCTTTATAACAGCATGCTGGGGCTCAACCCGTAACTCACGCAGGAGCAGAGGAGTTAAGCAGCCCAGTAGGAAATTTTACAAGCTTATAAAGGCAAAAACTACACGTTGGGAGGGGTCACACACGGGAGGGAGGAAAAGGGGACCAAATGCTGCAGGGGAATTCAAAGGGGAGCTGTTAGTTACATATTTTATGACAGGGCAACAACAATCCTACCTGGTAATCTCATATTCTATGTTTCTCTTTCTGTCTGAACAACACAACACTGCTCTGTTTATTCTTTGCTCAGGGCTTTTTCCAGAGGGAGACTTTGAGGAGTTGAGATAAGACACACAGCTTTAATGGTCTCGTTCCCATCACTGGGAGAGGGACCTTGAGGAGTTGAGATAACATACACACTCAGCTTTACCAGCACAGGGGGAGAGACCTTGCGGGGGGGGGGGGGGGTTGAGATAGAACAGACAGCTTTTTTTAAAAAAAAACTCTTTATTATTCTTTCACAGACAGAGGGGAAGGGCATGTAACAAGAATGGAGCAACAGTTGTTTCATCATTACTCACCTACCAACCTATGAATAAGAGGCCCTGGGACACTGGAGGATGAACCAGGCTGTACTAAAAACATAAGCTGCATCCATGGGCCCATTACTCAGAAGAGAATTGCATTTGGGGAACAGACCAAGGACAGGGCACGCTTTGACCCTTCTTTTCTCAGGAAGGCTGACCATTCTCTGTTCCCAGGAAGGGGCTGAGAAGTTGCTAAGGTCATAGAAGATTAGCCACCATGTTGTAGGAGTTTGCGCTCCTGAAGGCAGGACTTCAGGCCCTCCCCTCCCCTTTCCATGTTACACTTGCAGCTGGCAGCTACAGGTAGCTATCTTCTCCCCAGGGGGTCAGAGCAGCCTTTCCAGGGTGAGCGACTACTGACCCCATTATTGACCGCATTGTTGGAATAAAGCTCACATGTGCTTCTACCCTGTCTCTGCTTATTTTGGCTCAAGTAGTGACAGGCAGCCTCAGACACATTGTGTCCTGTTTCACTTCCTCACTCAGGCCTGGGAAATACTCAGACTCCTCAAACTGTGAGACTTTTCCTGAGAGGGATAGTGGCAGTGGGCACTGTGTCCCTGTCATGCAGGTGGCTCTGCATCTCTTTACCATAGGCTGTGGGAAGGTCGTGGGGCTGAGAGTAACAGGCAGGGTGGTAAGGCTGCTTTGTTCTGTGAGCCTACCCTGCCATTCCTCCAGATGTTCCCCATGCATATGACCTAGCAGAGTTTTAGGGTTCCAGCTACATGGATGAACAGATGAGTACAAATGAGGCCACTGCACTCATCCCCAGTGGATCAGGGATTGTCACCTAGAGCAGAGCAGATAGAAAACTACAACAACACCAAAAACCTCAATTATTTCACCTTGGAACTAGAGGTTCAGCCTACCCTCCCTCCTCTCTTCTAGATGAATTTGGCATGTATTTGTCCTACGGTGTCTGATAATGCCATGCTCAGAGCTACACCCAGTCTCTCCTCACAAGGTTTAGGATGAAAATAGGACACACACACACACACACACACACACACACACACACACACACACACACATCCGAAGCAAACAATACCATTGTCTACAACTGGCTCTTTGTAACTAATTCTGTCAAGAAACACAGGGCCTGGTATGGAAACGTACAGAGGCAGGCAGACTCCTGCCTTGAGGCCTGAGCAAGGAGGGTCCATTGGGGGGCTTGGAAGGATCCTGTTCTGGGCATGAGGACAGACTGCACAAATTCTGGGAGAGTAAAGTGCTTGGCCAATATGAGGACACAAGAGAGACTGGGGTACAAGGGAGATGACAAAAGTGACAGAGAGGGCAGGGGATGCATCAGTGGAAGGTGATTTTCTAGCCAGACTCATGCCAGGACACTTTGAACTTTAATGCTGTCAGTTGTTGTTCCTTTCAGGTGAAGACACTGAGATGAGAAAGATTAAGCCAGGGGTAAAAGCAGGGTGGGCTAATCAGGAAGGAATTGGGGGCTGACTTGTGCTTCCATGACACCCCCTGTACAATAGCCTCCTGATTTAGTAACAGGCACCTGCAATGGCCTCTGGACGCCCAGTCCACTGCAGGATTAGCCTATGTGAAAGGTCTTGGAGAGCACTCAGGGTGGCAGGTGTGCATTCCCTAGGATGTGTGTACTGATTTGGGTGAACCACACCTTTTGAAAATCCTTCTGGGCTACCCATCCAGGAGCCCGGAGGAAAAGGCAGGAACCTTCACCTGTGGGCAAGATCCCTTCTCCCAGATTCAGTCCTCTGAGAGACTGGACTTGAAGAGGGTAGGGCCCTCCGGGTGTGTAACTGTTGGGAGAGGTCCGGTGTATGGAGAGGAACACTCACCTGAAGGCCAGCTGCTCACTTACAGGAGGGGCTCCCACAGCTCCAGGGCCTTGGACCACCTCAAAGCAACTTCTTGGGAAGAGGACTTGGCTGCCCCACCAGGCCTGGTCCAGTCCTGCCTGGAACAGTGTGTCCACTGGTTGCTCCCCTGGTTGCTAAGTCTCACAGCTTGGAACAAAAGAACTTAGAATCCTCAGAGCTCATGAATAAATTTGCATGGATATCCCTCCTCACCTGAGAAGCTGGAGGAGGAGAGGATGAGATAGTCAGTCGTGGGTGGGTGTCCTCTACAAGTGTCAGTCCTCAGGAGGCAGAACCCTGAGGGGTCTCCCCCAAGTCCTAGGCTTTACTCCCCTCTCTGTCCTCACTCAGGGCCCAGGAGACAGTTCCCAAGGACAGTTTATGTGGGTACCTGGACTGACTCCTCTCCCTCCCCTCCAAGTTTACCTGAGTCACCTCTCCATGCCTTCCCCCGTCTTCTTCTGGTCCTGGGCCAAGCCTACCGGGATCCCGTCTCTTCCCTGTCCTGCTGTGGGCTCAGGAGGTGTTCTGGGTGAGCTTAACTGCCACCATATACAACACTGGTCCCATCAGCCACTGTGGAATTTTAACCCTACTGCTTGGGACCAACAATGTCTGGGAACCACCCCCACATGCCTGATAAATGCTGTCACGGGGGAGGAGGGGATTCTAGCTAATAGATACCTGCTGAAGCCTTCTTGTTTACCATGTTTCACTCAAATCAGGCAAAGGCAACAACCTTTGAAGCAGGTTTCCCTCTCTCTAATCTTTTGGGCAGGCGGGGGCAGGGGGTATCCAAAGGTTCTCTCTGAGACCTTTGCCTCCTAACAGCTGAAAATCAATATCCCCCAAAGCAGCTTCACGTTGGCATAGTCTTGGTCCCTTTAATTCTTAATGATAGGCTACATGAGGGTTCAGGCAGGTATCTGTCAGCTAGATAACCCGTGTCGCATGGTTTCTTAATTTTCCTGACACGTGTGTTCTGTTCTTCCTCGACTACTGGCAAATCTCCCATTCTCACTTATGAAAAATAATATCCAATTTCCCCCCACTCTACTTTGTTCAAAATATGTTATATGCAGTCCATTGGGCCTGGCTCAGTGGTTGAGAGTTGACTTATGAAGACAGGAGGTCACCATTTGATATTTCATCAGGGCACATGCCAGGTTTCATTTTGGATCCCCAGTGTGGTGACCATGGGTGTCAGTTAGTCAACGATTCTCTCTCATCGTTGATGTTGCTACCTCTCTCTCTCTCTCTCCTTCCTCTCTTAAATCAAATAAAATGTTTTAAAAATTTAAAAAATGCCTTATACACCCAATGTTGCCTCATTGTGTTTGAAATTTTTATGCATTTATCATTTCTATGTGAAGCCTCCTTGCACATGTACTAAACCCTGATGTTCTCCTATTAATCTTTCTCTGCTAGTTTGCCTGTTAGCCCAGCCTAGAAGAACTTAGCCACCACAAAAATATTAATGAGTTATTTGCCATCATGTTTTGCAAAAAGTCTTCTTAGTTTGATGTCTCTCAAAGCCCATCTCACTAAGGATTGAGTACAAATTTTAACCTTTTAATCAGAAATGCTGGGTCTTTATTTGCATTTCCTAACATTTGAAAAAAATAGATTCACTCATACACCCAAGGTGCTCCAAAGAGTAACCAAAGAATGTATTACATTGAAAGGATAAAATAAAAACTTAGCTACTCAAGTGCACAAGATACATGGCTGATGGCCGCCATAGTGGACAGGGAGCCCCTGATCATCTGCTATGGTCTACTGAGCCACACTTGCCAGGCACACTCTGCTACTTCTAGTGGTAAGGGAAAATGCTTAAATCTCTATAACATATGGTGAGTTCCTAAAACCCACGAAAGGGGATCAGATAACAAGGATCTGAAAATGCTTCACTCTTACATCAAACTCTCTCTCTCTCTCTCTCTCTCTCTCTCTCTCTCTCTCTCTCTCTCTCTCTCTCTCTCTCTCTCTCTCCATCTCTGACATGCATCTTGTCATCCTATGCCTCCTTGACAGGGAACAGTGTTCATAATGGGAATCAGAACTTCTGGAATTTGATGAAAAGTATAAAAATGGGTAGGTTCTGGGGGAGGAAGGGCATGGGCTAAACTTGCATGATCTAGGTGTTGGTTCTCACCACACATAGAGAGAGTGTCACATTACATTGTGGTCAGATTCACCTGTGGGGCTAACTTATGTAAAACACTTGCCAGCATATCCTGTTCTGGACTTACCCACTGTTATTACCATTAATAGTGAATATTAGCTACCGGATGCAAGATAACGAAGAAAAGTGAAAGTCTGTGCACCCTGGCCAGTGTGGCTAGGCGTTGTCTGTGCATCACAAAGGTCACATGTTTGATTCCTGGTCAGGGCACATGTCCAGGTGACAAGTTCGGTCCCCCGGCAACCATTAATATTTCTGGACCACATGAATGCATGCTTCTCTGTCTGTCTCTCTCCATTCATCTCTAAAGAATCAATTTTAAAACCCACCACTTTTAAACAAGACAAAACAAAGAAAACTCATTGCTGCATGTTGTGTCTCAACAGGGTGTCCCGCACTTGACACTTTACTTCTTCTGGAGACCACAACTGAGAAATCCAGCAAAATTTTTTATTGGAATCTGAACTTTTCTATCAAAATATTCAAAAAGTCATAGTACCAAGGCAATGAAGCTTAGAAAGTGCATGTTTAGATAGAGACATCATCTGTGAAAATGGGCATACATGGGCCCTGGGTAGTTGGTGACTGGTGGTGCACAGGGATCCTGTACATGAAGGCCCCATGGATGGCGGTCTCCAGACCATCAGAAAGCAAGCAGGGAGATTAAGGCACACATAGTCGATTGCTTACTATTGAATGTATCCCAGATTCCACCAATCTGCACAGCAGTCAGGCAGGTTGGATTTAGGACAGCTCGGGTACACGGATGTCAAAGGGAATACTCTCAATTAAAAGAGCCAAAGCCTGGACCACTTGTCTCAGGGGTTCAGTTTCCACCTGTGAACCAGGAGGTCTGGGTTCAATTCCTAGTCTGGGACATGCCTGGGTTGTGGGCTCCAAACCCAGTAGATGTCTTGTAGCAAGCAGCCAATCAATGATTCTCTCTCACCATTGATGGTTCTACTTCTTTCTTCCTCTCCCTTCCTTTCTGAAAACAAAAAGAATAAATATATCTAAAATATGTAAATAGCTTAGGATTCTGATACCCAGAATATCCATTTAAGAAATTCAAGAAGGAGTCCTATGCCATGGTCAGAATTTTTATGCTGTTCCTTCTTCTCCTTTAATCTTCCTTTGTAGTCCACTTCCCCAAAGGATTCTATATAATGTGATCTATTCTATGCTGGGAAGTTTTGTATTGTTTGCCTTCTTGTATTTCTCTGCACCAAAATACATTATCAAGTCAAACCTACATTGGTAAAATTCACCTGAGTAAATTTGATATGCAAATGGCTTTATTAAGTGTTTCAACAATCCAGCAGCATACCAGGTAGCAATGAAAAGGGGCTCACTGAGCAAAACCCACCAGGGCTTGTTCCCCCACAGTCCCCCAATCTGACTTGCTAGACTTTAAAGTCCTTAAACAACTGAGGTTCCAGTCTCCAAATTTTTCAATGAATTTCACATATAGTATTACAATAAAAATAATTTCCAGAAACCATGCTGCAGATTTTTTTTTGTTTGTTTGTTTGTTTGTTTGCAGGAAGAGTTCAGGAATCTGGAGAATGGGCTGCAACATAAATTGATACATTAGGCAATCCTACCTAATAAAATGGTAATATGTAAATTACCATCACTCCGCTATGCCCACGATTGGGCCAGCGGGAGGCGCAGGGGGCAAGACTCGGGGTGGCCTGGGTAGCCGATTGGGTCAGCGGGACGCTGAGCTCACGTCGCCGAGCCTGAGGCTTCTGGAAGACTTGGTGCACCAGGAGACAGGCCACCAGCTCCCCCGCGATCAAAAGTGCAAGCATGTACGGGAACCTACACGTGCATGTTTCAATCATGCATGATTCAATCATGCACTGGGCCTCTAGTAAATATATATTTAGAAGATATTTGGGCAAGCCAGAGGGATACCTACTCTCTAGTGGAGTGGTCCCCAAATGTCTGGACCCAAGGCTTTTTATTGATACATTTTGCCCTTCAGCAAAGCAAACACACCTATCAAAGTTAAGGTTTGGTAAACAATAAAGGATTTTCAGGTTAGGGATATTGCCTTCAGCTGTTCAGCCAACAGCAGGTAATAATATGCAGATTTTCAACCCTCCTGAATAGCAAAGTCCATCAGCCTTATGAGGGACTACTTGCATTTATTATGCTAACTACTGTTGATCTTGCCTCCAGCATGCCCCCTTTTCTGTTTTAACAATAAATTTAGAAGGGTGTCTGACATTCAGGAACTTGGGTCCTTTTAAGACTTTTAGATTTTATTAAAAGACTTGAGTTCTTTTGTTGCAGAAGACTGGAGAAGAAAACCAAGCAGTATTTAGACTTTGAAATTACACTTTTTAATATATACACTGGTGGGCTTAAAGAAAAGTGAATTAAAATTCTAAGCAGAGCTACAAGCAGAACTTTCCTTTTAATTAAAGAGCCAGCCCTATGTGTGCTTAGTGGTTACCCTGCTGGTGGCCTTGAAAACAACAGTTCTATCCAATTAAAAAATGCATCTGACATGGCATGAGGGTATGGCCATTCTAGTCTCTGGCCTACAAAGTCAGACAGCTAAGTTTATCTTCCTTATTACTCAAGCAGGCTAGAAAGCAAAGTTATTTTTTAAGAATAAGGGGCTGTTTAAAATTAGCAGAGTTTACTTTACAGAATATGGGACTATCTAAACAGCAGAGAAGTTTTAAAAAGTAGTTTTACAAAATATGGGTTAGCCTTGTTATCCCCCCGCCCTGTCCCACAAACTTTTTAGCCTTGTGGTACCATAACCACAGGGTGTTATTGTGTTCAGGTGTTATGACCACTCTTTTACTGCTTCCTGCTGAAAAGGGGCAATGACCAAGGGGTTAACATCCCATTTCTTCCTCAAAGAGAGGTTTGTAGGGAATTCTTCTGGTTTGCAGGACCATTTGAAGTTTAAAGGCACTTAGAAGAGATGAGATAAAGCGAATTAACAGATTTAGAAGACATGGTCCTAGGGTTATGAGTAGCATTAACACTGGTCCTGTCAATGGAAGGAACCATTTCCAACCCCCCCCCACCTCCCATGTAGCCCAGGTCTGGGATAACTCCTGTCTTATTTTTGAAGCTGGATCAGCTAGTTTCTTGGCCCCATCTCTTACAATACCAGATTGGTTAGCATAAAAACAGCACTCTTCCTCAAGGAACAGGCACAGCTTCCCTTTCTCTGCTGTGAGAAGGTCTAGTCCTCTTGGATTCTGGAGAGTAACAGCTGCCAGTGAGTCAATATGATCCTGTACTGCAACAATCCTTTGGGCTATTTCTTCCAAGCTGTCAGAAAGGTCTTTGGGTAGGCTCTGGTAGTAGGAGAGGGAAGTTGCCTGTCCCCCTATTCCAGTACTAGCCCCTGATGAAATGCTGAGTGTAATAAGGAGAGGGATTAGCTCGGGCGCTCTTTTGTATTGGATATGGTGTGTTCTGGGAATGGGCAAGGACTGAATATTGGGGGCTATATCTACATTGGGTGAGCGATACATGAGAGTTCAAGTCCCTGTCCATTTGTGTGGAGACAGACATAAGTGTTTTGTCCACAGAGGAAGAAGGTTCCCTGATTATGGAGACATGCTACAAGGTGTAGAGAAAACAAGGTGAGTTGCAGTGTATGGGGTCTCTATCCTCATTCTGCACTCCAAACCGAGAGGGTGACTGCCATGGTGCTTCCTATAAGGGGTGACAGATGAGATGTTGAGACTCTTTTGCAGTGAAAATGGGTAGGAATGCTATTATGAGGTGATATCCAGGAAAAACTAAAAGGGACAGAATAGAATAATTGAAGCCTAAGGCCTGGACTGTTGGATAAGAAGTAAAACTAGTCATAGAAAATGAGCATTGGTTTCCGGGGAGTCCTGATAGTTGATCCCTTGGGACCAATAAGTATTTGATAGTTCCAATTTGAATGTAGTGTTGCAAGCAGAGGATGGGAGATTACCCACTGGTTTATTGCCCCGTGATCTTGTAAAGCATAAAGGGGCTGGGGTGAGTAGTGGGGTGTGTAGAGCGATAGGGCCTGTGACTGGGAGAGAGGATGAAGCTAACTCAGCAAGAGACTGAGTTTAGGTACGAAAGAGAAGGGACGCTTGGTTTGCCTGTGCAGTAGGATAATCACCTACTAGGGTGTCAGCTCTTTCAGAACATATATTCCCCTTTTATTTTTCAGAAGCCAGAGTGATTTTGGACTGGTTCCAACATTTGATGGCTGTAGGGACAGTGCCATATGGTAAAGAAGAGAGAGAAAGGCAGAGCCAGCAGTCCTTGGCTAAGGCTGAGTTGGTCTGATTTAAGAGGGAGAGTGTAAAGTTAAGCTTTCGGTAGAGATAGTGAGGACTTAGGAGTCTCTCAAGTGGCTTCTCTGAGAGTGGTCAAGATTAAGAGAGTTCAGTAACAGTAAAATAGTTAGCCTTAGCCTCATCCTGTTCCTTGCTGGGTAGGGAGCAGTAATTTTATGTTTCTTCTGTGTCCCAGCAAGGGCAGAAGAGTTCTCATCCTGGAACTAGCCTTGGGTTCTGAAGGCACTCATAAAAAGACAAAATGAGAATTATTAGGAAGATAAAAACAATCAGCATCCAGAAATACCAGAGCATTTTACCTTCGAGAGAAGATAAGAGAGATTAGTGTAAAGAAGAATCTACAGGGTGTTTCTGAATTTCTTAGAGCAGGTTGATCAGCCAGGTCTGTTGTCTTCTTGAGGGTGATCTGCAGGGGGTGATTCTGGTCAGAGGTTACCTTCCACACAGGCTGGGCGTCCCTAGGCTAGTGGGCTGCTTTCAGCTGGGAGTGGCGAATCCAGATGTTCAATCCTGCAACTTTGAGAGCTGTGGGGGTTGTGAGTAGGACTTGATATGGTCCTTTCCAAATTGGCTTAAGGGCCTCTTTTTTCCAGTGTTTTACCCATACCTGGTCTCCAGGTTTATAAGGATGTACACCTGTTCCTGGAGAGATGGGTAGTTGGTCAGTAAGCTATCTGTGGATCTCAAAAACAGTTTTTCGAAGTCTTTGTAGTTGCTTCTGGATTTCTCAGTTTCCTATTTTCCCCAAATCTCCCTTTGGCCAAATTAAGCGGAGGGGGAGTGGTCTGTCATATAGAAGTTCAAATGGAGAGAAACCTACCCTGGCCCTCAGGGCCCAGCATACCCCTAGGAGTACAGAGGCAAGATATTTGTCCAGGGTTGGGTTTTCCATTGGCATAGCTCAGCTATAGCCTGCTTGAGAGTCCGGTTCATGCGCTCTACTTTCCCTGAACTCTGAGGCCTATAAGCTTTCTGTAGGTCCCATGTAATTCCTAAAGCCTTAGCTACCTGTTACACTATCTCTGCTACAAAGGCTGGGCCATTATCAGATCCAATGGTCAGAGGCCCTCCACACTACTGAATTATGTCCTTTAGCAATGCCTTCATGACTTCTCTCGGCTTTTCCGTGTGAGGGGGATATGCCTCAACCCAGTCTGAAAAGGTGCAAACAAAAACTACTAGGTATTTTTTCCTCTGCTAGGCACTAGTTCTGTAAAGTCTACTTCTAAGTCCTCAAAGGGAGTTTTCCCGCAGCACTGAACTCCTATTGGTCCCACAGATCCCTGTTTGGAGTTGTTCTGCACACAGAGGAGACAATGCTGAGAAACTGAGGCACACAAGGAGGGAAGCTGGGCAATCAGGTAGTATCTGCCTTACAAAGTTTCTAGTGCAGTCTCCCCTAAATGAGTAAGTTCATGCTGCTGGACGACTACGTTATGGGCTAACTGTTCTGGGACATAGTCCCTATGATCTCAGAGTATCTGCCAACCTTTTGTTCTTTTTCCCCCTTCTTGCTGGGCTCGTTCCATCTCCTGAGGAGGATACTTTGGAGGTTCAGGTAACTCGGGGGCCAGCATGATCCATGCTGGTGCTGCTTGTTCTTTGGCAGCCTGCTTTGCTGTGGCATCAGCAGTCTGGTTTCCTTCTGACACTGAGTCTTTCCCTTTCTGGTGACCTTTGCAATGGATGATGGCTATTTCTTTGGGCTCCCAAACTGCTTCCAGCAATTCTAAAATTTCATTTTGAATTTTTGATTCATTTTCCTCCTGTCATCAGGAGCCACCTTTCCCTCTTACCCATGAATATGCAGGGTAATGAAGGCATAGTGTGAATCAGTGTAGATGTTGGCACGCTTATCCTTACTTCAATATGTGGATGACCTCCTACTAGCCAATTGAGGTCTAAGGCTATGGCGAGGGCCCAAAATTCTGCCCTCTGTGCTGACCATCCTACAGGCAGGGACTGTGCCCCAGTTGTCTCAAAGTACGATACCACTTCATACCCACCTTGTCTTTTTCGTTTAACAAGAAGTTACTGCCATCTGTGAACAATAATAAGTCTGTATTCTGTGGGGGCTTATCTGTTAGATCTGGCCAACTAGAGTAAACCTCCTTTACGACTTCCAGGCAATCATGCTCAGGGCCCCCCTCAGCAACGGGTAGAAAGGTAGCAGGATTAAGAGCCCTTACTGCTTGTAGCTATACCCTTGGAATTTCACATAATAACCCTTGGTATTGAGTAATCCCAGCATGAGTTAGCCAGTGCTGCCCCTTAGCTTCCATTAGGGTAATAACAGAAAGAGGTACTTTTACATTTAAGTTTTGTCCTAGGGTGAGTTTATCTGCTTCTTTGACTAATAAAGCCATGGCTTCAAGTTCTCTGAGGCATGGGGGCCACCCGGAGGCAACTGGGACCATCTGCTTGGAGAGACAGGCTACTGGTCTTTGCCAAGGTCCAAACTCCTGTGTTAGAACTCCAAGGGCTACCCCGCTGTTCTCATGTACAAAGAGATTAAAGTCCCACATCACTTCTGGTAGCCCTAGTGGTGGGGCCTCAGTGAGTTTTGCCTTTATGGTGATGAAGGCTTTCTTCTGCTCGAGGCCCCATTCTATAGGTGCCTTCTCTTCCCCTTTTAAAGCTTCATAGAGAGGCTTGGCCAGGTCTGAAAACCCTGGGGTCCAGTTTTGACAGAACCCAGCTGCCCCAGGAATTCCCAAATCTGCCTCGGGTGTGAGGGACTGGGATTAACATACTGCCTGCTTTCTTTCAGTCCCTAGCCTTTGTTTCCCTTGGGTGATTCGGAAGCCTAGATACTTGACTTCCTTCTGACAAATCTGTGCCTTATTCTTGGACACTTTATAACCTGTTTCAGTTAACAGTCTCATGAGGGCTCACGCCCCATCCCAGCACTGAGCTTGTGTGGAGCTGGCTAGAATTTGGTCATCTACATATTGAAGTAGAACACACCCTAAGTCCTGTCCTGGGAACTTAGATCAGATGCAAGGGCTCCACTAAAGAGAGTAGCGGGTTTCTCAATTCCTTGTGGAAGTCTTATCCAGGTGAACAGTTCCTTGGTCCTCATAATTGAGTTTTCACACTCAAAGCAAAAAGGAGCTGGCTGAAGGGGGCTAACCTGAGGCAGAAAGGCATCTTTCATATCTAGGCATGTAAACCATTCTGCTTCTGATGGAATGAGTCCTAGAATTGTGTAGGGGTTTGGAAGTGCCAAATGCAAGGTTATAATAGCCTCATTTACAGCCTGCAGGTCCTGGACCTGGTCGTATTCTTAGTCCCAGGTTTTTTGACAGGCAGGAGGGAGTATTCCATGGTGACTGGCATCTTTTAAGGAGTCCCCTCTGAGGTAGCCAGTGTAAGTGGACCTGAGTTCCTACGCCTGCCTCCCTTGGAATTGGATATTGGTGGATTTTGACAGGATGTGCCCCAGGCTTTAAGTCAATTAGTATCAGGGCATGTTTTTTTGGCTAGGCCAGGGGGATTTGCTTCTGCCCAGACCAGCGGAAATTCTTCCTCTAATTCAGAGTCTAAAGGTGAGGCCTTTGAATGACGGATATAAAGTCTCCATTCTTCCTCCCTGGGCACTGCTAAGGACAGGATCTTTGGAGAAGTCTGCTCACCTAGGCAAAGCTGTGCCGAGCCAACTGGGGCAGAGGTGATCTCTGTCCCATTTTGGCTAAAAAGTCTCTACCCATCAGAGGTACTGGACAATCTGGCAAGTACAGGAATTCATGAAGCACTTGGTGACCGCCAAGTTGGCATCGACGAGGCCGGCATAATGGTCTACAGGCCTGGTCCCCAGTAGCTCCAATAATGGTGACTTCCTTTCCTGAGAGAGGCGCTACCTTCTTTATGATTACTGAGTGCTCAGCTCCTGTATCAACCATAAAGTCCACAGCCTACCCCCCAATTTTCATTCTTACTTAGGGCTCATGGAGGTCCACCTAAAAACAGCCGGTCTGTCCTAGTCATAGTCAGCTGCCACCAGCTCAATAAGGTCTGCTTCAGGTGGTTCTGGTTGATAGCAACTAGGTAGAAAAGGGGGCCCTGTTTTCTTGCTTTGCCATTTGGGACATTCATTTTTCCAGTGCCCGTTTCCCTTACAATAGGCACACTGGTCCCATCTCACGCTTGCTCTACCTTTCCCTCCTGATCTGTCTTCTTGCTTCACTTTCTGATGTGTCTGGGAGCCAGATCCTCGAAAAGCCGCTGCTATTACATTGGCCGTTCTTTGATTCTCTTTCCTTCCTCCTTTCTTGCTGCCCAGCCTCGGTTTATGAAAACCTTGTTGGCTATCTCTAGCAGTTCAGTAGCATTATTTTCCGGCAAACACTTTTAGCTTCTGTAATTTCCTCCATGTGTCCTGCTGGGCTTGTCCTACAAAAAACAGCATTGCCATGGTTAGAGGTCTGGGGCCCCAGGGTTAAAGGGGAAATAGGTCCAGTATGCCTCACTCAGTGTCTCATAGAAAGCTTCTGGACTTTCATTAGGCTTCTGCAAAATCCCAGAAAGTTAAGCTATATTGGTGGGCTTCTAGGCTCTGGCCTTGACCCCCTGGAGGAAAGCCAGCCTATATTTTTCTATCCTGGCCTTTTTGACTTCTGAGTTCAGGGACCAATCAAGTTCGTCATCTGGGAGGGCCTCCCTTGCCCATCTGTCTGTATCTAATGTCCCTGCCGGGGCCTGGGTCTGGAGCCACTTCCGAGCCTCTGTCATTACTCTCATGCGCTCCTCAGTGTTAAAGAACATGAAAAGGAGCTGCTTGCAGTCCACCCAGGTGGGCTTTTGGGTGTGGAAAATCATTTCTAGGAGGTCTACCATGGCCTGAGGTTTTTCACAATAAGCTGGGGTGTGTGTCTTCCAATTCAGTATGTCACTTGTGGTAAAGGGCTGACAATAATAGACTGGCCTTCCTTCCTGTAAAGTCCCATCTTTGCCAAGCACTTGGGCACCCCGAATCTCCCTGAGATGCATCTGACATGCTGTTTGTGGTTTGTGCCTTTAATCAGCTGAACGCAATTGACATCCAACTGGCTCTGGAGAGCCTGCTTGAGGAGTGACGGAGCGGGGCATTGTTTCTAGACTTTCTGGACCTTCCAGGCTAGCAGGGGGAGCACTTGGTGCTGCTTGTGTCTCATATGGAGGTGGTCAAACTGGTGGGACTTCCTCGAGGGGAGGGTCCTGTGGAATAGGGGGCTGAGTTTCCTTCTGAGGGACCTGCTTCTTTTGTCCTGCCTGCTTTTTCTTTTTTTCTGTTCCTGTCCTCCCTGCCTCTCCTTTCTCTGCTCCTGCCCTGCGTGCCTCTTTACTTCTGCAACTAAAACCTTACTTGGTCCCTTCATACACATGCAGAACCGGACCCACCAAGGTGGCAAGGTTTGAACATGTGCTAAACAGCTGGCTATGTAGGGAAACTGATCTGGTTGTCCAGGGTCTCCTGTGACTACATTCCAGACTGCCCTGACAAATCCTTCATCTAAAGAGCCTTCCAAGGGCCAGCTGACCCTGAAAGCTGGCCATTTTACTTCACAGAATTTCCTCAGTTTTTCAGGATTTTTTTAAGACCATAATCCCCATTGAATCCCATTTAAAATTTTTTTCAACATGCAGTTGAGAAAAGTGGGTTTACTCTGTCCCGACTCCATGATGATTGGTGGCTTGAGACAGACAAGGGAGGGGGTGACCTGTTTTTACAGATTTACTCAGATGCCTGCCTGGCCATGTCCCTTGGGCACTTTGATTCGTCTTAGCTAAGGTGCACCCATATAAACCCCAGGCCTGGTCACCTTTGAGTGGGGGTGAGTCACCTTTACGCTTTATGATTTAATTGGAGAACTGCAAATTGGGGCCCACTTGGACTCCAAAACCGAAGATGTGGAGCCACACAAAGGAGAGGAGAGGGCAGGCCCTTTCCTTCCACTCTCACACACTTTTACCCATCATTCACTCAGAGTTTAAACAATCCATCCAATTCCTGACTAATTTCATGAGGAAGCTTTATGACTTCAAGGGAGGTGATTAAGCTCCCACTTTCACTCATTGGAATGGGTCTGACCTTCTTTGGTTTTGTTTAGGGCAACCTGCACCAAAGCACAGCCAATGCCTACTAGCATGGCAAGGCATCTTCACCATCCTCCAATTCTGGACTGTTTTTTCTCTGCCTAGTAAGCATGTTACTTGGGGCCACTGCTATCTGTGGTTGAAGTAGTCTGGTTCCTCTCTGGGATCCATTGTTGCAGGAATCCACACAGGCTTGGAGTTTTCTGGAAATATATAAGTATATCCTCACCCAAAAGTTAATAAAGGAAACCTTCTATAAACTAGACTCCGGATATTTTCGCATTTGCCATACCATGTTCCTCTGGCTTATTTTGACACCAGTGTAATTTCATGGGTGTCTTGCATTCAGCATTACAAGTGATAAACAAAAAATTAAAGTAAAAAAATTAAGGTATTTAAGGCTTGAAGTCATTTACTTACAGGATAATACTCCACTATCCCCCCTTGTGGTTAAAATAATATTAAGCTGGTTTTAGAAATCCTGCAGTGCAGCATTGATAGCTTTTCATTCAATTCTTTGCACAGAAGGATGACGGATCTTAATTCATTGCATGATAATCAGCTTTACTATGACCTGAAACATCAGTAAAAAATTAGTTAATGCTCCAGAAATAGGTTCCTGCCTAGTACAACTAAGTCCCCCTGAATATTCACTTTTTTAATTGTCAATTTAAATCAGTCTGAATTAAGGCTTATTTTTTAACTTTATTTGTCCTTGGGTATGGAGAGTAAATGACATAAATTGAATTTCTGCTATCAGTCTTTGAGAATATTGGCATAACCTTTGTTAGGGAAGTAAAATGCATGTTATTTACTTTACTTTTTGAGTCCTAATACATTGATTTTTTTAAATTATAGTTTATTTTATATTTGAAGGAAATCTCCCTTTATTTTGTCCCAGAGTAATTTCTAGGCCACATTTAGGGAGTTTCTTTATTTCTTTTTTCTTTTTTTTTAAATTTCTTTATTGATTAAGGTGTCACATATTTGTCCTCATCCCCCCATTCCCATCCCACACCCCTCCCCACGGATGCCCCAACACCCTGTTGAACTTAACCATTGCTTAGGCTCATATGCATGCACACAAATCCTTTGGTTGATCTCTCCCCCCTCCCCCACCCTCCCCTATCCTCCCTCTGAGGCCCGATAGTCTGATCGATGCCTCCTTCTTTCTGGTTCTGTTCTTGTTCATCAGTCTATGTTGTTCATCATTTCCCCTAGATGAGCGAGATCATGTGTCACTAGAGATATACTTATATGAACTGAATGTGAGATGAGCAATAATAGTTATGCTGACAGGCAAATGAATCAGTCTGTAGTGAGTTTCTTTCTGGACCAACAGTTCTTTTGAGACCCAATATCAATGTCCACCAGTTCCTTATGTGTACATGTCGGCACTGACCCCTCAGCTCTGGATGGTGGACAAATGGTGGTAATGCAGGTTCGATTCCCTCTGGTTGGGACTTGGCCGGACCCAGGGGCACGGCTTCATCCGGACCCAGGGGCACGTGGCCTCACCCGGACCCAGGTGCGCGCGGCTTCCCCCGGACCCGGGACCCAGCCTCACCCGGATCCAGGGGCACATGGCCTCACCTGGACCCGGGATCCAGCTTCACCCGGACCCAGGGGCGCATGGCCTCACCCGGACCCAGGGGCGCGTGGCCTCACCCGGACCCAGGGGCGCGTGGCCTCACCCGGATTCAGGTGCCCACTGCCTCACCCGGACCCAGGACCCAGCCTCACCCAGATCCAGGGGCACACGGCCTCGCCCAGACAGAGGATTCAGCTTCACCCGGACCCAGGGGCGTGTGGCCTTACCCGAACCCAGGGGCGTGTGGCCTCACCCGGAACCAGACCCAGCCTCACCCAGATCCAGGGGCCCACGGCCTCACCCGGACCCAGGATCCAGCTTCACCCGGACCCAGGGCCGCGTGGCCTTACCCGGACCCAGGGACACGTGGCCTCACCCAGGCCCGGGACCCAGCCTCACCTGGATCCAGGGGCCCACGGCCTCACCCGAACCCGGGACCCAGCCTCACCCGGATCCAGGGGCACACGGCCTCTCCCAGACCCAGGATTCATCTTCACCCGGACCCAGGGGCGCATGGCCTCACCCGGACCCAGGGACGTGTGGCCTCTCCCGGACCCGGGACCCAGCCTCACCCAGATCCAGGAGCACACGGGAGTTTATTTCTTTCCTCATTTTTCTTTGTTTTAAACAGCACAACAAACATTGTTGCTTTTTGGATGCTGGCCAATATTGCCCTGTATACATTTCAAATGACTTTCTTTTCATTTATGGTGACTCATAATAATCATATTTAATGCTTGAATACTAACATTCAGTGTACCCTGTAAATAGCAGTGGGAGAGATTTTAAATTTTCTCCTTTTTACTAAGCTTAAAATTTACTTTTAAACAGCAATCTTTTTGGCTAGTGCTCATTTGCATACACAGAGGAGTTATGGAAGATCTCAGGAACTATTTCAGAGGACTTTCCTAGAATTAATTGCTTAACATTTTGGTTTTCAAATTTATATGAAATTATATGAGCCCTTGATTATATTATAGAAAGCTAAATCATTAAGTAATTAAAGTAGGCATCTTTACTGAAAAAGAAATGTAAGCAAACATATATTTGACCTATAAAGTACAGATTCCATCCTATCTGACAGCCTATTTAAAGAGCAGGCTGTGGATTTTTGTCTTTAAATTCCTCTTCTGAATAATCTGGGTCTGCTTAAGTAATTTTCAGTAACGTTGTGTTGCACTCCCTTAGAGGTTGAAAACTTTTAAAATGTAGTTATTAATTTTTATTTGATAAAGCTTCCCATGTGATTTCAAGTATATGAGATCAGCCTAATTCAATTTAAAAAAATTCATTTAAAAAGAGAGAATGAATTATTGAATCATTCTAGGGCCCTTAAAATGACCCAAAGTCACCTCTCCATTAAAGTCTTGAAATTTAACTTGTAAACACTATCAAATACACACACACACACACACACACACACACACACACACACACACACAAACTAGAGGCTTAGTGCATGAAATGCATGCAAGGGGGGTGTGTCCCTCAGTCCAGCCTGCACCTTCTCCAATCTGGACCCCTGGATGGATGTCCAAATGCTCATTTAGTCCCAAACCTACAGGCCTAAACGGGCTGCCAGAAAACCCTCTCACAATCCAGGACTGCTGGCTCTCAACTGCTTTTTTGCCTTCCTTCCAGATTTCCCCTAACCAATTCAGCTGGCCAGCCTGATCACCGACTAACCACGCCCCTGCATGCCTGATTGATGCATAACTGCTCCCCTGCCAGCCCGGTTGCCCCAAACTGCCCTCCTCCACTGGCCTCATCACCCCTAACTGTCCTCCCCTGCCAGCCTGATTGCCCCCAACTGCACTCCCCTACAGGCCTGGTCCCCCGTCAATTGCCCTCGCTGCTGACCTGGTCACCATTAACTGCTGTCCCCTGCCAGCCTCATTGTCCTTAACTGTTTTCCCAGCTGATCTGGTTCCCCAGCCACTGCGCGCCCCTGCAGGCCTCGGTCCCCCCAAACTGCCCTCCCGGGTACGCCTGGCCCCCAACTGCCCTCCTGTGCAGTCCTGGACCCCCCAACTGCCCTCCCCTGCCAGCCTCATTGCCCCTAATTGCTTCCCTCTGCTGGTCTAGTTTCCCTTCAACTGCCCTCACCGGCAGGCCTGGGTCTGCCCCAACTTCCCTTCTCTACAGGCTTGATCGCCCACAACTGCCCTCCCTTACAGGCCTGGTTCCTCCCAACTGCCCTCCCCTGCTGTCCATCTTGTGGCAGCCACCTTGTGTCCACATCGGGGCAGCCATCTTTGACAACATAGGGGAAAATCTCATGTGTTGGAGTGACAGTCAATTTGCATATTATTCTTTTATTAGATACGATAGAGGCCTGGTGCATGGGTGGTGGCTGGCTGGTATGCACTGAAGGGTGTCCAAGATCAGGGTGGGGGTTTCCTTGGGGCATGGGACAGCCTGGTCTGGGGGACTGTGGTGGTTTGACAGCCGGCCACGCCCCCCGAGGACCCAAGCATAAACTGGAAGCATATATCTGGGATTTATTTATCTTCTATAATTGAAACTTTGTAGCCTTGAGTGGAGGCCAGGAAAGGCCAGGGCGGGGGATGCTTGGCTTCCTCCATCACCAGGGTCAACCCAAGCCCGCTGCTTGCTCCAGCTCCATGGCTGCCACCATCTTGGTTGGGTTAATTGGCATGCTCATTCCTGATCGGCTGATGGGTGTGGCTTGTGGGTGTAGTGGAGGTATAGTCAATTTGCATGTTTATCTTTTATTAGGTACAATATATATATATATATATATATATATAAATATATATATATATATGTGTGTGTGTGTGTGTGTGTCTGTCTGTGTATGTATATTATATTATATGTTTTATAATTATCCTAAAATATATCAATTAAATTTAAACTGCTTTTTATATTAAACATTTGGTTCAGACCATAAAATTAAATCTCTCTTTTAATCAGACCATATAAAATATTTTATCTTAGGTTGAAATTTTACCAAACATAGTACACAGAAAGGCTTGAAATACTAATTTCTCCAGAGAAAATACAAGAATTATTTTCTCAAAAATAAATTTCTAAACTTTATGCACTTTGTAATCACAATCATATTATTTCTCAATTTAATTTGAACATTAAGTTTTTAGAAGCCTTAAATTTTAGGTGGCAAGTTAAATATGTGTCATTTCTTAGATTAGTCATACCTTCACATTTTAAGGATATATTTAAAAAATGAAAGACATATGTAATTAAAGGATACAGTTCTGTCCTCTAGATTTTTCAAAAGAGGCAAAGTCAGAAAAACACTTCAGTAATTTTTCATTTAAAAATACCTAGGTATTTAATAAGTTTTATTATTTAATTCAGCAAACTCCAAAGTTTTAAGTTGCCAGAGACTTTGGAAAACTGTGTTTCTGACTGGCGAAAGGAGGGGGAAGCAGGGAAGCAAGCCTCCAGGTCGCTCTACTTGAAGGTAAAATTGCCACATTTTTCCTCAGAGATAAAATCTAAGTGTTGCTGCTGCGGGAACTGAGACCAGCCCCCTCCTCTATCAGAAAGAGCAGCTAGTCTTTCAACAGGGTGACTGGTCCCCCACTATCTATAATTATCACTGAAAAGCTCCACCACTGTTAGGTTGAGGCAGTGGGGGGGGGGGGGGGAATCCAGAGCTGATGCAAGTATCTACAAGGTAGATGGTGAGTTTCGCCCGGGAGTGCAAGATTAAAACCGCCCCCACTTTTCATCGCTTGGACTCAGTGTCTTGTTTCCTGCATCACAAACCTCTCATCTGGAGCTGAAACTCGGGAGGGGATTGAGTGTGTATCCCATTTGGGGTACCCCTCCCTCTTGAATCTCCGGAACCCTCAGGCTTCGCTCCAGCTCAGCATCGTCAGCGGGTGAGTTCCAGTCCCTATTGATTCCCAGATGTCATCCTGGTGTCTCTGTCTTAAATCGCGGCCCAAGTCAGAGATTGCCTTCCGGGCACAGCCCTCCGGACCTTTCCAGGAAAGGTTCTGACCCTGGGGTGGTAGTGAAGACGTTCCTGCCCCCCTCAGCCTCTTGGCCTCACTCCGGACCTCAGGGGGTGGGGGAGACGTCCCCTGCCATCCCTCGGGTCCCTGTCCATAGCCTTGGCTCAATGATTGGGACGCCAATCCTTGGGCCTCTGCTACTGACCATAGGTTTCAAAATGGGCAATCGGAAATACAAATCTGATCCTACAACAGCCCTAGGGTGTCTCCTCACCAATCTGGCTAAGCTAGGCCTGTCCCAGGATCTGAGTCCTAAACACCTCATTTACTTCTGTACTATGGCATGGCCTCAGTATGAATTGGACAACAGGTCAACATGGCCTGAAATTGGGACTTTCGATTTTAACATTCTGACCAACCTCAACAATTTCTGCCAACGAGCTGGGAAGTGGCTGCAGGTTCCATATGTCCAGGCCTTTTTCCATCTGCACTCCCGTCCCTCCCTCTGATCCACCTGTTTCACCACCCAGGTCCTCCTAGCTCACAAGAAACTCTCTCTGCCTACTGAGACCCCTCCACTTTCCACCTTATCTGAACCCCCTGAGTATCTTTTTCCCCCTCAAACTTGCCTGCCTCCCTACGACAGGGCTCTTTCTGCCCTGCCTCCTTCTGCCCTTCCGTCTGTTCCCTCCCCTCCCCCATCCTCACTCCCCAACCTCCCTTCGCCGCCCCCTCCCCCAGAGCCTTCTCCCTTACCTGCTGACCTTCCGCTTCACCCACCCCCGCCTGCTTCCCCAGTCAGCAGGTACACCCGCTCCCGGGCTCTTCCTCTCCTCTGCCCCATCCAGGAAGTTGCAGGGGTGAGGGAGTGGTCTGGGTCCATGTTCCCTTCTCTCTGTCGGATCTCTCCCAGATTGAGAAGTGGCTGGGGTTCTTTTCCACCAACCTCACCGTGTTTCTCAAGGAGTTCCGATAGCTTTCTCAGGCCTATGACCTCATCTGGCATGACATCCATCACATTCTTTCTTTTAACCTAACATCAGATGAAAGGGAAAGAGTCTTAGGAGTGGCGAAGGACCACGCAGATCAGATCCACCTTACAGATGCCTCTATATCAGTGGGGGCCAAAGACATTACTTGTCAGGAACCAGGCTGGGAGTACCAACTAGATACCCCCGAAGGGTGAGATGGGCACTGATGTCTCGACCAGATGCTCCAATGCCGAATAGCTGACCTACAAGCCTTCTCCCACAAGGTAGTTAATTTTGACAAGCTGAGGGAAGTTTCTCAGGGACCAGATGAGAACCCCGCGGTCTTCCATAAAAGCCTGACTGAGGCTCTGACCTTATATACTCGTCTGGACCCTGGGTCCCCGGCCAGAGCAACAGTTCTAGCCACTCACTTCATTTCACAGTCAGCCCAAGATATTTGAAAAAAGTTTAAAAAGGCAGCGGATGGCCCTCAGACCCCTGTCTGGGATCTGGTGAATATGGCATTTAAGGTTTTCAATGTCCGTGAGTAGCAGGCAGAATCAGATTGGGAGGCCTGCCTTCTACAAAAGGTGAACCTGGAAACTCAAGCCTTAGTAGCTGCCCTAAGGCCGGCAGCCATTCATGGTCCAAGTGGGACTGTGCCTTGTGGGGATGCAACGAAAGGACGAGCGCAACCGTGAGAATGTTTCAAATGCTGAAACGAAGGCCACTGGGCTAAATGATGCCCTCAACCCCGAGCTCCAACCAAGCCCTGCCCTGCGTGCGGTCAAAGCAGCCACTGGAAAAGTGACTGCCCTTGGAAATGTGATGGGCCCTCTCCGTCTCAACGTAAAGGGGCCGTCCTTTCAGGTCATGACCCACCACTGGCCATGCTGGGACTGGCTGAAGACTGAAGATGCCCAGACTCGACGACCCCTATTACCCTCTCCGAGCCCCGGGGAAAGCTCCAGGTAGCGGGTAAGCAGATCTCCTTCTTGATCGATAAAGGGCCTACCTTTTCTGTTTTGCCCTCCTTTTCCAAGCCACTGTTCCCTTCCAAGATCTCGGTCATGGGTATTGAGGGCAAAGCCACCTGCCCGCTGGCTTTTGGGCCCCTTCCCTCTCTCCTCAACAATAGTCCTATAACCCACTCGTTCTTTGTCATGCCTTAGTGCCCCATGCCCCTTTTAGGATGAGATATCCTCACCAAATTAGGGGCCACTCTGCAGCTCACTCAGAGTCCTTCAGCCTCCCTGCTTCTTCCGCTCCAGGCTCCCACCCTTCACAGGAACACTTATCCCCAACTGCCTGTGTTCCTAGTCAACCCCAAAGAATGGGACACCTCTACCCCGGTGGTTACTAGACAACATAACCCGGTCAGGATCAGACTTAAGGACCCCACCTTGTTTCCCTCCCATCCCCAGTTTTCTATCTCCCTAACTCATCACCAAGGCCTCAAACCTCTCATTACTCAGCTTCTGGGGCAGGGTCTCCTCATACCTATTGACTCTCCCTGCAACACCCCCATCCTCCCTGTTAGGAAGGCAGATGGGACCTACCGGCTAGTGCAGGACCTCTGACTAATCAATGAAGCGGTGGTCCCCATCCACCTGGTGGTCCCCAATCCTTACACTCTCCTTTCTTGCATCCCATCTGTACCACCCACTTTTCCATCCTTGACCTCAAGGACGCCTTCTTTACCATCCCTCTGGATCCAGACTCTTACCTTCTGTTTGCATTTACTTGGGAGGACCCAGATGAGCAGGTATCCTGCCAACTCCCCTGGAAGGTTCTGCCCCAGGGATTCAGAGACAGCCCTCATCTGTTTGGCCAGGCCTTAGCCAGAGACCTCCAACAATGCTCATTAGAACCCAGCACTCTTCTCCAGTATGTAGATGATCTCCTTCTCTGCAGCCCCTCTTTAGACATTTCTCGGAGTCAGACAGCTGGCCTCCTCAACTTTCTAGGGGACAAAGGATACCATGTGTCTCCTGCCCAGGCAAAACTGTAGGCCCCCACCGTCACTTACTTGGGGGATCTATCTGACTCCCAATTCCCGAAGAAATACAGTTGACCGAGCACAGGCAATAGGAGACCTACAGCATCCCAATTTTATGGAAAAGATCTTGTCCTTTCTAGGGTTGGTAGGATTCTTCTTCCACTGGGTCCCAAATTTTGCTCTCCTAGCTAAGCCTCTATATAGCCCCCTAAAGAAACACCAATAGCCCCCCTCTCCCCACACTCCCTCATTTGCCAGGCTTTTTCTAAGCTCCGAGATGCCCTTCTGGCTTCTCCCCCTCTTTCTCTCCCGGACATCTCTAAGCCTTTCCAACTATTTACTGATGAGAAACAGGGAATAGCTCTGGGGTTCCTCACCCAGCACCTAGGGCCAGCCTTCACCCCCGTAGCCTACCTGTCCAGACAGCTTGATCCCATGGTTCAGGGTTGGCAGCCCTGCCTCCGGGCTCTGGCTGCAGCCACTGCTCTCACCAAGGACACCCAGAAGATCTACCTCCAGCAACCCTTGCAGGTCTTCTCCCCCCATAGGCTATAGGTCTTCTGTAACACTGATCCTTATCTCTCCTGGCCCCCGTCACATGTAGGAACTCCATCTTTTGTTCCTCGAGAAGGTGCAGGCTGGACTGAGGGACACCCCCCCCCCTTGCATGCATTTCATGCACTAAGCCTCTAGTGTGTGTGTGTGTGTGTGTGTGTGTTTGTGTGTGTGTGTGTGTGTGTGTATGTGATAGTGTTTACAAGTTAAATTTCAAGACTTTAATGGAGAGGTGACTTTGGGACATTTTAAGGGCCCTGGAATGATTCAATAATTCATTCTCTTTTCTTAAATGAATTTTTTAAAATTGAATTAGGCTGATCTCATATACTTGAAATCACATGGGAAGCTGTGGGAAACTGTGCTCCCAGAACTGCATTGGGATGACCAAAGATAACATTGTTTCCACAACAGGGGGCTCTTGACAGTTATTACTTAGGCACCCTGGCGGCAGACATTCTGGCGGCTGGGGCACAACAAGACCTCTCTGTTGAGATAACCTATTCTTGATATTTACGGCCTAACTACCCTCCCGCTGACATCATTAGAGGAATTCCCTCTCTCTCCCTGACTATATCTATCCCCGTATACCTTGCAATAAACGAGACTTGATCAGAAAGCCTGTCTTGTCTCCGTCTCTTGTGCCTCTTGTCCTTTCATTCCCACTCCCCCTCTAGGGTCCGCGTTGACTTTACCCGCGGGTCGGGGCAAAGTGGCGCCCAACGTGGCCGAGCACGGGGGACTCAGTGAGAAACGCTGTTCGGAGAGCCGGCAAAAAAGAAATTAAAAGGAGGAGGAGATTAAATGGGAACCTGCCATTTCTTCTGAACCTCGGTAAGTGAACAGCGATTATGGGACAAGAAATAAGTCAGCATGAAATGTTCGTAGAGGGACTAAAACAGGCTTTAAAGGCACGAGGGGTAAAGGTTTCTGTAAAACAATTGTTAAAATATTTTGAGTATGTTAAGGATGTTTGTCCGTGGTTTCCACAGGAAGGTACTATTGATGAAAAAAGATGGAAGCGGGTAGGAGACACTCTTAAAGACTATTATCAGACTTTTGGGCCAGAGCAGGTCCCCATTACTGCTTTTTCCTATTGGAATCTCATAGATGAAATCTTATCTCAGAAACAAAGAGACCCCGTCATAGCAGGAGCGATTGAGGCAGGAGAAGAGCTATTAAGACAAGAAGGGAAAAGAGATAGAGTTTCCTCAAAACTTAAAAATTCTAAACCTAAGGAGGAGGAAGACTTAATGTCATTTGATAGCGAGGACGAAGGTCCTCACCCCAAAAAAGAAAAAGATTCACACAAAAACCCTCAGGAACCCACGCCTCCACTCGGGGGAAAAAGCCCCTCCTTAACGGAGCGGCCAGAAAAAACCCCTAGCCATAACCTCAGGTCTCTGTCTCCCTCTAGCAGTAAAGGGTCTCTGGAGGCTCGACCTAAGGAAAAGAAACTTTATCCCTCCCTTAAACAAGTCCTCCAGGTTTCAGACGACTTAGGACATAATGACTGGGCTGATCTTAAAGAGGAAGCAGCCAAATACCACAATCCTGACTGGCCAACCCTCACTCAGCACCCTCCACCTTATGCTCCTGCGACCAGTGCGCCTTCCCTGGCATGTCCTGCCATAGACCCTCAGAAACTACTTCGAGATAAAATTCAATTTTTAAAGGAACAAATAAAATTAGAAAAGGAACATCAAGAACTAATCCAGCAACTCGAAGAATTAAAGACAAGTAAAACTGAGGAGAGTAATAATATAGAGCCCAAGCCTAAACCAAAGCCCCCCGTTAGAGGGGCAACCCCTAAGATCCAGCCTAAACCTGAAGCTTCCATAGAGCATGGGGATTTAGAGGCTTTTCCCGTTACAGAGACCACTGATGCTCAGGGACAGGTTTGGAGGCACCATAATGGTTTTGACTTTAAAGTTATAAAAGAAATTAAGACAGCGGTAGCCCAGTATGGTGCTACTGCACCCTATACTATGGCTATTGTAGAGTCAGTAGCAGAAAATTGGCTTACCCCTGGAGACTGGCGGTCTTTGGCTCGCGCCACCCTATCGGGGGGGCGATTACTTATTATGGAAATCAGAGTATGTTGAAAACTGCCGTGACACTGCTAGACGCAATGCGCAAGCTGGCAATAACTGGACATATGACATGTTAGCTGGAGAGGGTAATTATACTACCAGCGACCAACAAATGCAGTTTGATGCAGGTCTTTTTGCTCAGATCCAGGCGGCAGCCACTAAAGCCTGGAGAAAAATCCCCTCAAAGGGGGACGTGAGCGCCTCACTCACTGGTATCAAGCAAGGACCTGACGAGCCATTTGCTGACTTTGTCCACCGCCTCATTACAGCTGCAGGTAGAATTTTCGGTAGTGCTGAGGCGGGGACTGATTTCGTTAAACAACTTGCTTTTGAGAATGCTAACGCGGCTTGTCAAGCAGCCATTCGCCCTTATAAAAAGAAAACTGATTTATCTGGCTACATTCGCCTTTGCTCAGATATAGGGGCCGCCTATCAGCAAGGTCTTGCTATGGCTGCTGCTATGCAGGGTTACACAGTCAGGCAGTTTCTGTCTCACCAAAATAAAAATAAGTGTTTTAGTTGTGGAGAAATTGGTCACTTTGCAAAGGATTGCAAAGCAGGTAAAACAGCAACTACCTCCAAGTCACCCACTCCAGGGCTCTGCCCTAGATGTAAGAGGGGAAAACACTGGGCTAATGAATGTAAATCAAAAAGGGATGCCCAGGGCCAACCCCTCCCTCTGCCACAAAGTCAGAGCCAGGGAAACGGGAATGGGGGCCAGGCCCAGGCCCCCAAACACAAACAAATTTACGGGGCAGTCAGCTTTGTTCCAGCAACACACAATCCGTTTCAAGCCTCCTCAGGGCAACAGCAGGAAGTGCCGGATTGGACCTCAGTTCCACCACCCACGCAGTCTTAACTCCAGAGATGGGAGTACAGGCGCTTCCTACGGGAGTGTTTGGGCCTTTGCCTAAAGAAACTTTCGGGCTTATAGTTGGTAGAAGTAGTAACACTATGGATGGGCTTCTAGTGTACCCCGGAGTGATTGATAATGACTATACTGGAGAAATCAAAGTGATGGTCTCTTCCCCAAAACATATTAATACTGTCCCCTCAGGTCAGAGATTCGCTCAGTTATTACTCCTTCCTCTTATCTCTGCCACTAACAAAGCACTCATTGGTGCCCGAGGTGCTCAAGGATTTGGTTCATCTGATGTCTACTGGTCTGAAGTACTTTCAGCCCAAAAACCTCTAATGACTTTATGGTTAGACGGGAAGGAGTTTTCTGGTTTAGTAGACACTGGTGCTGATGTAACCATTATAAAAGAGGAAGACTGGCCCCAAACATGGCCAGTAGAAGATACCCTCACGCATCTTAAAGGTATAGGACAAAGTAGAAATCCAAAAAGAAGTTCTAAAGTACTAACTTGGAGGGACCAGGAAGGCAACCAAGGTACTATCCAGCCCTATATTATCACTGGGCTCCCCATTAATTTATGGGGAAGGGATTTATTAGCTCAGCTAGGAATGATCATCTGTAGCCCTAAAGACCTTAGAGCAGTTAACAAAACTATGGTTTTAATGGGAACTTTACAGCCAGGCCTTCCCTCCCCTGTGGCCATACCTCTTGGATATTACAAAATTATCATAGACCTGAAAGATTGTTTTTTCACCATCCCTTTACATCCTAACGACCAAAAACGTTTTGCATTTAGCCTCCCCTCAATTAATTTCCGTGCCCCTATGCAGAGATTCCAGTGGCAAGTCCTCCCTCAAGGCATGGCAAATAGTCCTACGCTATGTCAGTCTTTTGTAGCCTCGGCTATTCAATCTATTCGAGACCGATGGCCTGATCTATATATATCATTCATTATATGGATGACATCTTGGTAGCAGGCAAAATTGGAGAGGAAGTTCTAAGCTGCTATACTGATCTCCAGCAGGCATTAAAATCTCATGGCCTACAAATTGCTCCTGATAAAGTCCAGCTAAAAGACCCTCATACATACCTTGGATTCCAAATGAGAGGGTCCACTATCTCCTCTCCAAAACTAACCCTCAGACTAGATAGTTTAAAAACTCTCAATGACTTCCAAAAACTATTGGGAGATATAAATTGGCTAATGCCTTACTTAAGACTCACCAAACATGAGCTTAAGCCTCTTTCTGACATCCTCCAAGGAGATAGCTGTCCCACCTCACCGAGGGAACTTACTGCTGAGGGACGCAAAGCCATTGCCATAGTAGAGCAAGCTATCCAAAATCAAACCATCACCTTTATGGATTATGATTCTCCGTTACAATACATCATATGTAGGACCACCCTCTCCCCCACTGCAGTTTTCTGGCAGACAGCACCTCTTATGTGGGTTCATCTCCCAGCATCTCCCAAACAAGTCTTAAACCCTTACTATAGAGCAGTCTCTGACTTAATCATGATAGGTAGAGATCATGGCAAGCGTTACTTTGGAAAAGAACCTGATATTATCATTCAACCTTACCCTAAAGAGCAAGTTGACTGGCTAATGCAAGCCACCGAATTTTGGCCAGTCGCTCTTGCCTCTTATGCGGGCTCTATAGACAATCACTACCCTCCAAACAAACTTATTGATTTTGCCAACAGACATGAGTTTATCTTTCCAAAGATCACTTCCACTAAACCTCTTCCTAAAGCATTGTCCGTTTTCACGGACGGTTCTTCCACAGGCATAGCTGCCTATGTTTGGGACTCCAGCACTATCCAATTTCAGACTAACAGCTCCTCCGCTCAAATAACCGAGCTACATGCTGTCATAGCAGTTTTTTCAGCCTTCCCCACGAAAGCCTTTAATCTATACACAGACAGTGCTTATATCGCCCAGGCTGTACCTCAATTAGAGACATGTGGACAGATAAAACATAGCTCTCACACTGGCAAATTATTTAGCCAATTACAGGATTTGATCAGAAAACGGTCTGACCCTTTCTTTATCGGACACCTCCGTGCCCATTCTGACCTACCTGGGCCACTGACAACAGGTAATCAGCTAGCAGACCTGGCCACTCGTCCCTCCACATCAGCCTACTCACTAATTGTTGATAGTCCCTCCCAAATAACCCGAGCACAAGAAGCTCATCAGTTACATCATCTTAACGCTCGCACCCTCCGGCTTATGTTTAAAATAACCAGAGAACAAGCTAGACAAATTGTTAAAACTTGCTCTATTTGCACTCTACATCTCCCTACCCCTCATCTAGGGGTAAACCCACGAGGCTTAATTCCTAATGCTCTATGGCAAATGGACGTCACACACTTCCCTGAGTTTGGAAATCTCAAATATATACATGTCAGCATTGACACTTATAGTGGATTTATATTTGCAACTCTACAAACCGGAGAAGCTACAAAAAATGTAATAGCTCACCTTTTAACTAGCTTTTCAGTTCTCGGCTGCCCTCAACAAATTAAAACTGATAATGGTCCTGGTTACACCAGCTCCGGCTTCTCTAAATTTTGCAAACAAATGAATATTACTCACATAACAGGCATCCCATATAACCCTCAAGGCCAAGGTATTGTAGAAAGAGCTAACCTTTCCCTCAAAATTACTATAGATAAAATAAAAAAGGGGGAATGGTACCCCATCAAGGGGTCCCCCAGAAATCTAATATCACATGCACTCTTTATTCTTAATTTTTTAAACTTGGATGCCAATGGGTCATCAGCAGCTACTCGCTTTTGGCAAACGGAAACAAAGAAACAATTCGCCTCAGTAATGTGGAAGGATCCCCTAAACAACTCATGGCATGGGCCAGACCCTGTGCTCATCTGGGGCCGAGGGTCAGTATGCATTTACTCCAAAGAAATGAAATCAGCCAGATGGCTCCCTGAACGCCTAGTAAAACAAGTGGATAAGAGCATTGAGAACGATAATGAGGATAATGAGTTAACAGACTCCAGGGAAGAAGACTCTCCCTGAGACAAGCTTTTCTTTATTTACAGGTCATGGAGACAATTACCCAGATCCTACTACAAGGAATAATGTTGATCCTGGTACCTATGACTAAAGGCGGACTGGGACCCCCAATAAACAATCAAGAGTTACTTTTGAAGCTGTTTGGAAACCCTTGCGACTGCAGAGGAGGTAAGAGTGGGGTGATTCCCACTTCTTACACCCGGATAGCCGATTGTGGCAGCAGTACAGCTTATTTAATTTATAAGAGACAAATGGGGGGAGGATACGAACAAAGCTGGAAATGTGTTGGGAAGCCCAAAATCATACCTATGGTTAATGGCGAACCAGGGCCCTGCCCCAGCGATTGTCAAGAGGCCATAGAGCTACACTCTACCTGTTATAACAGTGTCCAGCAGTGTTCTCACACAGATGGGAAAATATACCTAACGGCCGTCTTACAAAGAACTTATAGTGGTTCCTTTGGAGGCGAGTATGATTATAGCCACCCTCTAGGGCACTCCAAGCCTCCTGCCGCGGCACAGTCGGCAAAGATATTTGCTGGCCACCGCAAGCACCGATCCACGTGTCTGATGGCGGTGGGCCAACAGACAGGGTAAGGGAAGCCATGGTTCAGAAACAGATTGAAGAAATTATTAAGCACATGTATCCGCCCCTACAGTACCACCCTTTGGCTCTGCCCAAATCTCGGGGCATAGATCTTGACACCCAAACCTCCAACATCTTGGAGGCTACACTCAGAGCTCTGAATGTTACCAACCCAACCCTTGCGGAGGACTGCTGGTTGTGTATGACCCTTGGTACACCCATGCCCCTTGCCATCCCAGCAAATACTACCAATGTACAACCTAAGGGGAACTGTAGTGTTGGCTTGCCTTTTAGGATCCAACCTATAGGATTTAATACATCCCTGTGCTTACAAAGCCACCCCCAAAATGATAACTATGATTTAGACGTAGGATTCACTACCTTTACAAATTGCTCCTCTATTGTCAACTATACCTCATCTCTCTGTCCCGCTCCCGGGCAAGTGTTTGTGTGTGGAGGAAACATGGCCTTCACGGCCCTACCTACAAACTGGACGGGACTATGTGTACAGGCCATTGTTCTCCCCGATATTGATATTATTCCGGGGAAGGAGCCTATTCCCCTACCCAGCCTTGACTACATTGCTGGACGCAGTAAGCGAGCTATCCTGCTCATCCCCTTACTTGTAGGTCTAGGGGTCTCTGGAGCTATGGCTTCTGGCACAGCAGGTCTAGGGGTAGCAATACATTCCTATACAAAATTATCTAACCAATTGATCGACGATGTCCAAGCTCTCTCTGGTACCATTAATGATCTCCAGGACCAGATTGATTCACTGGCTGAGGTTGTCCTACAAAACAGAAGGGGGTTAGACTTACTCACAGCAGAACAGGGAGGGATATGCTTAGTCCTACAGGAACGCTGTTGCTTCTACGCCAACAAATCCGGAATCGTCCGAGACAAGATAAAGAAATTACAAGAAGACCTGGTGAAAAGGCGAAAGGAGCTGTTCGAAAACCCTCTTTGGAGTGGGCTGAATGGATTCCTCCCCTATCTCCTTCCCTTATTAGGACCCCTGCTCGGCCTGTTGATCCTACTATCGCTAGGTCCTTTCTTATTCAACAAACTCATGGCATTTCTTAAGCAACAAATAGAAGCCATCCAAATGAAACCCATACAGGTCCATTACCACAAACTTGAAATGGCTGACAGGGACGTGTATATGGGAACTTACTCAGACGCTGTCTGAAAGTAAACGTTCCTCTTTCCTACCCTTGGTGAGCTGGGCTGGATAGCCAAAGACAGGCAACTGGAGAGTATACCCAAAATTTGAAACGGGACCTCCACACCACCTAAGACAGGCGCTGGGCCAAAAGCTGCCCAGTCAGCCCATGACGGGTAAGGTGTGTAGGCCGGGTATATGTGATCTCCTGACCTAAGACTGGCACAGCCCCCTCAAGGAGCGTTCCCTGGCCAATATAATATAAAAAAGGGGGACCTGTGGGAAACTGTGCTCCCAGAACTACATTGGGATGACCAAAGATAACATTGTTTGCACAACAGGGGGCTCTTGACAGTTATTACTTAGGCACCCTGGCGGCAGACATTCTGGCAGCTGGGGCACAGCAAGACCTCTCTGTTGAGATAACCTATTCTTGATATTTACGGCCTAACTACCCTCCCGCTGACATCATTAGAGGAATTCCCTCTCTCTCCCTGACTATATCTACCCCGTATACCTTGCAATAAACGAGACTTGATCAGAAAGCCTGTCTTGTCTCCGTCTCTTGTGCCTCTTGTCCTTTCATTCCCACTCCCCCTCTAGGGTCCGCGTTGACTTTACCCGCGGGTCGGGGCAGGAAGCTTTATCAAATAAAAATTAATAACTACATTTTAAAAGTTTTCAACCTCTAAGGGAGAGGGGTTTTCTCTCTACTAAAGGCTCACCTATTATCAATGCTAGACTCATAAACCACTTACTTGATGCCTTACAGTTTCCCTCTCAGGTAGCCATCATGCACTGCTGAGGCCATCAGACAGACTCCTAGATGGTTACGCAGGGAAATGCCCATACAGACGCAGTGGCCACAGGCTTAACTCAGGGTGAAGGGTCCCCAGCCCCGATCTTCTTCCTTTCCCTTCCCTCCATTACCCCTCAGTATAGAGAAGAAAAAATAAAAATAAACTCTTACATCGGGGAGGCTCTTCTGGTCCTGAGGGATGTATCTTCATAAATAACACGATTGCCCTTCCCAAGGCTCAGGTAGGGGCCATTGGCCAATAGGTCCACCAGTCATTGCACATTGGACCGCTGGCACTTTGGAGGTTCCTTGAACCCCTCTTCACCTCGCCCACATTGCAAGTGGCAGTCATGAGTGCCTTCTCCTTCTGCTCCACGTGTGTAGCTATCTCAACCCAGGGAGGAATGGGCCCCAACTTTCCTACCAATCAAATGAGGGGACACCTCCCAGGGCAGTACTGGCAGGTAGACTTCACCCATATGCCTCCCCACAAGAAGACCGACTATCTGCTTACCATGGTAGACACCTTGACAGGGTGGGTAGACGTCTTCCCTACCTGCAAGGAAACTGCTGAGGTTGTGGCTGATAACACACATAATCCCTAGGTTCGGCCTCCCCACCTCCATACAATCAGACAATGGCCTGGCTCTGATGTCAAGGGTCGTTCAGCAGGTTAGGACCTCACTTGGCATCTCCTAAAAACTGCACATACCCTACCACCCTCAATCATCGGGTAAGGTCGAGAGGGACAATGGCCTCCTTAAAGACCATCTAACAAAACCCTCTCTAGAAATCTGCAGCCCCTGGCCGGATCTCCTGTCCATGGCCCTGACCAGAATCCAGGCTACACCAAGGAGCCCCACCTTCTTAAGCCCTTTTGAACTCCTATATGGGAGACCCTTCTTGCTCAACTATCATCTCCCTACTGACCCTTCTCTCCTGGCTACCTATCTTCCATACCTGTCTCTACCCAGGCAGCTGCTCCGGGAACACGCTGACAGGTCTCTACCCAGGCCAGAACCAGCTGACCAAGGCTCGCGAGGACCACCCCTCCAGCCCGGGGACTCAGTTCTCCTTAAGAATCTACATCCCAAGGCCTTGGAAACCAGGTGGATGGGACCTCACACAGTAATCCTCACAGCCCCCACTGCGGCCAAACTACTGGGAGATCCATCGTGGCACCACCTCTCCAGACTCAAGAGGACCCCGGAGCAGCATGACTTCTATGAATGTGAGGTGTTGGGCCCCACTAAGGTCCGCGTTAGCCACCCTCCCCATCTTTCTTCTCCTCCCAGCCCTGGGCAATCTACACCCACCCCCACCTGCTTATGTGTGAAGGTTCAAGATCCGTGAAACCTACGACTAGGACAGCACACAAGTTACCCAGCAGGTAGCATCTCAGGACTGCCTTCTGGCCTGATGCCAGGCAGAGATCCTGATTGCTGTGGAACACCGGTCAGTGTCCAATGGTGGCCGACCATATGCCTGCTTTGCTTACGACCAGTGGAACCCAGACAGGTGTAATCAAGACGTCAACACCTATGGGGGTTGCCGCTGGTCAGGCTGTGTCATCCATGATGCCTACAATGAGGTCAGGTCTGGTCCCTTTTTCTGGAAGAACGGGACCTTCAACATCAGGGTCCGGGACCCCTAGGACCAGTGATCTGTTGTGTGAGTTATGGGAAAACTATATGGGGGTGGTTGGAGATCAACCCCTTCAGGGACCATCTACATCTCCTGGGAATATGTTATGGCCCAGGAAGCCCAAATCCAGGTCTACAAAAGCATCGTACAGGCCGAACATTCCCTTAAATGGAAGCTGCCTGATTTCCCACGGGTAAAGGCTTGTCTTCTTGGCTCCAATTTATCCAACACACCCTACTATTCCTTAACAAGACCCGAACCCTGCCCAGTGTCTTGCACTGCTTTTTATGTGTCTCTCTCCAAAGACCTTTGCTGGCTGCAGTCCCACTCATGACTCCCCCAGGTACCCAAGGACACAGTGAATGTCAACCTCCCCTGGCTGGCATTCCCCTCTGGGAACCCAAAACTCCAGAACCCACCTTGCCCCCACGGATATGCTACCAGACCAGCAACCCGGTAACTGTGGAATGGGTCACTTGGAACTGTACCCAAAACCACACTGCAGCCAGTCCCACCAAGGCCAGCCTGGGTACCTTCTTTTGGTGCAATGGCACCTTAAGCAACTGCATAAACTCCTCTGAGCCCAGGCCTTGCTTTGGGGTCACAGTAGTTCCCCAAATAACCTTGTATGGAGAGTTGGAGCTTGCCTGGTTGCCCCCTTCATCCCACCCCCGGGCCTGTCAGTCCACCTTCCTCCCTGTCATGTTGGGGGTAAGTATCGCTTCATCCACAGGCCTAGCTGGGGAGGCCCTCAGTAACAGCATAATCTCTGCTCAGGATTTCAATGACAAACTCCAGATAGCCCTGGAGTCTACTATTACCTCCTTAGCCTCCATGCAAAGGCAAGTAACATCGGTAGCCCAAATAGCCCTGCAGAACTGAAGGGCCCTAGACCTTCTTACTGCGGAAAGAGGAGGAACCTGCATGTTCCTTCAAGAATAATGCTGCTACTACATCAACGAGTCCGGAGTGGTGGAACACAACGCGTAGACCCTGACTAAGCTGAGTGTAGAATTACATGCAAGACACTCCCGGGACAACTCTCTTTTCGGCTGTCTCCAAAGCCCTTTAGGTTCCTGGATCCTACCCCTGAGAGGGCCCCTAATTCCCATCTGTGTCTTTTTTTCCGTATCTCCCTGCCTCCTCAAATTAATCAGCTCCCAGATTGCGGAAATGTCTCAGGTGACTGTAAACCAGCTCCTGCTGCATCCCTACACTGGGCTGCCCCTCAACCAGCCTCTGTCTGACTCTGGCCTTTAATATCCCCCACCCTCTTCACCCCTGCTCAGCAGGAAGTAGCCAGGATGATTTAGGCGCCTGCTGTCACCAAAAGGCAGGGATGTTAGATCAAGTCAGGGCAGAAGTCTAGAGCCAATTCAAGCATCTGCAAGGTAGATGGTGACAAAGATAACTGGCTCCTTCCCAGACCCTTGCTGAAGGCAGGAATTACATACCTATCAAGGCCTCCACCCTCCCCTCACTAAAAAGATGAATAAAATAAGTACCTATGCCCCATTTTTAGCTCAAACTTCCCTGGCCCACTCTCAGACCAGCGAGTTTCGCCCAGGAGCGCAAGATTAAAACCTCCCCCTTTTCATGGCCTGGACTCCGTGTATTGTTTCCTGAGTCTCAAACCTCTCAACCACAAATCTTACATTTTAGTTTCACCTATTTATCCATATTTCAACAATTTTGAGACTTTAAAGCCAATTACTATTATTCAAGGCATATTCTTTGGCAAATTCTGTAACAGAGAAAACTTACTGACTTTCAGTGGCTTTAATGTTAACAATGGAATATGGTCCATTATTATTCAAAAACTACCCTTTATTAAGGAAACGCTGATTTTGTTTCCTAAACCAAGCTTGTATATTTTCTGTAGGTCATTTTGGTATATTTTTATTTTTCCTTAGAAAAACACTCCTGGGTTTATTCTATATCATCCATAAAGCAATTGAGCTCAGCTCAAGACCCATCCTCTCTAATAAAATGGTAATATGCAAATTAACCATCACTCCGCTACATAAGCCACGCCCACCAGCCAAGCCACGCCCACCAGCCAATCAGGGCGAGTATGCAAATTAACCCCAATCCAAGATGGATGCAGCCACAGAGAGCAAGGTTTCCCAGGTAACAGAGCAAGCCAAGCTTTCCATAGCCTTTGCAGGCCTAAGCCTCCACTCAAGCTACAAAGTTTCAATTATAGAAGGTAAACAAATTCAAACAAATGGCGGCAGAATGGAGCTTGAGAGAGCAGACCAGGGTTGCCGGCGGCAACAGGGGAAGCAAAGCTTTCCGCACACCCTAGCTGGGCTCACCAGCTTAAGGCTACAAACTTTCAATTGTAGAAGGTGAATTAACTGCCACAGAAATGGCTGCCGCCCCAGAAATGGCTGCTGCCCCAGGCTACAAAGTTTCAATTGTAGAAGGAAAATAAATTCCAGATACCAGGGCCTCCGCTTGGGTTGCCAGGGGGCGTGGCCAGCCTGCAAACCACCACAGGCCCCTCACTCAGGCCGCCCCACGCCCCAAGGGAACCCCCACCCTTATCTGTGACACCCTTCAGGACAAACCAGCTGGCCCCCACACGTGCACCAGGCCTCTATCCTATCTAATAAAAGAGTAATATACAGATTGACCATCAATCCAACACACAATATGGCTGCCCCCATGTGGTCAAAGATCCTGCCCCCATGTGGACACAAGATGGCCACTACAAGATGGCCAGCAGGAGAGGGCAGTTGGGAGGCACCTGGCCTGCAAGGGAGGGCAGTTGTGAGGCACCAGGCCTGCAAGGGAGGGCAGTTGAGAGGGACCAAGCCTGCAAGGGAGGGCAGTTGGAGGTGATCAACCCTGCAGGAGAGGGCAGTTAGGGGTGACCAGGCTGGCAGAGGAGGGAAGTTGGGGGCAAACAGGCTGGCAGGGGAGTAGTTAAGCATCAACCAGGCTGGCAGCGGAGTGGTTAGGGGGTGATCAGGCTGGCAGGCAGAAGCAGTTAGGGGCAATCAGGAAGGCGGGCAGGCAAGCAGTTGGGAGCCAGCAGTCCTGGATTGTGAGAGGGATGTCCGACTGCCCATTTAGGAGTCCCAGATTGGAGAGGGTACAGGCTGGGCTGAGGGACAACCCCCCGCCGTGCACGAATTTCGTGCACCGGGCTTCTAGTCTAAGATAAGATGGAGCACACTTTTGTATTAAGTCAGCCTTTTCTCTTCATGAGTACATAAATCCCAGACATATGCCCAAATTCTGCTAAACGTTAAATGACGGACCAGAAAATAAAAAACATAGCGAAAATGAGACTTTTTAAATAGCACTCTCGAGAGTGGGCATCCATTTTATAGGCTCACTGAAAGAAAAACAATTATTGATAAATGGGCCACGTGTGTCTCCACATCCTGTTTGCTTTGGGGAAATTCATTAAATGGCCTGGTTGCCTAGGTTTCTATTCTTATTAAATTAAATAAGGGCATGCCTAGTAAACTAACAATAAACACATTTAACCAAACATAAAGGACAAATCAACAAACATATAGACAAGACTTAATAAATCAAAGTTCTTTTCCCGTATTTATTCTCTCCATAGCATTGACTACCCTTTAAAGATATTTTAGCTAAACTCTGCCTGTCCCAAGGTGTGCTATGGTAATTTTTAAACAAAGCATTGAAGAGTCCCCCTCCGAGAAGAGTAATTGCTCTATCCTCTCTAGCTGCTGAGTCTTTCCACACCAGAGGTGGAAGATTTTGTGGCAGTGCTTTTTTAATTATTACAGACTTTTGATCCCAATACAAAATAGGAACAATTCAATTTGAACAAGAACCACATAGTTAAATATGACAAAACACTGCTTTTTCTTGAGCCAAATTAATAGAGTACATTTTGACATTTGAATTTCTTTATCCTTGAGCATGGAAGCTAAAGATTTACAATGGTATTTTTGCCTTTTGGACAAATCCATACCCATTATGGCCTGGCTTGAAACAAAAGACACCCTCGCCCATTTTGGATCACGAATTCCAATGCTTGGGGCTAGCTTAATGCTCAGTGAATTTCCCTACCTTTTTTCCCAGTGATCCCACCTGTTTTTCCTTGGACTTCCTTTCTTTGCTCTGGCAAAACTTCTTCTCCAGTCCCTGTCTTGGGCGACATAAATGCCTCAGTCTTTTTTACAGCAAGGGTTCAGGAATCTGGAGAAGGGGCTGCAACATAAATGGATACACTAGACAAGAAATATAAATTTAGAAGGCATTGATGGAGCCAGAAGGGTACTTACTCTATAGACATAGAAAAATCAGTGGTTCCACAACTGTCCAGACGCACTGCTTTTTATTTACACATTTTGCTCATTAGCAAAGCAAACACAAAGGTAAGGTTTGGTTAAAAATAAAGGGTGATCAGGTTAAGCGAATTGCTTTCTGCTGTTCAGTCAGCATTAGGTAATAATAGACAGATTTTCAACCCTGTTGAATATCTATGTCCATCAGCCTCCTGACATTTATTATGCTAAGTACTTTGGTCTTTGCCCCAAGTAAAGCAACACAATTTTGTGGTAATTTTTAAAAATTCAAGTTGGAAGGCTTGTTGGTAACTTTACACTCAACAGTCCAATAGGTGAGCTTTTAAAAACCTCTCCCATTTGTGATGTTTGTTTACATTCACTAATAAAAAATACTTAGGATTCAAGATAGCTCAATGTTTGAGAGAGCATATCTTTGTGGTGCATTAAATGTCAAACTGTTGAAGAGAAAGTGCATGAGTAGTTCTACAATAAAATACATGTCACTATCTAATGAAACTTTTGTTAATTTCATTCAGAAGTATAGTCAGGGATGCTAACTGGTTCAGTTTAACTGGCAATCTCTGTTTCAATCTTATTATTCCCACTTCAGAAAAGTGCTGATGTCATTTCAATAAGCAAAAGGATGCTTACATTTAGACTTCTTCAAACTTTTATATCATTCCTTCTGTAATTTCTTTTCCTACTTACTCTATTCCTTTAAAGGTTGAGGACATATAAAATGCCACAGGGAGGAGGTCAACAGTTGTTTTGCAGCCTGTTGGAGGTTCCTCAACTCTTTGCTTGCTCTAATTGGAAAACAGGGTAGCATGGCATGAAGACGAAGCACACTGCTTCCTTTTGCATTGAGTTCAGTTCAAAGACTGTACTGGTATGCACTTATGGTCAAAGGAAACATGGGGAAATTTAGAGCCAAGAATGCAACTCACCATCCAAACACTTTGTATTTACATGTTTGGGGTAAAATTGGACAAGAGATTGCATTTTGAGGAAAAATTTATTCTGAAAATTTTAACAATGCAGATGTTCAATTTAAACATTTAAGTATATTGTAATTTAAATCAACACTTATGAAAAAACCCTGAATAATTCACACTTTGTATCCTATGCAGAAACTTCATAAAGGGATCTGCAATTCTTGATTCTTCCCCAGACCCACCATTTGCTTTTAGTCATTCTTAAATAACAGAAGACAATTTCTTTATAAATTAAATGTTGTCCGTACCTTAGTATCATTTTTAATTTTAGTGTCTACTTTGTCTGTCACAGGGACTTCCCCACTGACTCTCCCAGAGGAGCCCGATAAGTTGAGCTACTGTACTGCATGATTCATTCTCTCCTCTGTATATGGTGAATCCTATGATCCCAGCCAGCACCATGCTAGGGATCTCATACAGAGGTGTCCCACCAGCTGTTGCAATAATTGCCATCCCCCCTCCCCATCAAAACCATCTGTTCTGTGGCTATGGTAATCATCTCAGCAACTGTTTACAACATAAGTCAGAAGAGGCCGGCATGCTGGTGGTGCTCCACCTGAGCCTCCTGTAAAGTCAGTGACCAAATAACAACACTTGAACCTCTTTTTTAATTTCTTTGTTGATGAAGGTATTGCATATGTGTCCTCATCCCTCCATTAACTCCCCAACATCCCCCTCACTCATGTCCTCCTTGCACTGGTGTTCATGTCCCTTGGTTAGGCTTATATTCCTGAATACATGTCCTTTGGTTGATCTCTCTTCCTTTCCCCCACTCTCCCCTATCTTCCCTCTGAGGTTTGGCAGTCTGATTGATGCTTCTCTGTCTCTGGATCTGTCCCTGTTCATCAGTTTATGTTGTTCATTATATTCCACAAATGAGTGAGATCATGTGGTATTTATCTTCCTCTCACTGGCTTATTTAACTTAGCAAAATGATCTTCAGTTCAATCCATGCTGTTGCAAATGGTAAGAACTCCTTCTTTTTTACTGCAGCGTAGTATTCCATTGTGTAGATGTACCACGGTTTTTTAATCCACTCATCTGCTAATGGGCACTTAGGCTGTTTCCAAATCTTAGCTATAGTGAATTGTGCTGCTATGAACATAGTGGTGCATATATCCTTTTTATTGGTGTTTCTAGTTTCTTGGGATATATTCCTAGATGTGGTATCACTGGGTCAAATGGGAGTTCCATTTTTAGTTTTCTGAGGAAACTCCATACTGTTCACCACAGTGGCTACACCAGTCTGCATTCCTGCCAGCAGTGCAAAAGAGTACCTTTCTCTCAGCATCCTCACCCACACTTGTGTTGTGTTGATTTGTTGATGATAGCCATTCTGATAGGTGTGATATGGTCCCGCATTGTTGTTTTGATTTGCATCTCTCGGATAATTAATGACTTTGAGGATGTTTTCATATGTCTCTTGTTCTTCCTTCTGTCCTCCTTTGAAAAGTGTCTATTTAGGTCCTTTACCATTTTTTGATTGGATTGTTTATCTTCCTTTTGTTAAAATGTATGAGTTCCCTGTAAATATTGGAGATTAAAACCTTATCGGTGATGACATTGGCAAATACGTTCCCTCATGCAGTGGGCTTTCTTGTTGTTTTGTCGATGGTTTCTTTTGCTGTGCAAAAGCTTTTTATTTTGATATAGTCTCATTTGTTTATTTTCTCTTTAGTTTCCATTGCCCGAAGAGCAGTATCAGTGAAGAAGTTCCTTCAGCATATCTGAGATTTCGCTGCCTGTGGATTTCTCTAGAATTTTTATGGTTTCCCATCTAATGTTTAAGTCCTTTATACATTTTGAGTCCATTTTTGTGTATGGTGTACGTAGGTGGTCTAGTTTCATTTTTTTGCATGTATCTGTCCAATTTTCCCAACACCATTTTATTGAAGAGACTCTGTTGACTCCATTGTATGTTCATGCCTCCTTTGTAGAATATTAATTGGGTATAGTGGTTTGGGTCCATTTCTGGTGCTGGAAACTGATCATTGTCTCACTAATAGAAAGTTGAGGACAGGAAACATGGAAGGCTGGTCAACAAACTTAATTGCTCTAATCACTCACTGTTTAGTTGAAACATTGTTAGCTGAAGCAGCCTCCACCTCTGTTTGTCTATGTAAATTTCTTTTATTGTAGTTTCCTGCCTAAGGGCTATAGGTGTATCCCAAAGTCTCAATAAAAGGGATAGCAAGGCCAGAACAGTGTGTAGTCCTCCCACTAGAGGTGGGCTCCTGTCTGGCCCCCAATATTCCCAAATTAATACTTTTTTAACTCGCTTTCATTTGTGTGCGGCCTTCTCCAGAACCCGAACCCTGAACCAAAACCCTGAACCCCGTGGGATGTAAAAGGGGTTCCCAAATTCTGGGTTCTCTATTCTATTCCATTGATCTATATGTCTGTTCTTGTGCCAGTACCAGGCTGTTTTAAGAACAGTGGCTTTGTAATACAGCTAGATATCTGGTATTGATATCCCACCTACTTTGTACTTCTTTCTCAGGATTGCTGCAGCTATTCGGGGTCTTTTTTTTATTCCAGATGAATTATTGGAAAGTTTGTTGTAGATATGTGAAATATGCTTTTGGTATTTTAATGGGAATTACATTGAATATGTAGATTGCTTTGGGTAGTATGGACATTGTGATGATGTTGATTCTACCAATCCATGAACACATTATGTTCTTCCATCTGTTGATGTCTTCCTCTATCTCTTTTTTCTGTGTCCTGTAGTTTTTCGCATATAGATCTTTTATCTCTCTAGTTAAGTTATTTCCCGGGTATCTTTTTTTTTTTTTTTTTTTTTTTTGGTGTGATGGTAAATAGAATTGCTTTTTAAATCTCTTTTTCTATAAGTTCACTATTTGTGTAAAGAAATGCCATAGATTTCTTGGCATTAATTTTGTATCCTGCTACATTGCCAAATTCATTCAGTAAGCCTAGTAATTTTACATGGGGTCTTTAGGGTCCTCTATGTACAATATCATGTCATCTGTGAATAAGGACAATTTTACTTCTCCTTTTCCATTTTGGATGCCTTTTATTTCTTCTTCTTGTATGATTGCAATGGCTAGTACTTCCAGTCCTATGTTGAACAGGTGTGGTGAAAGTAGGCATCCCTATCTTGTTCCTGTTCTTAGGGAAAATGGTTTTAGTTTTTTTTCCATTGGTATGATGTTGGCTGTGGGGTTTTCATATATGGCTTTTATTATGTTGAGGTATGATCCTCCTATTACCACCTTGCTGAGAGTTTTTATCAAGAAGGAGTGTTGGGTTTTGTCAAATGCTTTTTCTGCATCAATTGATATGATTATGTGATTTTTATCTCTCAATTTGATTTATGTGATATATCATGTTTATTGATTTGCAGATATTGTACCATCCTTGCATCCCCGGAATAAATCCTCTTTGTTCATGGTGTATGAACTTTCTGATGTACTGCTGGATCTGATTTGCTAGAATTTTGTTGAGGTTTTTGGCATCCATGTTCATGAGGGATATTGGCCTATATTTCTCTTTCATTGTGTTTTCTTTAGCTGGTTTTGGTATTAGGGTGATGCTGTCTTCATAGAAGGAGTTTGGAAGTGCTCCTTCCCCTTGAATTTTTTGGAATAGTCTGAGGAGCATTGGTTTTAGTTCTTCCTTTAATGTTTGGTATAACTCCCTTTGAAGCCATGTGGCCCCTGGCTTTTGTTTGCTGGGAGCTTTTTGATAACTGATTCAATTTCTTCCATAGTTATCGGCCTATTGAGATGTTTTCAATCTTCCTCATTGAGTTTTGGAAGGTTGTATTTTTCTAGGAATATGTCCATTTCCTCCAGATTGTCTAGTGTGTTGGAGGAGAGTTCTTCATACATAGTATTTTTTAATAATTCTTTGTATTTCTGTGGGGTCTGTTGTTATTTTGACTCTCTCATTTCCCATTTTGTTTATTTGGGTCCTCTCTCTTTGCTTCTTGGTGAGCCTGGCTAGAGGTTCATCAGCCTTGTTTATCCTTTCAAAGAACTAGCTCTTTGTTTTCATTGATCTTTTGTATTGTTTCTTTTTGGTCTCTATGTCATTTATTTCTGCTCAGAACTTTATTATCTCCTTCCTTCTGCTCACTCTGGCCTTTTCTTGTTGCTCTATTTCTAATCTTTGAGTTGTAGAGTTAGATTTTTTACTACCATTTTTTCTTGTTTTTGTGGTAGGCCTATTGAGCTATAAACTTCCCTCTCAGGACTGCTTTCATTGTGTCCTAGAAATTTTATATTGTTGTGTTTTTGTTGTCATTAGTTTCCAGGATGCTTTTAATTTCTTCTTTGATCTCATTGGTAACCCAGTCATTATTTAATAACATGCTATTCAGCTTCCAAGTGTTTGAGATTTTTGAATTGTTTTTATTGTAATTTATTACTAATTTTATGGCATTGTGGTCTGAGAAGATGCTTTGTATGATTTCAATCTTCTTGAATTTGGGGAGACTTTGATTGTGACCCAATATGTGGTCTATTTTTGAAAATGTCCCATGGGCACTTGGAAGAATGTATATTCTGAGGATTTGGGGTGAAATGTTCTGAAGATGTCAGCTAAGTCCATCTGATCTAGTGAGTCATTTACAATTGCTGTGTCCTTGCTGATTTTTTGTCTAGAGGAATTATTGAGTGATGTCAGTGGTGTATTAAAATCACACACTATGATTGTATTGTTGTCGATCTATCCCTTGATATCTTCCAGGAGTTTTGTTATTTATTTGAGTGCTCCTGCGTTGGGTGCATGTATGTTTATCAGGATTATATCCTGTTGTTCTATCGATCTCTTTAGTATTATGAAGTGGCCTTCCTTATCTCTTGTTATTGTCCTTCACTTTGAGGTCTATTTTGTCAGTTATAAGTATTGCTACCAGATATTTTTTTCATTTCCATTTGCCTGAAGACATTTTTCCATCCCTTCACTTTCAGTCTGTGTGAGTCCCTTGTTCTGAGGTGGGTCTCTTGTAGACAGCATATATATGGGTTGTATTTTTTTATCCATTTAGACACTCGATGTCTTTTGATAGGAGCATCTAGTCCATTTATGTTTAAACTTATTACTGAAAGGTACTTGTTTATAGTCATAACTATTTTTGTGTCTGTGTCCCTTCTTACATTTTTATTTCTTGTTTTTACAGTATTCCCTTTAGCATTTCTTGCATTGCTGATTTGGTGGTGATAAACTCCCTTAGCCTTTTCTTTATCTGTGAAGCTCCTTATTTTCCCTTCAGTTTTGATTAATAGTCTTGCTGGGTAGAATATTCTTGGATTCAGTCCTTTGCTTTACATCACTTTGTATACCTCTACCCATTCCCTTCCAGCTTGATGTGTTTCTGTTGAGAAATCATTTGATAGTCTGGTGGGGGATCCTTTGTAGGTAACTCTCTGTCTCTGTCTTGCCACCTTTAAGATTCTCTCTTTGTTGTTAATATTTGCCATTGAAATTATAACGTGTCTTGGTGTGGGCCTTTTGGGATTGATCCTGCTTGGGACTCTCTGTACTTGTGTAACTTTTTTCTTCCCCATATCCTGTAAATTTTATGTCATTATTTCTTCAAATAGATTTTCTAATCTTTGCTGCACTTATTGTCCTTCTGGCAGCCCTATTATATATATGTTACTTCGTTTCATGTATTCCCAAAGCTGCCTTAGGATTGATTTCCTCCTGTTTTTTATTTTTTTTCTCCAGTTGCTGTTCAGATTGAGCTTGTTCTGTACCTATCTTATAACTCACTAATTTGGTCCTCTGCTTCTTCTAGTCTAATGTTGAACTTTCCATGGTGTTTTTGATTGTAGCTACATCACTTTTCATTTCTTCCTGATTTTGCATAGGTTGTTGATTTTCTCATCCATTCGATGTATGAATTCCATGACCATTACTCTGAATTACTTTTCGGTCATGTTGCATGCTTAAATTTCACTAATTTCCTTTCTTGGTGACTCCTCATTTTTTTTTTCCTCTGGGGATTGTGTTGTCTCCCCATTCTGACTATCACCAGAAGGTTGAAAGTTTGAGTTGCGTGGACCTGGGCCATATGCTGTGGGAGCTTTGCACCACCCGAGTGTCACTGAAGTGCTCCGACACTAGGACGTGTGGCTGCCGTGGGTTGGTGGGAACCAGGCTTGCCCAGGTTCAGTGTTACCAGCATTCAGTGTGGTCTCATGTGCGCACCTAGAATCAGGGATCCCGCCTGCACCGAGCTGTTGGCGTGTGCTGAAAATGAGTCCCCTGGCGCATGCCAGAAGTCAAAGTTTCCCTGTGTCTGCACCAAGATTCTAGTACCAGACACTCTGTTTCCTCGTGCGGCTTCCTGTTGAGGATCAGGGTCCCTGTGTGCGCATGCACCAAGAATTGGAGTCACTGGCTCTTAGCGTGAATGCGCTGTGAATCAGGGATTCCAGGTGCACACGGTAATAAACAGAGTCTAGTGAGTGGTGCTCAGTGCTGCCTGTTGCTGGGAGAATCTGGGTTCTGGTCACCATGGGGGACTGGGCTGCACAGTAGCACTGTGGTGTGCCTGCACTGCGGAAAACAGACTTCGGTGTGCACTTGCCCAGAATCGAAGTCAGGTGGCACTGCTGCCCTGCCTGGGCTTCAGGTTTGTTCGCCTGATTTTGTTGTAGGGAGCAGATTCCAGTCTCTCTGCATGCCCAGGCTTAAATTCCCATATGGACACAGCAGCCTGAGCGAGGGGCGGGTCTATCAGTTACTATGGAGCTATCTGCAATCCTGCAGGGAGGGGGATAGGCTCTTTGACTCACAGAAATCTGAGGCAGGGAAGTCTGGATTCTTGGTGTCTGTGGGTCTGCAGTTGTGGTCACAGGTCTCTGTCCCCAGTGGCTGCAGGGTCCTGGTTTGCTTCTGAGATGCGGCTGGGTGGTGCTGAGGCCAGGATCCTAGTCTCAAGCAGCTCTGTTTCTCAAGATAGTGTGGTCTCTCAGCACTCACTGGCCGCCCAGAAGTGTCTGCTTTGTGTGCGGGGCTCCACTCTCTAAGACTGCCCGGTTTGGCAGCCCCTTGGAGAACCTACAGAATCTAACTGTCCCTAGCTCATACACACACACCACACCTGTCTACACTCTCCTCTATTGTTCCCTCACCCTCTCACACTCTCTCCCTCCCTGCCTTCCTGCCTGTCGTCATCGTCTAATCTTGAACCTCATACCATATAATTTTATTTCAGTATGACATGACCATAGTAAAGTCTGAAATATTGGGAGAAAGTATGCTTTTCTCTGCCTGTGCTAAAGAGATGTCAGTAATGCTGAGGTAGGCAAGAAAGATTACATTTATTTAAAATACAGCTGAAGATTAATGTTTTAACTTAAATAATTGATTATGAATAAAGAGCGAGGCACATTTTCTAGAAATGGGTTGATATTCTGGCCTTCATATTATTCTATACTTCACGCTGTCAAATGCTGTGTCTGATTAAAAAATGTTAAAATACCCCATCTGGCTGGTGTGCCTAAGTGGTTTGAGCCCTGGCCTGGGCACTTCAGGAAAGCAGGTGTAATTCCAGGTCAAGGGCATGTCCCTGGGTTGTAATTAACCAAGTGATCTCTCTCTCTCTCTCTCTCTCTCTCTCTCTCTCTCTCTCTCTCTCTCTCTCTCTCTCACACACACACACACACACACACACACACACACACATCTCAATCCCTCCAAACTCCCCTTCTCTGCTTTCAACTCTCGGTTGAAAAACGACAACAATGGAAAAAGGTCCTCTAGTGTGGATTAGCAACAATAAAACACAAAGATACATTATTCGGGGTAAGTATAAAAAAAAACATTGAAAAAATTCTTCAAGCTCCAAAAAGTGATTGAAACTCCCAGTGCACCAATATATAAGGGAAAAAGAGATGGAGACGCTGCAGGCCACAGCACAGGTTTCAATCTGGCAGGGGATATGACAGAGGCTGCTGACACAGCTGAAGGCCTGAGTGGGTCCTTATGGTACTGAGCCCCAGTTTTAGTTTTCAGAGTGGTGCTGTTGCCCTTATCAAAGGGAGATCTGCTCACTGCTTCTCCAAAAGCCCAGGGCCCCCCAGCATTACCCTACCCATCTCCTGTACCTCTGCTCCTTGCTCATCCCTCCCGCAGACATGATGGCCATCTTTCCTAATCACCCTGCCAGGCCTTGCTGTGCCCCAGACTGAGGGTCAAAGTATTTAGCAACGGAAACTGACCCTGCCCAACAAGAAGCAGGGACTGGGAAGACACCATATGCTGGGATGTCTTAAAGGCCTGGGCCCAGTGGCCTTCTCTCACCACCACATGCAGGTGGCTGTGATTTTCATTCTGTGGGCCCTCCGCTTGTGCTCAAGCTGAGCAGAAAATGGGGAAGTGGATGTCCTCTGTGCCAGACAGGGTTTCTGCCAGGATGCGGTGGCTGGTAGGGGATACTATGCTGAAAGGCACACCCTCATCTTGACCATGAGTGCTGCTCCTCTGTGAGGTGGGACATCTGGGGGTACAGCAACCACAGACTCTTCCCTTAGGACTTAGCTCAGTTCCCACACCGCAGTTCAAATGCTGTGTAACCTTGGGCTAGTAAATGCCCATCTCTAAGCTTCAGTGTCTGGAAAAAGGGAAATGTGCAGTGCTCAGGGATGAAGGACATGAGGAGGATTACAGGGGATGAGCTCAGAGCAGCACACAGACACTGTGACTGTAATCCCAACAGGAGTATTTGGGCATGGAGAGCCCCTCCCTTGTCTCTGTCCCACACAGCACCTACCCCCACACCCAGGCAGCAGGATCAATGAAGCAGGCAGTTGTATCCTGGCCCTCAGGGGAGCAGACTCTGTATGGGCAAAGGCCTTGTGGTGGCAATACGCCTGGAACTTTCCAGGAAGCAGCGTCTGCCTTACCCATAAAGTGAGGCAGGTGAGGCTCATGCATTCATTGCCCCATCCAGGGGCATGACTGCAACTCTTTCTTCAGACACAGGTCAGCTAAGCCTGAACACAGAGCATTGTTATGACTCAGAGAGTATAACCACTGGGAGAGGAGAATCTGCCCGTATAAAATGAAGTGAAAGGGTGCAGCAATAGAATTATTGTGAACCAGCTAGTATTGAAAGAAATGGGAATCATGCTCTGTTAACCATGATTGTTTTATTCTGATTACAGAAGGCGCCTTCTACCCTGGCTGCAGCTGATCTGGAGAAGCAGCCCTTCCTCCCCATGTCAGCTGCCTATTCTCATGGAAAGATGAAAAAAATTGCTGCAGAATCCAGAGTTGCCAGCCCTTTGAAGGTCCCCAGCCCTTTTGCATACCTGCAGGTCTTTGCAGTTCTCCAGCCTGCTTACCTGTTAACTGCCCTTGTGGCACTCCTTTTGGCTATTTCCCCATGTAACCCCAACCCTTGCATATCTCTCTCTAAGCCCTTTGAGGAACAGTAGTTCTTTTGCATAGGTGTAAACTGCCCTTTTGCCTACTTTTCCTTTGTACTTTTATTATAGAAGCAACTGGATTATGCTGGATGCAGAGATGATTTCTGTGGCTAACCTGATGCTGTCGCATAATGTCGGCCGTTTTGGAATAAACGCTCATATATGATTCAACCCTGTCTCTGTTTCATCGCTCGAGTAGTGACAGGCAGCACGCACCCATTGTTTGTCCGGTTCCAGGAGGACTGGGACCCCTGGGTGAAAAGAGAAACTCACAGCAGCGCAAAGTGGCTCAGGATTACTAACTTTAACAACTGAGGAGTGAGAGGTAGATGAGGAATGACAGAGGATGGCAGGTGGGTGCCGCGTGGTGGCTGGCAGCCAGGGCAGATCCTGGGTAAAGAAATGATGCATGCAGGGCAGAGGATGGATGGGTGACCAGAGATGATATGCACACAGGCAGGTAGTGGACAGATGCCCTGAGAGAGGCGGACAGCAAATGCTGGTCTCCAGGCCTTGCATCCTTGCCCAGGAGGTCCTCTTTCCCACCAGCAGTGTGCAGGGGTCCCTCCCTCCTGCCCCTAGGCCTGTGCAGCTCCTTTCCAATAACATCCTGGCCTCTCAGCACCCCTACTTCCTGAGCCAGGCTGTGCTCAGCCATTAGAGGGGCGCCTCTCTGAGCGGAGCTTTGAGCCTGGCCTCCGGCTGCATGAGGACAGAGAGGTGAGGGCCTCAGAATGTTGGGGGCAATATACAAAGTCATCCCGAGGAGGAGGAGACGCCCAGCTGTGCTGTCCCTGGGATGGGGAGATGTGGGTAACTGACACTCTGATTCCTGTCTGGCTATCTCCTGTCTGAAGGCCCAGGAAGTCCCCATGTCAACCTGGAGGGGCATTGAGGACGCCTGTGCAGAGGCTTGTTTCCAGAAAACGCCCTTTGCTCTCCCCATCATGTGTCCTCTGGAGGCAGGGAAGGAGAGCGGGTGAAGATCCCAGGCTGTGCCCTGGGTGAGGGGCTGGCAGGGAGGGGCAGAATGCTGAGGTGCTGCTGGGGAAGGGAATGCTGGGTGGGGAGCCCACGCAGGCTAAGAGCTCACGTGGGCTGCGCTCCTGTGCTCTGTTTCCGGGGTGAGTGGGCTTAGCTTGCCACCCACAGTGGGTGCTCCTGGGGCCCAATGCATGGTCCCAATTTGGTTTTTTAAGTTTGCTTTGTCCTGGTTTTCTCAGAGACCTGGAAAGATTCAAAAATATCCTCAGCACACCTACAACCCCTGTGGTCCTTTCGTTTCAAAATGTCCAATGGTTGCAGAAGCGTCCTCAAATTTTTGTAAAGCCTTTACTGTTGGGAGGAGTACATATGTCCCCCTTTCCCCTCATTGACCTCTTCTGGTCCACCCTGCCACGCCTCTACCCCTCCCACCTCACCCAGCTATTGTCTGTGATCAAGGGTCATGCATATATGCATACAAATTCCTTGGTGCAGCTCTTCCCTCCCACACACCCTCCCCCGCCTTCCCTGTGCTGTGGCAAGGTCTGTTCCATGCTTCTGTGTGTCCCGCCTCTTCTTGGACATCAGTTTATTTGGTTCATTAGATTCCCCATATGAGTGAGATCATGTGATACTTGTCTTTCTCTCACTGGCTCATTCTGCTTAAAGATGGCAATAAAATTCATCTTTCCCTTTAACTAGTGTTTGCCCTAACCTGTCAACACAAATAAGCACCCTTTAAATTTGCCCATTGCAGTCTCTAACTTCCTTTTGAAAGGAAGGATTTATTTTTTTCATACTTTTGGAAGTAGAAACGGACTTTAAGAATTTTTAACAGTGCTATTGACCCTAGATAATGGCATGTGCTGTCAAGGAATTTTTTTTCTTTAAGGAAACTTAGGTTAATGGCTGTTTCCCTGGGCAGTTGTGACTCTGGTTAGAGATTGCTGGGTGGGTGAGGGGTTGCATTGCCTGTCAAGGGCGGGTACTCATGTTGAAAGGTGATCTCCACCCTCAGTGGGGTCCCTGGGGGTGGCAGCTAACCAATCTAGGTGTGTTCTTTCTCTCTCTCTCTCTCTCTCTCTCTCTCTCTCTCTCTCTCTCTCTTTCTCTCTCTCTTCTTTCTCTCTCTTTCACTCCCTCTTCCTCCACTTGCACTCTCTCTGGAAATGAAAGGATGAAATATGTCCCAGTGAGGATTAAAAAAAAAATCTTTAGATATAGATATAGATATAGATATAGATATAGATATAGATATAGATATAGATATAGATATATAGATATGTGTGTATGTGTATATATGGATATGTAGATATTTACTAGATTTTTGAAGTCCAGAACCTACCGACACATCCCCTAGCTGCTTATTTAGGCAAAATAGTGCATTTCAAAAGAGTGAACTCTTGAACACTGTACCTCAAAGTTACCATAGTTTTCCAATGGAATCTTGTCTTGAAAAATGGAGCATTTGTTGGTTAGACCAGTGCTCATTTTGTGCTCTAGGTTACAAAACTGCCATTCTTTACAGATGACATGCACTCCTTACATGCACTCCTTTTGTACATGGCATTCCTTAAAGACTCCATCATAAAACTGTTACATTTATCCAATACGTTAGGCAAAATAGCTGGATATAAAATTAACATGCATAAATCGGTGGCATTTTTATAAACAAATAATGAAGTCACAGGATGAATAAATAAGAAAAAGTATGGCTGACCATTGCAACAAAATACTAAGACACTTAGGTATGAACTGAACCAAGGAGGTAGATACCAGTACCCGGAAAACTACAGGTGCTTGCAAAAAGAGATGCAAACAAATGGAAGCATTTACCATGTTCATAGATAGGAAGGGTTAACATCTTTAAACTGTCCGTATGACCCAAAGAAATCTGTAGGTCCCAAGCAATCTCTCTTAAAATAACAATGGCTTATTTCAGAGATCTAAAATAAATCCTGGAAAAATGTATAAGCAACCAATGAAGACTGATTTCACACAGAAATCTTGAGAAAGGAAAACAAAATTGTAGGGGGATCACAATTTTGTACTTGTACTGGGTATCAAGTTATACTACAAAGCCATTGCTAACAAAAGAGCCTCCTTCGTTTATATACGAAAAACAGACATGTTGATCAATGGAACAGTACAGAGACTCCAGAAATCACCCAGAGCCATTAAGCTCAATTAATATTTTACAAAGGGTAAAAGGGAATACAATGGAGTGAAAACAGTGTCTTCATTTAATGGTGTTGCAAAATTTGGACAGATATACGCAGAAAAATTAAGCTAGATCACAACTTACACATCCTATCTAATAATTGAAAAATATGCAAATTGCCCATACCTCCGACACACCCACAAGCCATGCCCATAAGCCACGCCCACCATCCAATCAGAGCGAGCATGCAAATTAACCCAAACCAAGATGGCTACAGCCACAGAGAGCAAGGTTTCCTAGGTAACAGAGGAAGCCAAGCTTTCTGCCAGTCGTTGCAGGCCTAAGCCTCCACTCAAGCTACAAAGTTTCAATTATAGAAGGTAAACAAATTCAAACAAATGGCAGAAGAATGCAGCTTGAGAGAGCAGGCCAGGGTTGCCGCCGGCAACAGGGGAAGCAAAGCTTTCCACACACCCTGGCCAGGCCCACCCGCTTAAGGCAACAAAGTTTCAATTATAACCCCAACTCAAATGGCTTCGGGCCTAGGAGGGAGCCCCAGGCTTGGCTCTACTCCAGGGTACAAAGTTTCAATTGTAGAAGGAAAATAAATTCCAGATACCAGGGCCTCCGCTTGCATTGCCAGGGGGCGTGGCCGGCCTGCAAACAACCACAGGCCCCTTTCTCAGGCCGCCCCACGCCCCAAGGGTACCCTACCCTGATCCGGGACACCCTTCAGGGCAAACCAGCTGGTCCCCACCCGTGCACCAGGCCTCTATCCTATCTAATAAAAGAGTAATATACAGATTGACCATCAATCCAACACACAATATGGCTGCCCCCATGTGGTCAAAGATCCTGCCCCCATGTGGACACAGGATGGCCACCACAAGATGGCCAGCAGGAGAGGGCAGTTGGGAGGCACCTGGCCTGCAAGGGAGGGCAGTTGAGAGGGACCAAGCCTGCAAGGGAGGGCAGTTGGAGGTGATCAACCCTGCAGGAGAGGGCAGTTAGGGGTGACCAGGCCGGCAGAGGAGGGAAGTTGGGGGCAAACAGGCTGGCAGCAGAGTGGTTAGGGGGTGATCAGGCTGGCAGGCAGAAGCGGTTAGGGGCAATCAGGAAGGCAGGCAGGCAAGAAGTTGGGAGCCAGCAGTCCTGGATTGTGAGAGGCAGGCAGAAGTGGTTAGGGGCAATCAGGAAGGCAGGCAGGCAATCAGTTGGGAGCCAGCAGTCCTGGATTGTGAGAGGGATGTCCGACTGCCCGTTTAGGCCCAATCCCAGGGATCCTGGTGGGCAGTCGGACATCCCTTGAGGGGTCCCAGATTGGAGAGGGTACAGGCTGGGCTAAGGGACAACCCCCCCCTCTGTGCACGAATTTCATGCACCGGGCCTCTAGTATAAATAAATAAGCCCATCCTATATAATAAAAGGGTCACATGTAAATGGACCTAATGACAGAACTATTAGTCGCTATGATGTGCACTGTCCTTCAGGGAGCAGATGCTCAACACAGGAGCTGCCCCCTGGTAGTCAGTGCACTCTCACAGGGGGAGCAATGCTCAGCCAGAAGCTGGGCTCACAGCTGGAAAATGCAGTGATGTTGTTGGGAGCCTCTCTTGCCTCCTCAACAGCACTAAGGACCCCTCAGGGGGTGTCTGTCTGCTTGCTTAGGCCCGCTTCCCGGCAGAAAGACATCCCCCAAGGAGTTCTGCACTGAGAGAGGGTGCAGGTCAGGCTAAGAGACCCCCTCCCTCACACACACACAGTGCACAAATGTCATGCACCAGTACTCTAGGAAGGGATAAAGTCTTTAAATGTGAGTCGTGAAACCATAAAAATCATAGGTGAGACTTAGCAACATCACACTCTCCTAGCAGAGTTTTCACAGACACTTTGTCTAGGGCTAGAAAAACAAATGAAAAACTAAACAGATGGGACTGCATTAAACTAAAAAGCATCTGCAAAGCAAAAGACACAAGCATCAACATGAGAAGAGAAAGTACTGTATGTGAAAACATATTTGAAAATAATGAATATGATAAGGGTGCATTTTCCAAAATACATAGAGATCTCATACAGCTTCATAAAGTGAAGACAAAAAATTCAATGCAAAAATGGGCCTAGGACCTGAATAAATACTTCTCCCATGAGAATGTAAAAATGGCCAAGACCCATGAAAAAATGCTCAACATCACTAACCATCAGAGACTTGGGAATAAAAATGACAATGATGTATCATCTGGAATATGCAGAACTGTTATCATGACTAAATCAATAAACAGCAAGTTTTGAGGGGATGCAGACTTTTGTAACCTTTATGAAACACAGTGTGAGGATTCCTACAAATGTTTAAAATGGAACCACAGTTTTACCCAGGGATACACTTCTAGGAATGATACCCTAAAATTCCAAAATACCATTCAGAAAGAATATATGCATCCCTGTGTTTATGGCAGCATTCCTTACAATAGCTAAGATGGGGTAGCAGATCCAGTATATATCAGTAGAAGAGTAAATAAAGCAGCTGTGCTATGTTTGCACAATTGGAACACTATGTAGGTGTAAAGAAGAAGGCTCTCTTTCCCTTAGAGACAGCATGAATCCTAGAGATTATTATGTTAGGTGAACTAAGGCAGTCAGAGAAGGACAGATCTCTCATTATTGCATGCACTTATATGTGAAATTCAATCACAGAATCGCTGGATGGATAAAATAGAACCAGAGGCATGGAAACATGGAACAGACTGATGAAGGATATTGAAGGGCCAGGGTGGGGCTGACACAGGGAAGAGTGGGACTTTGGTGGCCAAATGGGGACAGGGGTTCCAGTAATATTCTCAACAATATTAAGGATACAATATAAAAATACATATTTGTAATGTAATTACATGTAATTCAAGCTTCACTTGAATATTTGAAAGGCAGTCTAATAAAAATGATATTCTTCGGTTTATAACTAATGTTTTGCTATGTGTCTATTTTTAACCATTTACAGCACAATGGTGGAAGTAGAGAGACTTAGGAAGCTGATTATACGAGGCCTGGATATACGGAGCAATGCAAAATCTCTTGAAACGATGTTTGGGAAATTTGGTCCCTTAAGAGAAGGTATGTCTTAGAATCAAAATGCCTACCTGCTCAGACTAAACATATAGCAAATAGTAACATTGGCCACATATGATGCGACTATTTTTTCTTCTTCAAAGTATTAGGAAAACTTCCTTCTCCCTATTCAGTTGTGAAAGCACTTCTAGCAATGAGTTAAACATTTTGTTTTAGGACACCCCAAAAGCCAGAGAGGATGTTATTGGACAGCACCCTGAGTGGAAGGGAGAGAACTTCCCGCCTCTCCCTCAGTGCTTGGCATGTACATGAGAAAAAGTTCAGCAGAGTGTTAGGAAGCAGCCTTGTAGTACCATAAGGAACCTTGTAAAGAAGCAAAGCTAGCAAATTTATTAAAAAGGCAATGCGGGCAAGTCTATGGAATTTCACCTTTGGTAAAGCACAGGTGTGCTCTTAACTACCCTGGCTTGCCCAGTGAGATTCAGGGGGTTTTATAAACCCTTCATTCTATAGGTTTCAAGGTTCCAGTATCTTGGGCACAGACTGCATATCAAGGTCTCCTTTTACTTGTTGTGGCTGTCTCAGAGTTGATGAGAATGTCTGACAATTTTTATCTTGGCAGTTCCCAAGACTGTTGACATTTTTGCTTAGTGACTGAGATAAACTCCTCTTTTCCCCCTTTCCCAAGACAGCAAGCTGGTTTGTTTAGTAGGGAAGACAAAACTCCCCCTTCTTTCATTCCCCTTCTCCACTCATGCCTTAGCAGTCCCAGGCTGACTTAGCTATTTAGTCTCTCATGTGGGAAGAGGGGTGTTAGCCATTTGTTCTCAAGTGTCCCTGGCTGGAGAAGATTAAGGTCTTTCTGCAAGCTGTTCAAACTGGCCATGCTTGGTTTTCTTCTCTCAGGTTCTCTATTCCACTTTCCCAGGAATCAGTCTTAGCTCCTTGCAATCCCAGGTAATAAGAAGGAAAAGTAAGACATTGTGAGTTTGTTGTGGCGATAATTCATGGAATGTCATAAGATAGCTTAACTGTGGTATTTATTCCCTGTAGATTTTTGGGAAGGTAATGAAGATGCAAAATGTTGTGAGTTTTCTTTTTACAAAAGGTTTCAGAAGATTGGTACTATACTGTGTCCATTATACCAAATTAAGAGCCTCTGAGAGAATTTCTGAAAACCTTAGAGACTGAAAATCTCTAATAGGTTATATTTTATGTGACATGTGACATTTAACATTTAAATTCCAGTACTTTTGATAAAGGATGGAGCAAGAAACAAGTCCAGAGGCTTTGCTTTCATTACCTTTGAGAATCCTGAAGATTCTACTATAGATGCCACCAAAGAAATGAATGGAAAAGTAAGTATTTTAATAAAATTTAGCACTGTGATTCAAGTAATAGTATTTCCAGGTTTCTGTCTTCTCATTTTCAAAGTTTGATAATGCCATATGAGCCATGATTATTTAGCCATCAGTTTTCTTTTTGTCACACAAGTGCTCGAGTGTTGGATTGGAAGGATGTTGAGATGTCTTTTTCGCAAAGCAAAATACTACATTAAACTTAGTTACTTTAGTATAGGAATACAAATGTAATTGGGCTTTAAGCCTTTAAAGACCTTGCTAATTTAGAACAGCCTTCCCACCCCAGAAAGACAATGACAACATAAATCAGGACACTGTTGGTAAAAAGCTAATGCAATTGATGCAAACATTTCTTAGCTTTAAAGAAGTTCACAAAGACAAGTTGGAATAGATGACTTCCCATTACTTTGCGGAAAAGGTCTTGAAAAGTTGCTATGTGTAGTGCCTTTACCCTCAAGTGGGTATTCATTTTTTAAATGTATTTGTATTGATTTCACAGAGCAAGTTAGAGGGAGAGAGAGATGGAAACATCAATGATGAGAGAGAATCATTGATCGGCTGCCTTCTGCTGGTCCTCCACTGGGTATTGAGCCAGCAACCGGGGCTTGTCCCTTGACCAGGAATGGAACGGTAACCTCCAGACTCACAATTGGATGCTCAACCATCTCTGAGTCACAGCAGCTGGGCTAGGTATTCAGTTCTTGAAGACAGGAAATGATGTGAGCAAGTAGATGGGATGTGTCATAACTAATTGACCTTCCTTCCTGCACCTAAATTTTCTGAGTTTAATTATGTGTGTTTTTTTTATTTTTTTATTTTTTTTTATTGATTTTTCACAGAGAGGAAGAGAGAGGGATAGAGAGTTAGAAACATCGATGATAGAGAAACATCGAACAGCTGCCTCTTGCACAACCCCCACTGGGGATGTGCCCGCAACCAAGGTACATGCCCTTGACCGGAATCGAACCTGGGACCTTTCAGTCCACGAGCCGAAGCTCTATCCACTGAGCCAAACTGGTTTCGGCGAGGTTAATTATTTTTAAATCGTGCAACCAGACTGATTTTTGTTAAAAAAAGTATATATATTATGTTTTGATTTATTTTATAGTAGGGAATGGGAGTTCCTTTTATTGAGTCTTTAATGTATAAGTGAAGGAAATAGTCTTATTCTTCTTTGATCTTAAAGTCTAGCCAATGCAAGTGTGTCCTATTTCCTTCCAAGTTCTCGGTACTTGTACAAGTATCTCTGAAAGTCACTCCATTATGGTCTCTTTTGGGTACATATATTCTTTGGTTCTATTATATTTTCAAACATTTCCAATACATCCTACCATTATTTTAGCCTTGTTCTTTTGGATTTATTAAGAATCACTCTTCCCCAGGACAAGGAAACATATGCGGATTTCTACATTAATAACCGAGTTTGTGCTTTTGCTACAATTTTTTTTTAATTTCTTTATTGATTAAGGTATCACATATTTGTCCTCGTTCCTCCATTCCCATCCCACTCCCCTCCCCACACATGCCCCCACCCCGCTGTTGTCCTTAACCGCCGGTTAGGCTCATATGCCTGCACACAAGTCCTTTGGTTGATCTCCCCCTTTACCCCCACCCTTCTCTACCCTCCCCGCGAGGCCCGACATTCTGATCCATGCCTCCTTGTTTCTGGGTCTGTTCTTGTTCATCAGTCTATGTTGTTCATTATTTCCCCTATATGAGTGAGATCATGTGCTATTAGAAACACACTTATACGAACCGAAAATGAGACAAGCAATAATGGTTATGGTGACAGGCAATTGCTACAATTTTTTAATCTTATATTTAGTTAATTTGTGTATATACTCATTATACCATATATTAAGTTGTTGATATTTCAGTGACTTCTAGTACATAACTCACTTATGACCCTGTCCTTCATTTGGAGAGCTTGGTTTATGGTACTTTGAAGAAGGTCAGTACATATTGACCTGTTTACCTTTATCTTTTAAGGTTGGGTGGCAGCCAATAGTTGGATTTGGCTCATGATTTTTGTTGAGTTCAGAAGTTCATTTATTTGATTTATGAATAATAGTTGATGTTTTTCCTAGGTCCTAAGCACAAGAAAATGTACTTTGTGTAGATATCATTCCTAAACTAGTGTTCCAGTGCATGGATTCCTGCCCATTGAAAGGGAATTAATTAGAAGGTGGTTGCTGGGCTGGAGTGGGCAAGATGGGCCAGACATGCCTTGGAACCAACCTTCCGAAATCCCTCCCAGCTCAGCAGCACCTGGGGTGGTGCATGGCTCAAAGTCATGTGCAGAGTGAGCGGGCTTCCCTCCAGCAGGTGGGATCCCTAGGCCTGGCCTGTGGGGATCAGGCCAAAATTGGCTCCGACATCCCCGTAGGGTCCCAGATTGTGAGAGGGTGGTTCTCAGGTAACGCACCCTGGAATCAGGCTCCCTCCTCTCTAGTTTCTTGGTGCATCACCAGAAAACTCTAGCTGCCAAGTCACTACAGCTCAGCAGCTCCTGAATTGAGCATCTTCCCCCATGCACATAATACCGACCAGTTGGACAGTTGGACATTCACTTAGCCATATATATATATATATATATATATATATATATATATATATATATATATATAGAGAGAGAGAGAGAGAGAGAGAGAGAGAGAGAGAGAGAGACTAGAGGCCTGGTACACAGAATTTGTGCACTGGAGTGGGGTCCTTCATCCCTGCCAGCCCCTTCTCACAGTCCTAAACTCCTCAACTCCTCAAGCGATGCCCTACTGATGGAAGGGGCCATAAGCTGCAATCTGGCCTCCCTCTGTGGGAGGTGACCAGCTGATCAGAGATCGGCACTGCCCCCATCACCCCTTCACTGCTGCTGCCTCTGACCTCCCTCTGGGGGAGGTGACCCTGTGATCAGTGAAGGCAACACCCCCATCATGCTTCTCCTGTTGCCATAGCCGGCCCCAAGGCTGCCTGAGGCTCGACCATTGCAGCCACTGTGGCTTGCCTGAGCCTCACCCGGCCCTCATTGCCTGAGCCTGGAGCCCTCGCAGTGGCAGCAGCCATCAAAGGCTTGCCGGAGCACCTGGCCGGAACTGGGAAAGCAGCAGTGGCCATTAGTGGCTAGTCGGAGCCCCGGGTTGGCCCTGTGCAAGTGGCAGTGGCTATCAGGCATGAGCTTCCCCATACATAACCAATAGGGTGCACTCTTCTGGTGATGGGCAGATCGCATCTTACAGGGTTCTCGCTGCAGAGGAGGGTGAAGGTCTCCCTCCATCCCTGGATAACTTAGTCCAACTGCTAGAGGAAATGCCCCACATTGGTTGCCTGGACACGTGGAGGCCACCACCAATTCCTGACCCTGAAAAAGAGGTGTTTGAGGCGACCTGGGAGTTTGAGGAGCTGCAGGAAGGAGTTGCCCTTCTCAGAACCCCTGATCTGTGGGGCTGGAAGCCAAGGTTGTGTGTGGCCAGGCCGAGAGCTCTTTACCATTGAGCTCAGACTGCCCCTCACCTGCCTTTGCTGGGCTTTCACTCACTCACCTGCCTTCGACACTGGGCTTTCCCTCACTAGCCTTTGCTCCTGGTGCAGAGATTTCCCTGCAGAATGTCTCTGCTGCCGCTTGTCCTTCTGGGCAATCAGCAGCAGCCAGTGGGTGTGCTCACAACCCTTGCAATGTGGAGAGTACAGGCCACCCTCAGCCAGGCCCCTATTCCCGGCCCTGTCCCAGACACTACAAATCTCTGCCTTCTAGCCACTGTTGCACACACAGCCTGCTGATGTGTTGTTATGTGATGGCATCCTGGCCAATTTGCATATTACCATATTATTAGATAGATGTCTTCTTTCAAGTGGCATTTAGTAGCCTACACACTGTGCTGCATAATGATTCTGAATAAGACAAAATCCCCATTTATTGTGCACTTATTTTCTATGGTAAAAATAAGAAATATGCAAGGAAAAGTAAATAAGTAAAATCATGCACAAAAAAGATAAGAGGAAAATATGGGAGGTAATTATTTGTAGAGGGAGTATGATCAGGAGGTAGTGTTTTTATTTATAAAATTAAGGGGGTCAAGGTCTATTTGCTGAATCTCAAACATTGGGAAGGAGGCAGTGGTGCATACATATGTGGAAATATTTTGGACTCAGAAACCTCAAGTGATTCCTTAAGGTGGGAACTGTGTCTTGTGGCTGTTTAGTGTAGTGTCAGGGCTCATCATTGCCAGACATCGTGGTGGAATACATGGCTTCAGATTGGTTTGCAAAAATAGTGTCAGACATCCAAAAAGTTTTATGTGGAGCGATTACAATGGCTTAATTATGTTTAGTTATGTTGATTTGGCTAAAAAATCAACCATCATAAAATTATTGGGAGATTGGGAATGATATATATATATATATGTAAAAATCCAGCGTCTGTGATGACCAGAACGACTGGTTGCTATACGCCCACTGTGACCAGCGAACTGGCCCAATCTGGGAGTGGGGTTGGCAGCCAACTCCCCTATGGCCCTTCCCCCTGTCTGACCACACCCCTTCTCAACCCCCTACCCAATAGGGTGCAGGGCTGGCCAGCCAACTTCCTGCAGCCCCTCCCCCCGGCCAGCCCAGGCCTGATTGGCCCATATCTGTGTGGGATGGCTGGCCAACCTCCCACCATCTCCTCTTCCCTACAGGCCTGGCCCCAACCTGCCTCAGTTGGGTCCAGGCCGGCCAGACCCCACTCATGCACAAATCTGAGCACTGGGCCTCTAGTGTATGATAATCAAAGTACTATATTTAAAAGGTGTATATCGAGGAACTCATTTTTTAAATTCTTTATTGTTTCAAGTATTACACCTACTATATGTCTCATTAGTAGGTGTAATACTTGTGATCTCCCTGGCTACCCACGCCCCCCCCATCACATGCCCTCACTTCCCTAGTGTCTGTGTCCATTGGTTATGCTTATTTGCATTCATACAAGAATTTTCATTGATCTCTTACCAACCCCCATGCCCCCAGCCTTACCTTTGAGGTCTGACAGTCAGTCCCACACTTCTGTGTCTCTGGATCTATTTTTGTTGATCAGTTTATGTTATTCATTATATTCCAAAAATGAGCGAGGTAATGTGATATGTTTCCTTCTCTGCCTAGCTTATTCTGATTAGCATAATTTCCTCAATGTCCTTCCATGCTTTTTGGAATGGTAAGAGTTCTTTCCTTTTTACAGCGTAGTATTCTGTTATGTAGGTGTACCCCCACAGTTTTTAATCCATTTATCGGCTGATGGGCACTGAGGCTGTTTCCAAATTTTGTCTATTATATATTGTGCTGCTATAAACTAGGCGTGCATATATCCTTTCTGATTGGTGTTTCTCATTGCTTGGTATATATCTCTAGTAGGGTGAGTACTGGGTCAGATGGGAGTTCCCTTCATAATTTTCTGAGGAAACTCCATAATGTTCTCCACAGTGGCTGCACAAGTCTGCATTCCCACCAACAGTGCAGGAGGGTACCTTTTTCTCCACATAATCACCAGCACTTGTTGTTTGTTGATTTGTTGATGTTAACCATTCTGACAGCTGTGAGATGGTATCTCATTGTCATTTTGATTTGCATGTCTTCAGAGATTAGTGACTTTGAGCATGTTTTAATAAGTCTCTTGGTCTTCTATATGTCCACTCTTGTAAAGGGTCTACTCAAGTTCTATGTCCATTTTTTATTGGATTGTTTATCATCCTTTTATTTAGATGGGTGAGTTCCCTATAAATTTTGGAGATTAGGCTCTTATCGGATATAACATTGGCATATCCATTCTCCCATGCAGTGAGCTTTCCTGTTTTTTTTTTTTGTTTTGTTTTGTTTTTTTTTGGTGTTTTTGATGGTTTCTTTTTCTCTGCAGAGGATTTTTTCGTTTGTTTTTTATTTTGATGTAGTCCCATGTGTTTATTTCTTGCTTAGTTTCCATTGCCCTAGGAGTTGCATCAGTAAAGAACTTCTATGAAATATGTCTGATATTTTGCTGCTTTTAGGTGCTTCTAAGATTTTTGTGGTTTCCATCTTACGTTTAAGTCCTTTTTGCTTTTTGAATTTATTTTCCTGTATGGTTTAAGTTGGTGGTCTAGTTCCGTTATTTTGCATGTATCGTCCAATTTCTCCAACACCATTTTTTGAAGAGACTGTCTTGACTCAACTTTATGCTCTTGCCTCCTTTTCAAATATTAATTGAGCATAATGGCTTGGGTGTATTTTGGGTTCTCAGTTCTGTTCAATTAGTATATATGTCTGTTCTTGCGCCAGTACCAGCCAGCTTGAGAACAATGGCTTTGTAATATTGCTTGATAACTAGTATTGTGATCCGCCAACTTTGTTCTTCTTTCTCATAATGTGGGTATTCTGGGTCTTTTTTTTTTAAAATATATTTTATTGATTTTTTACAGAGAGGAAGGGAGAGGGATAGAAAGCTAGAAACATCGATGAGAAACATTGACCAGCTGCCTCCTGCACATCCCCCACTGGGGACGTGCCCACAACCAATGTACATGCCCTTGACCGGAATCGAACCTGGGACCTTTCAGTCCGCAGACCGACGCTCTATCCACTGAGCCAAACCGGTTTCGGCTATTCTGGGTCTTTTTAAATTTCATTCTAGAGACTTGGTGCATGAAATTCATGCACAGGGGGGGAGTACCTCCTCAGCCCAGGCTTCACTCTCTAATCTGGGACCCCTCGGGGGGGATTGGACCAAAACCAGCAGTCAGACAACCCTAACATAATCTGGGACCTCTGGTTCCTAACTGCTCACCTGCCTGCCTTCCTGATTGCCCCTAACTGCCCCTCCTTCCAGCCTGATGAACCCTAACCTCCTCTGCCTGCTGGGCTGATCGCTCTTAACTGTCTACCCTGCTGGCCAGGTTGCCCCTAACTGCCCACCCCCCCCAACACTGGCCTGGTCGCCCCCAACTGCCCACCTCCGCAGGCCTGGCCGCCCCCTACTCCCCGCCCCAGTCATCAAGTCACACCCAAAAGCCCACCTCTACTGATCTGTAAACCCCTCACTGCCCCACCTGCTGGCCTAGTTGCCCCCAACTTCTACCCCCCACAACTGGTCTGATTGCCCCACACAGCCTGCTGTTCAGTTGTTGGTCATTTCTCATTATCCCCCCTGCCGGCCTGATCACTCCTTGCAGCCTGCTGTTCAGTCGTTTGGTTGTCCCTCAATAACAATCCTGCTGGCCTGGTCGCCCCATGCAGTCTGCTGTTCAGTAGTCTGTCTGTTTGTTTTGGTTTTGGTGGCCCTTGGCTTTTTATATATTAGGATTAATTTTTGCAGACTTTGTTCTATGTCTGTGAAATATGCCATTAGTATTTTAATGGGCATTACTGCAAATCTGTAGATTACTTTGGATAGTATGGCAATTTTAGTGATGTTGATTCTATCACTATATTCTTCCATTTGTTTGTCTTACTCTCTCTTTTTTAATGCCCTGTAGTTATCCAAGTATAGGTATTTTACCTCTTTAGTTACGTTTATTCCTAGGTATCTTAATTTCTTTGTTGCAATGGTAAATGGGATTGTTGTATGTTTGTTGTTTGTTTAGTTTCTCTTTTTGTGAGTTCATTATTGGTGTATCAAAATCCATAGAATTCTGGGTGTTAATTTTGCATCCTGCTATTTTGCCAAATTCATTTAAGTCTAGTAGTATTTGATGGTGTCTTTAGGGATTTCTATGTACAATATCATGTCATCTTGAATAATGACAGTTTTACTTCTTTTCCAGTTGGAATGCCACTTATTACTTCTTTTTGTCTTATTGCTGTGGCTAGCACTTCCAGTACTGTTTCAAGGAGATGTGTTGAGAGTGGACATTCGTGCTTTGTTCCTGTTCTTAGGGGAGATGGTTTCTGTTTTTGCCCATTGAGTATGGTGTTGGCTGTAGGTTTGTCATATAAGGGTTTTATTATGTTGAGGTGTGATACCTCTCTTCCCAGTTTGCTCGGAATTTTTACCAAAAATAGCGTGTTGGGTTTTGTCAAATGCTTTTTCTGAATCAATTGATGTGACTATGTGATTTTTTATATCTCAAATTGTTTATGTGATGCATCACTTTAATTGACTTGGGGATCTTGTACCATCCTTGTATCCGTGGAATAAATCCAATTGGTCATGGTGTATTATCTTTCTAATGTAAGGCTGGTTCAGATTTGCTAGAATTTTGTTGAGGATTTTAGGATGTATGTTCATCAGAGATATATTGGCTTGTAATTCTCTTTCTTTTAGTGTCTTTATCTGCTTTTGGGATTATGGTAATGCTGGCTTCATAGAAAGAGCTTTGAAGTGTTCCTCTTGAATTTCTTTGAAATAGTCTGAGGAGGATAGGTTTTAGTTTTTCTTTGAATGTTTGGTAAAACTCACCTGTGAAGTTGTCTAGCCCAGGGCTTGCTTTTTTGTTTTGTTTTGTTTTGATTTCCTGGAAGGTTTTCAATGACTGTTTCAATATTTTCCACATTTAGTGGCCTATTCAGATTCCTTTTATTCCTCCTGATTGAGTTTTGGAAGATTGTATTTTTCTAGGAATATATTTATTTGTTCTAGGTAGACCAGTTTGTTGGAATAGAGTTGTTCATACTATGTTTTTATAACCCTTTTTTATTTCTGTGGGTTCTTTTGTTATTTTGCCTCTTTCATTTCTGATTTTGTTTATTTGGGTCCTCTCTCTTTGCTTCTTGGTGAGCCTCAATAACAGTTCATCAGTCTTGTTTATCCTTTCAAATAGCCAGCTCTTGGTTGTATTAATAATTAGTAGTTATGCTTTTATTTTCTTTACAGTTTTGTTTGTTTGTTTGTTTGTTTTTTGTCTCCATGTGATTTATTCATGCTGTGATCTTTTCTATTTCCTTCCTTCTGTTCATTCTGTGATTTCTTGTTGTTCTCTTTCTAATGTTTTAAGTTGTAGAGTTAGATAATTTATTACCAGTTATTCTTGTTTTTTGAGGTAGGTTATGAACTTGCCTCTCATGACTGCTTTCAGTGCATCACATAGGTTTTGGATTGTTGTGTTTTGATTGATTGTTATTTGATTCTAGGGTGTTTTCAATCTCTTCTTTGATCTCTTTGATAAAACAAACATTGTTTAATAACATACTGTTTAGCCTGCAAGTATTTGAATTTTTGTGATTTTTAAAGTAGTTTATATCTAACTAGAGGCCCAGTGCATGATTGAATCATGCACGTGTAGGGTCCCCTACACGCTTTCGCTTTTCACGGTGGAGCTGGGTGCCTGTCCACTCGTGCACCAGGCCTTTCAGAAGCCTCCGGCTCGGTGGAGGCTTCTGAAAGGCCTGGTGCCGGAGCAGACAGGCACCCAGGTCCCCCACTTTTGTTTTTTTTGTTTTTGTTTTCGTTTTTTTTTGCTGTGAAAGAGCTCATTTATTGGGGTGGTGGACTCAGTGGATCCAAATTGGAGAGCTGGTGAAGGGATCGGTGGCTTCCAGTTTCAAGCGCTGGTTCTCAGTCCTGCGGCACCTGTTTATGGATTGCTTCGGCGAGGCTGGGCCAGGTCAGGGCCGCACGCACTTTGGCATCCGGGCCAGGGATGCTCTCCAGGCCCCACAGGGTGAAGCGGCTGAAACTGGCGGAGGCACGAATAAAGCGGTCGAAGTCCCGCTCCAGCGCTTCCGGGGGTTCCACCGGCTCCTGCTCCTCCTTGTGGGATCCCGCTGAAAAGTCCTGCTTCCCCACCGACTGCTCTTCCATCACCATCACGTATCCCAGCAGGCCAGGCGGCACCTCCACCTCCTTGCCCCTCAGACTGCGGCCCCGAAACGACACTTGGAGTCCATCGGGACCCTGAAGGATGGCCGGGGTGAAAAAGCGCCCCACAGGGGTGGGCCGGTTAACCCGGACTTCACAGGGCTGGAGGTACAGCGTGTGCGCAGAGTGATGGGGCGTAGGTGGATGCGGTGCTTCTCCATGTCTTCCTCGTTGCTGCTCTCCATCCTCTGCCGGGTTTCCGTGGCTCGCTGCCTGAGGCCAGAGCTCGCTCCCCCACTTTTGATGGTCCTCGGCCGCTGAGGGGGTCTCCCCTGCTGTTGAGAGGCGCAGGGGGTGGGACCCCCTCAGTGGCCCGGATCTGGCCGTTGAGAGGCACAGGGGGCGGGAGTCCCACCCCCTGCACCTCTCAACAGCAGCTTAGCCCCGCTCAGTGGCAGCGGATCCGTGCCTCTCAATGGCCGGATAGGCCACCCTGAGTCCCACCCCCCAGCCTCCGCCGCCCAATCGTGGGCATAGCGCAGTGATGGTAATTTACATGGTACGCTATTATTAGATAGGATATGCCATTGTGATCTGAGAAGATGCTTGCTATGAATTCTATCTTGTTGCATTTGTAGAGAATTTATTTGTGTCTCAAGTTGTCTATCTTTGAAAATGTCCCATGTGCACTTAAGTAGAATATACATTCTGTAGCTTTGTTATGAAGGTGTCGATTAAGTCCATTTGATCTAGTGAGTTCTTTAGGATTGCTGATTTTTTTTCTAGAGGATTTATCCAGTGATATCAATGGGGTATTAAAGTCCCCTACTATGGATTTATTGCTTTTGATCTCTCCCTTGATATTTTCCAGAAGTGTTTTTTTTTTTTTTTATGTATTTGGTGCTCCTGCATTGGGTGCATATATGTTTACCAGAGTTATATTATCCTGTAGTCTTGATTCCTTTAGTAATATGAAGTGACCTTCCTTATTCCTTTTTATGGCCTTAATTTTAAGGTTTATGTTGTATGATATAAGTATTGCTACCCTAGCTTTTTTTTTTTTTTTCATTTCCTTTTTCTTGAAAAATATGTTTCCATCTTTCCACTTTCAGTCTGTCTGAGTCCCTGGTACTGTTGTGGGTTTCCTCTAGACAACATATATATAGGTCATAATTTCTTTTCATTTCAGCCACTCTATGTCTTCTTAATGGAGCATTTAGTCCATTTATGGTTAATATTATTATTGGTAGGTGCGTTTTTGTAGCCATTTTTGTTCTCTATGCCTTCTTCGCCATCTATTTCTCCTTTTACAACAGGCCCTTTAGCATTCCTTGCATTATTGTCTTCTTAGTGATAAACTCCCTTAGCCTTTTTTGTTTGTTTGTTCATTTTGTCTGTGAAGTTCCTGAAATCCCCTTCAATATAAAATGATAACCTTGCTGGACGTAGTGATCTTGGATTCAGTCCCCTCTTTTGTAACACTTTGCAAACTTCCTCCCATTCCCTTCTAGCCTGATGTGTTTCTGTTGAGAAATCATTTGATAATCTCCTTAGTGTTATTTTGTAGGTAACTCTCTTCAGCGTTAAGATTCTCTCTATGTAGTTAACATTTGCCATTATAATGACAGCATGTCTTGGTATAGTTGTTTTTGGATTTATCTTGTTTGGAACTCTCTGTGCTTGTGTGAAAGTTTAATTTCCCAGATTATGGAAGTTTTCTGTCATTATTTCTTCTTTTTTTTTAAATATAACTTATTGATTTTTTAAAAAGAGGAAGGGAGAAGGATAGAGAGTTTGAAATATTGATGATGGAGAAACATCAATCAGCTGCCTGCTGCATACCTCCTCCCTTGAATGTGCCTGCAACCAAGGGAGATTCCCTTGATCATATTCGAACCTGGGACCCTTCAGTCCGCAGGCTGATGCTCTATCCACTGAGCCAAACAAGTGTTAGGGTTCGTCATTGCTTCTTCTAATAGGTTTCTTAGTCCGTGTTTCTCTTCTTGTCCTTCTGACACCTCTATTATATGTAAGTTACTTCCTTTCATGTTGCCTCAAAGCTTCCTTAGGATCACCTCCTGATTACTAATTTTTTCTCAAGTTGCTATTCAAATTGAGTTGTTCAGGATGTGTTTGTCTGCCCTGTTTTCTAACTCACCATTTTGATTCGCTGTTCTTCTAGGCTACTGTTGAAACCTTCCATCATGGATTTTTTTTTTATTGTAGCTGTTATGATTTTTGACTTCCCCTTGATTTTTACATAAGTTGTGGATTTCTAAATCATCCTGTATGACCCTTATTCTGAATTCCTCTTGTGACATACTGCATGTCTCAGTTTTGTTTATTTCCTCTTCTGGCAATTCCTCTTTTCTTTACTATGTGGGTTGTTTCTTTTTATTCCCATTTTTGCTGTCACTGGAGAGCCCAGGTCCAGAATTTTGGGGCCTGTGGCCATGGTGTTGTGTCAGCGGGACTGGCATGCACTCCAACCCTCACAGGAGGCAGCAGATAGTGGGTGCCTGGAGTCCTGGTGTCCAAAGATCTGTAGCCACAATAGCAGGTCTTTGGCCAGAGTTGCTCTAGGTTCCTGGGTGATGTCTGAGAGCCATATGGGTGGTGGTGAGGCTGGTCTTCTAGTCACAGCAGCTCTCCCCTTCAAGATGGGTTGCTTTCTTAGGAACACATTTGACTTAGAACAGCGTGGTAAGGTAAAAATACCTAAAATAGTGTAAGGGTCCTATTGAAAAATAGAATAGATAAACAGATCAGAAATATGTACATACAGATTGTAGTCATACTGAGAATTTTTATTTCTGTCATTTTAACTGAATAAATAGTAAAAGTAAGGAAGACAGGGAATAAAATGCCTAATCATTTTGAATGAATTATTGAATTATTTGTTTTAAAAACAAAACAGTTTAGGTAAGCTGGGTGCACTGAAAAAATGAAAAGAAAAGTTGGCAATACATAAATGAAGTAACATACACATTCTAAAAAGTAATCCATGTTGCCCAGTCAGTGTTGCACAATGGTTGAGAATTGAGCCATGAACCAAGATGCCCCCTCTTCCATTGCCAGTGAGGACATATGCCAGGGGAGCTGGCTGGATAGCCTTATGGAACATTTCAGGAAGAACCTGATCAGAAGGTTTCTCTATCATCAATGTTTCCATCTCTCTATCCCTCCCCTTTCCTCTCTCTCCAGAAAACCAATAAAAAGCCCATTATAAAACTTGATAGAAGTTTCTATGTTTTCTCCTGGAATGTGAGATATTTTAGTCCTTATTACTAGAGGCCGTTGGATGCCTTAATGGAGGTTGTTAGTAATGACATTTTTTCATAAACTTACCATGAAAAAGATCTGTCATTTTTTAAGAAAATGCTTTGTTTGGGAGAAGAATTTGAGGTAGATCTTGATTTTAGTTGCAGTAATTTGTAGGTTTCAAGCAGTTGTTCATTTGTTCAGTTTAAATGTTATATAGTATTGATATTATTTGTGTACTCATTTTAGTCTGTGGATGGAAAAAACAAAGTAGACTATGGCAAGAAACCATCTTTTCAAAGTTGGAGTGGACTTCCATCAAGTAAGAGAAATGATGTAAGAAGTCTGAGAGCTGGACGAGGAGGAAGTAGAGAAGCAAAAGGACGTCCCTCAGGTGGAGAACACTTAGGTAATGTTTCAAAATATAGGAATGAAAGGAGACTTGGCTCGGTCAGGTGAACACATAATGCAATATGCAGATGAAGTATGATAGAGTTATATACCTGAAGCCTATATAATCGTATTAAGCAATGTAACTTCCATCCTATATAATAGAAGTTTGATATGCTAAGTGTCTGGTCGTCCAGTTAGCCGTTCAAACAGTCAAAGGGTAATACACTAATCACATGTTAGGGCTGCTCAATGGCTCATTATGACATGCACTGACTGCCAGGGAGCAGACAATCGACCCATAGACCAGTCGCTATGACATGCACTGACCAACAGGGGGCAGATGCTCCATCTGGTAGTTTAGCTTGCTTCTGAGGTATGGCTGATTGGGACTGAGCAAGATGGGCCCGACAAGACCTGGAGCCCTCCTGCCGTCCCTCCCTGGCTAGCCAACCTCACGCTTCTCTCCACAGCCCTGATCTTGCACTGGTGAGGTCCTTTGTCCTGGCCTGTGCCCCCTAGTGATCCGGGAACCATCGGGGGATGTCAGAGAGCCAGTTTGGGCCCGATCCAGCAGGCCAGGCTCCAGGGACCCCGCTGGTGCATGTGTGCACCGGGCCTCTAGTAAATTCAATAAAAACGGAAAGTAACTCATATTTTTAAAAATATGGCAGTAACTCATATTTTTAATTTAAAAATATAAATATGAAACCATTATTTGTGTGGAAACAATAACATTGAATGAAGAGATACACCTCAAATTTCATTCATATCTTTCAAAGCAAAACAAATCTTAGCATTCATTAGATTGAGAATGGATGCTGATGATCAATATGATTTATAATTGCTAAAGAGTTATAGCACTTATAAAACGAATGTGATAATGACCTTTAAGGTCTAAGACTTAAAACTCTAGCTAAATTCAGTCTATTTTAGCATTATTACTGTTTGCCTCTATTCACTTCAACAGTTCTCTGAAGACCTCAATTTTATTGCTCTATGTTAGAATGTTACAGTTTGGGAACAAGACATTTTTGTAGGTTTAAAGTGGAGATTCATACACATTGAACTAGTAAGAATTTATTCTCAAAGTACACTTCTTTAGTCTTAATAAAAGGATACCAGGACACCTTGAAACTACCCAACAAAATAAAAGTCAGTGTAACTACATAAACGTTAAGGACTAATACTTCATTATGTAGAATTGGACTTGAGATACTTGTTTGCAATATAGGAATGTGCAACCCTGTGCTGTGTAAAATAATAATCTCTATTATTATTTCAATATGATGATCTTGTACCTATGTTTGCTGTGGGAATGTTTTATTTGGAACCTACATAAGAGAAATGTCTAGAGCAGTGATGGGCAACCTTTTGAGCTTGGTATGTCAAACTTCACTAAAAAACTGAGCATAACTCGGGTAGTGTGTCACTTGGAGGAAAAAAAAACATTATTTTGCAAATGTTTCATCCTCAGGAGCAGCAAATGTTTCATCCTCGGCATGCGGCCACCTCAGCGGCCGCATGTCATCAGAAATGGCTATGCGTGTCAGTGCTGACACGCGTGTCATACGTTCACCATCACTGGTCTAGAGTATTAAATAGATTCACACAGGTGTCTCTGACTCAGGAAAAGAATAAAAACCACCACTTCACCAATTGTATTTATCTTTCTTGTTGTGTAGGAGGAAAATGAACCATGAATCATGATGTTTATGAACTGTTCTCAGGGAGGTTATCTTTTAATTCATGTTACTGACTGTGAAAGGAAGATACACTCATTTAAGTACCTTTGGAGCAGAAAAAACTTTTGTTTTATGTTAACCAGTTTTCCAAAATTCAAAGATTTAGTGTCCATTTGTGATAATTAGGTATCTGACATTTCAGGAGAAATGTCCTAAATTGTTATTGCAGTGTTTGCCTGAGATGAAGGTGAGTTTCCCCGTTTTTCCCACTAAGATGATACTGAGAAGCGTTTGCTAGTTTGTATTTTGCCATATAGGAGGATGTTCATATTCTTCTTTCCCAGGACAAAACTACTGAATGGGAACATAAGCCTGTTTTCTATTTAGAAATGGAAACAGTGATTTTTAATTATTCATTATTCAACATGTGTTCCTAAATACTCTTAAAATAGAGCATCAAGTATTTTGATCAAAGGATTATTTTATAAGTTACCTCTAAGAATCGTATGGTAACTTTGGTTTAGATGATGCTTTTTTCTGATGCCTCATGTTTTGAATGTTTTTACATTTTACATTTTATATTTTAAAAACTTTTATTGACATGATGCTTATGTGAAGGTGGGTTGAGACTGTTTTCCTTGTACCTTTAAGAAGTATTTTTGCATTTCCTTTATCTGAACTTTCTGCACACAAAATCATTTTCTTTGGCACATTTATGCAATGCTGCTTGAATTCTCTGTGGGTTCTTCAAACTGATTTTCCAATAACTCTGTGCACTGTACTGAAGACATGTAAAGACCCAATTTTATCATTTTGGGCTAACCTGTGTGCTTATGACAATGATACTGCTTAGTAAAGATTTATACACAATAACCAACTTGTCCATTTAACAAATGTTGATCATACTCAAATAGGATGATGTTATTTAAACACAGATGATGGCGGACATAACACTTAATCTCCACAGAAGTGACTCCAGGAGATCCCTTCCACTTAATAGGGGTCCATCTTCAGGAAGTTGGGATCCCCCTCCTACAAGATCTGCCCATTCTGTTACAAGGCAAAGCAATACTGGGATAGGAAGTCAAGGTAGATGCTACAGTCTCTTATGGATTAGCGTAATGAGCTATTTGAACAGGAATGCTGCACTTTAATTTCAGGAAGCCAAATGGAAAGTGAGTGGTGGATGGGCATCTGTACTGAACACTACCTTTTTGTGATTGTCAGGAAATAATTCCTCAGCTTCTAATTAGTGAGGCAAGAAGTAGGTGACACCAGAATTAGGAATGCATTCCTTTTATTCCATGTTGATAGTGTCTTTTTTATATTTATTTTTTTAATATTTAAAATAAAATGATTTAGTATAATAATGTTATTCACTAAACATTAATATTCCTAGAAAAACTATTTTAAATGCAATAAATTTACATGTAATAAACATTAATATTTCAATTAATATGATTTTAAATATAATAATATTTGAGACACAGTGCATGAATTTGTGCATGGGTGGGGTCCGGCCAGCCCCCACTGATCTCTGGGCCAGCCAGGGGTAGGGGCTGCAGGCTATTGGCTGGTCGGCCCCACCCTGATTGCGTTTGGGGGCACAGATCAGGGGAGTGGCTGGCCAGTAGGAGGCACCACGGGTAGCTTGTCAGTAGTCTTGGCCCAGATTGGTGTTTGGGGGGGCCGATTTAGGGCAGGGCAACCCGGAAGGAGTCGCCACCAGAGTATTGCCTGCCAGGCCTGCCCCCATTGTAGAACTTCTGGTCTAACTCTCATTTGAGGGCACAATATGCATATTACCCATTTTTCATATATCCTTACATGCAATAAAAATTAATATGTTAAGAAAAAATGTTTTTAAATATAATAATATTACCAAACTGTACTAACATAGTATATAACAAAAGTTGTAGGAAATATTAAAAATCTGAAAATAATAGGATTACTTGTATTATATTCTAAACTACCTCATTTTACTCTGGCTCTATTTTGGTTCATCATTTTATGTGGTTCACTTTATTCTACAAATGAATGAGATCGTGTGATATTTCTCTTTTTCTGACTGGCTTGTTTCACTTAGCATAACACTCTCCATGACTATCTATGTTGTTGCAAATGGTAAGAGTTCCTTCTTTGTTACATCAGCATAGTATTCCATTTTATCAATGTGTCAGAGCTTTTTAATCCACTCATCTGCTAATGGGAACTTATACTTTTTCTAAAGCTTAGCTATTGTAAATGGTGCTGGTATGAACATAGGCTTGCATACATTTTTTTTTTTTGATTGATGTTTTCAATTTATTGGGATATATTTTTAGAGGAGAGAGTACTGGGTTAAATGGGAGTTCCAGTTTTAATTTTTTGATGGAAAAAACTTAAGTTTATTCCTTAAATCTTTTGGTTTTCACAGTGGTTGCAGCAGTCTGCATTCCCACCAGCAGTGCCCGGCAGTTATGAGTTAGGTAGGTCCTCTACACTTCTCAGTCTCTAGTGCAGGACCGTGCTAAGGGCTGTTTCTCACTAATTAGGTCAGGCAAAGACTCAATGTCTCCAGAAACTGCCTCTCTCTACAGACTGATAGGATTCCAGCTTGAATTATCCCCTTGGAGGCAATCGTCCTCAAGTGTGGTGAGAATTTTTTTTTTCCAACAAGGTGTGGCAGTCGCTTTGCCAGGAGGCCAATTGTCATTTTTAATACCTTAAATGGCCTCAGGGCACAGTGTTTTCCAATAGGGTTTGTCACTTGTCTTACCCCCAGACAAGGCAAATGTTTGTGTGGGAAAGATGTTCTCCTCTGCATGAGGGAATGACTCCAGCAAGGAAACTTGTGGTGTCTGTCTTCTGAGCTCTATCCCGCTAGTACCCAGTCCTGGCTTCTACACTCACCACTCCAGACCACTTCACCCTCCCTTTCTCAGGGCACAAGGTGGGTCAATCCAGAGGGAAATTTGTGTGTTGGCCCTTTAAGAGGGTGCCTGCATTTCCAGTCATCTCTCCCTACCCGACAGTGTCCTGCTGCTTTTCACAGCCAGGTGTTATATGGGTACCCTCCTCAGTTGTGTTGCTCTCCACTGGAGGGCCCAGCTTGGAGATTAGATCTCAGAGTTCTCAGTGGCAGCCCCCACAGCTGAGATATCTCTCTGGGACTTCAGTTGCTGTTTGTGGGTGTCTGGCCAGCCCTTTCTTGCCTCCTCCCCTCCTACCAGTGTGTATGTGGTCTCTACTTTAGGTCCTCGGGTGTCAGGGTTCTCTCCTGTGAGTTTTCTGTTGATTGTTCAGGAAGTTTTTCTGTGTTTTAGTTGCCATATCAGTTTCTTCCGGGGGCCATGTCCCGCAGCATCCATTTACTATGCCACCATTTTTAATCCTCTTCAGAATTCCTCTTAACCCTACCAGACCGCTGTACTGATTTTTTGGTAATTTCTGAATCTGCTGCTATACCTCTGTACTTAATTTTCGGTACTTTGCCTAGTACGTGAAAAAAATGCGTCACAAACTAAAAATAACCAACCAATCATGGTCAAACCTCATGGTAAGCCATTGCAAATGTCTGCCCCATGTGTTTGAATTGACTTTGTGTGGTTTGATGTGAAAAAATTCTGAAAATTCACAATGAAAACATCGGCTGATGAACCAAGCACTTCAACAGGAAAGCTAAGTAGCTCTAGTCTTATCACCGTGCAACAGGGGATCGATACTTTGGTTGATTCAGACTCTGAGGAGTCAGAATTTCATCAAGAATATGTTTCCAGTTCAAGTGACACAGACAGTGAGAGCTCGAGTGATGAGGAGAATCTTGAACCTTATAGATCTAGAGCTAGATCAATAGTAAGAGAAGGGTTGTGTGTCCCTCAAACAGCAGATGGGGGAGATCTAGGTGGCGATGAAGGTTGGACAAGGAATTTTGTATCACCAAATACAGATCTGAATTTCAATGAGGATGGAAAAGGCCCAGTGAACATTCCTGGATCTATCATAGAGGAGAGTGAACCAATTGACTTTTTATCCTTGTTTTTGGATGATACTTTCTGGCAAAATTTGACAGAGAAAACCAACCTCCGGGCCCACCAATTGCGTATAGCAAAGCCCAACTCCTACAATGCCAAAAATTTCAAGGATGCCACAGTGGAAGAAATGAAGGCTTTTCTTGGACTGAGGATCTATATGGAGTACTTATGTATAAAGCCCAGCTATCGGGATTATTGGACTGATGAAGGCTCTGACTTTGTTGGGTTTACTCCAGGATTTCTAAATGTTATGACTCGAGACAGATTCTTGGCCCTTTGGAGTTTTTTACACATAAATGATGAGGAAGACACAGATATTGATAAGACAGATAGAATATATAAAGTTAGGCCTTTCTTGGAAAGTCTGCTTCCCAAGTTTCTCCACTTCTACCAGCCAAAGCAACATTGGAACCTAGATGAGGGGATGATCCCGACAAAAAACCGCTTGGCCATCAAGCACTATATCAAGGATAAGCCCACAAAGTGGGGCATCAATCTTTCCTTCTCTGTGAAGGTGAGACTGGCTATATTTTGAATGCAGAAATCTACACTGGTGCTGCACCAATGCCTATAAAAGACTTGGGCACAGTAGGAAATACAGTTGTTCGTCTCCTGACCTCATGTGCACTGGAAAATAAATCTCATGTGCTTGTCATGGACCGGTTCTACAACTCTGTAACCCTTGCTAAATAAGTACTGTCAGAATTACACACAGGAATTGTGGGAACCCTGCAGAAAAACAGGAAGCACTTTCCTAAGGTGCTGAAAAGTGTAAAAAAACTTGCTAGCGCAGAAACCGGTTTGGCTCAGTGGATAGAGCGTCGGTCTGCGGACTGAAAAGTCCCAGGTTCGATTCCGGTCAAGGGCACGTACCTTGGCTGCGGGCACATCCCCAGTGGGAGGTGTGCAGGAGGCAGCTGATCGATGTTTCTCTCTCATCGATGTTTCTAACTCTCTATCTCTCTCCCTTCCTCTCTGTGAAAAATCAATAAAATATATTTTAAAAAATGTAAAAAAAAAAAACTTGCTAGGGGTGATAGTCGCTATCTATGTCAAGAAAGTGTAACATGTTTAGTTTGGCAGGATAGAAAGCCCATCACATTTATTTCGAACTACCATGATCCAGACCAAAATGTAGAAATAAACAGAAGAAATAAAGATGGCAGTGTTCAAGAAATACAGATGCCGCAGCTGGTGAAGGACTATAATAAATATATGGGTGGCTGTGACAAAAATGACCAGATGACATTACCACTGGCACCAGTGGCTTTTCATAAAATTTGTTATGTGGGCCAGTTATAATTCTTATATCTTGTATGCTTCAAAGCAGCAAGCTGCTTCAAAAAATCCAGTTTATTTCACCAGATATATTCAGAAACTGTGCCTGCAACTTATTGTTGGATACAGGGCATCAGGCCACTGCCACCCACAAAAGGATTCCTGCCCTCAATGGATGACCCCAGGCAATCATTTTCCTGAGATTCCCCCTGGGACATTGTCTAATCATATCTGTGTTGTGTGCGTGGAAAAGCACTCCAGGTACAACAAGCAAAATCCTGGAGTGTCTTACAAAGACAATCCATGCAAGAAGGTGAAGAGCAACATCTGGTGCTCACTTTGCAAGAAGTACCTCTGTGTGAAACAAGGCTCATCCTGCTGGGTGGATTGGCACACAAAGGTGGAATATTGGCGCTAGATGAAAGGTAGACCTATTTTCTACAATGTCTCCAAGTTCCATCGTATTCTAACCACTTGTTTGCATGTAACTAACATTTTTCTATATCATGTTGATTTTTTCTCTTTAATGCTCAGGAGCCCAGGTATAGGGGACTGTTAGGTTCAGGGACTCAGGTCTGGTAGGGTTAATTTTAAAGTTCATGCTAAAATTTTTTCCAATAAGCTTCTTTTTCACTTGATTTCAGGATGGGGTTTTGCATGAAGGCCCTAATGTCCTGTGAGTGCACATTCTGATCATTAGCACCATCAGGAAATGTGTTTTGAGGCATGATCAATAGGCATATAATAACGGAAACTTGCTATGTCTCTTCCTGTTTCTTTCTGTGTTTGGATCATGATGGAGCCATATTAAGGCTCTTGTTTCTAGTAGAGTGTGGAAGGATGCACTCTTGATTTCAACACGTATTCTTCAGAGGAAACCTTGATAAAACGGTGTCCTTCCCTAAAACATATTAGGACGTTCAATTATAAGGCCTGGACCCTTTATAAGGACAAGACATTATTATTGGTTGAAAGAAAATTCTAAGGAGCACATAAATAAATAAAGATATATTGTGTGCTTCCAAGAATTATATACTTGTTGAGGAAATATGCAGACTAAATAACTAACCTTAATCAATAGAATATAAGTCTTTTTCAACAGGCTGAAAAGTGATCAATGTGTGTTCAGATGGTATATATTTAAAAAAACTAGGTTGGAAAGGCACACTTGAAAGAGTCAGGCATTGCAGGTAGCCAAATCACAGCATGCATCTAGTTGTGAAAAATAAGGTGAAAGTGACTAATTAGTATTCATACAGAGATGCCTTAAATTCTAACATAAATCCCTCACATTAAAATTATGTTGGAAAATTGAAATTACTGAGAGCATCAGTGTAGTTAAGAAGAATATGCCTCTGCACTTGAATATAGATAAGCAGCCTATCCGTTTCAATTTTGGATGATCTAGTCAGCAAAGAAAATTAGTGAAAGGTTCACTTTGGGGAATTAAGGGTAAGAATTAGCACTGAAACATAGTAATATTTATGGGAGATATAAAATTTCTCATAATTTGAAGGAGGTTCAGTGCTCTTCATATGAGCCATTAAATAACACAGCTAAAGAGCAGTATAAACTATATTGCCATTATTACCAAAATTAAGGTTATACCTTTAAGTCAGTCAGCATTAGGAGGGAGCCATGTTAAATTGGTAATAAATTATAAAATTACTAGAGGCCCAGGGCACAAAATTCAAACACCAGTGGGGTCTCTCAGCTTGACCTGTGCCTTCTCGCAATCTGGCACCCTTTGGGGGGTGCCGGACTGCTGGTTTAGGTCTGACATCTCCTGAAGGATGCAGCAGTGTGCAAAACGGCAGGCCTCTGGGGAGGAGCCGGGCTAGAGCCAGGTGCCTCGCTATTTGAGCTAGTCTTCTGGCTGAGTGAAGCTCCCACTGTGGGAGTGCACTGATCACTAGGGGGCAGCGACTGCATTGAGCTTCTGCCCCTTGGCGGTCAGTGCACATCATTGTGACCAGTCATAAGGGCCGCTTAGGATTTTATATATATATGTGTGTGACTAATTTGGCATGTCCTGGCCCAATAAAATGGTATCTTGTCAGTATTACAATACTAGTTACCTGGTGCATGGATCCATGCACATTGAAAGGAAGTTAATTAGAAGAAATATTTTACTATTGCTATTTGCCCTTTATAATAGAAATGTCAACAAAATTCATGATTGACAGTGACAGATTGAAACACACGCAGGCAATTGGCACCAGCAAGAGCTTTATATGTATCGCGCATGCACAAGTCAACTTAGCCTTATGTATATAGAGAGAACAAACTTGCTTAATTAGACCTGCTTTCTGATTTAGCTAAACTTTTCCCAGCCCAGTAAAGCACCCTGACTTCTCTTTCAGGTAATTGTCAGCAACACAGCAGTAAATATTAACACAAAACAGATTATTAATGTAGGTCATGCAGGGAGAACAAAGGGTAAAGTATCTAACTGCAACAGTGTTTGACGATATTCTGCGCAGTGAGAAACCCTGAAGTCATTTTCAAGTACCACCATTTCTTACTTAATTTCAGTCTGGTCAAGTTTCTAAACTTTCTCAATCTCAGTTTTCTGGCTAATGAAGGGAAAATCGGATTCCACCAAGTCTCCTATCTACCTATTTCAGGATTTCTGTGAGGATCAAATGAGATGAGGCACTGGAGAACGCTTCACAGACATTTGGTTAGTCTAAAATGTTTCCACCTGGCTATAAAGCAAGTCATGTTCCTGGGCTGAAGAAACTGCAAGGAGGCTAGTCGCTAGGAAAAAGAAGCTGGACATTGCTACTTGATGCCATTACCCAAACGGACACTTAGTATATTAGCCTTTTACATATATAGATTGTCAGAAGATAATACATTCCAGAGTAACATTTTACAGCACATAAAAACATTAGCCCAAATGGAGTCTTAGAATAAATGTAAACATTGTTGTGGAAAGAGGAAATAAAGTGTTGTTTTGAATTTTTTTTCCCCTTAAAATATTGCTCTTGCAAAAACCGGTTTGGCTCAGTGCATAGAGCGTCGGACTGCGGACTCAAGGGTCCCAGGTTCGATTCCGGTCAAGGGCATGTACCTTGGCTGCAGGCACATCCCCAGTAGAGGGTGTGCAAGAGGCAGCTGATCGATGTTTCTCTCTCAGCGATGTTTCTAACTCTCTATCCCTCTCTCGTCCTCTCTGTAAAAAAAAAAAAAAAATCAATAAAATATATTAAAAAAAATATTGCTCTTCATTGTGATATCCTCATGTTACTGTTTTTCATTTACAGGACCTCTGTCATGTGGTAGAAAGAATTATGCAGGTGCTTCGTGCAAAGAGCCAATCCCTTCCAGGAGAAATTACCATATGTCTCCTAGAGATGATGATTGCACTACTAGTTATAGGTAACGGGCAACAAAATATAGTTCACCTAATGTATACTAGACACATTTGTTGTTGAGGTGAAAATCATCCATCATCACACTAAATATTTACCATTGACCAAGTAAATAGCATGCAGTGTATTCAGAGTCCTATGCCACCACCACATCTGTGTAGGTCCAAAACATCTTAATCACCCCTAAATAAAAGCTCTGCATGTAAAGCAGTCACTACCATTCTCTTCCCGGATCCAGCTTCTATCAAACATCAAACAGTATACTGTCTGTATTGATGTGCCTGTTTTCCACAGAAACTAGTATTGGAATGAAACAGGACAGGACCATTTGTGTCTGGCTTGTTTCTGTTAGCATGCATGTTTCCAAGGGTCATCCATGTGGCAGTAATCAGTTCATCGCCACTTTTATAGCTGATTAAATATGCCATTGCAGCTCTAGTGGACATAGCTCATTTATCTCTTCATCTGTTGGGCTCATTTCCACAAGAGGACTTCTGAGAGCATCCCTAGACTAGCATTTCAGTAGAAGTTTCCAGTGATTTTGGGTGCATAACTTAGAGTGGAAATTCAGAATCATATAGTAATTCAGTGTTAAATGTTTGTTGAAGGAATTTCCATTGTTTTCCACAGCAGCGGCACCTTGTCACCTTTCTGTTGTTTGTGCACAGAATTCCAGTTTTTCTAAATCCCCAACAACCCCTGATATTTTCCTCTTCACACATTGTTGCCTACTTAGGAATGAAGTAGTATCTCATTTGGGTTTTGATTGGCATTTCCCTAATGACCCTTTAAGTTAATCATCTTTTCATGAGCTTGTTAGCTGTTTGTGTGTCTTCTTTGGAGAAATGTCTCTTGAACCCTTCTGTCCATTTACATTTTCCTATTTTTGTAGTCAGAGTGTGTACATGTTCTGTATCTTAGAGGGTGATTGCAAAATACTCCTGCTTTATTTCCTTAAGTTATTCCAGCAGAGATGATCCAGGTTCCCGATTCAGCAAGCGTTATGGACCACCATCTAGGGAGGGTGCACACCGTGACCATGGCCTTTCAAGTTCTCGAGATGAGCACTCCTATAGAAGACACAGGTGTTTAAAAGTGTTCCCCTCTTTCTGTCAAATTACAGCAGGAAGGTTTGGGATGTGGGGGTGAGATAAGAGATCAACCTAAGTATTTGTATGCATACATATAAGCATAACCAATGGATGAAAGACACTAAGTGGTGAGGGCATGTATGGGAGTGGCGGGGCAATGGGAAGATATGTACACATGTAATAATTTAATCAATAAAAATTTTTAAAAAAATTAAAAAGTTAAAAAAATAAAAGTGTTTCCCTCTTTTATCCAATAGCTCACTGCAGCTGTTAACTTCGACACAGTTAATTCCATGTTTTTTTCATGGTGGTCTTCATGGCTGTGGGAGCAGTCCTGGTAGAGATTATTCTGAATGTTGAACTGGAGGCTCTTATGGACGTTTATATGAGAGCTATGGTAAGTGTCCAGATATACTGTGTGTAAGTGACAGGATTGGATTTTATAGGCTGCCTTGTGTTACTCTAAGTTTACTTCCATTTGCCAAAGGGAGTACTATATGTATTATGGGTGTTGTATTATCTTGGAGATGTTGTATTCTTTTCTTAGTAGCTCATTTGGAATAGTATATGCTTTCAGGGATGAGGGACCACACTCTTTTATCTTCCTTATTAAAGAAACAAAATTCTACACTTGCTTTTTTTTTGTTCCTCACCTGAGTATATTTTCTCCAATGACCTTGGCAGAGTGGGATAGAGGGAGTGGGGATGAGAGAGATCTACATTAATGTGAGAGAGATACTTTGATAGTTTCCTCATGCACAATCCTCAACCAGGTCCAGGAAGGGACCCTGCAACCCATGGGCATGCCCTTGACCTAAAAACAAGGGATCCTGCAGGGACAAGGCTGGTACTCTTCCCACTTATGCATACCAGTCAGGGGGTATTTTACCATCTTTAAATCAGAAGGAGCAGTTGACAGCGTGAAGCATAGGGAAAATACAATGGTTAGAATTTCAGCCTGTTTTCAGAAAAATGTGCATTCATATTTATTCATAATCAATTAATTAAGCCATTATTGGGAAAGAGAACCAAGATGGCGGCAAAGTTAAACAAATGAACTGCGCCACGCACAGCAATTTCAAAAATACAACTAGAGGACAGAGCGTCTGCCACCCAGAACCACAGGAGAGCTGGACGAATGGTGGATTTACAACTAAGAGGGAAGAGGAAAGAGCAAACGAGGAGGGGCTGAGGTGCGGAGGCGCGTGGGTCGGGCTGGTGCCGGTGAAGGGACACGCGGCTTTTTTTCCAACCCTAAGGAAGATAAGCTCCCCATCACTCTGAAATCCAGTTTCTGGGGATGCGCGGGAGACCCAGACACCAACAGGGAGAAGCTGGACTCTCGGCCATCGTGTCGGAAAGTGAGAGTGACTTTCTTGCAGAGGTGCACCCAGCAATAAGTGTTTACTCCACTGGAGCACAGGACACGGGGACTTGGAAACGCGGAAAGGCAGAAAAGGCAGAAAAGGCAGACTTGCAGCCATTGCTGTTGGCCACGCCCTAGCTTAGTGAAGCCCTGAGACCCCGCCCCTCCCTGAGACCCGCCCCGCACATTCTACAAACCCGCCCAGGCTCCAAACAGCATCTTTTGCATATAAATGGCCTGCCCTGTGGCAGGTTAACCAAATAAACTGCAGTTCCAGTCAGACTGCTCCAAAACCACTCAAGCAGGAGGAGAAAACTGCAGTTTTTGCTGTAACTCCTGCTGAGTGGCCTCAGACAGTAGTTGTCCTGCACCCCATTGGAGACCCAGAAACGAGGGCATCTAGTGCTCGGTGTGAGACGACACCAGATTTCAACCACTCGCATAATGGACACATTCAAGAGGCAGACTCAGTGAGCGCCAAAGCCCTACTGGAACAAGTCCCGTCCCATAAACGTGTCTCCTTCACAGCAATTCTTCCTTTATAGATACAGCAGGTCCTCACAGCCCATTGGCCTGGAAGAAAATTCCTCCCAGTGTCACCAACAACAATCAAGACTTCACTACACAAAGGAGGACCATGATGGAGGCATAGGGTGGACTCCTACTTGTTGCCTACCACAACAATTTTGAAACTACAATAGGAAAACAGAGCAGACACCATCCAGAACCACTTGAAGGCTGGCTGAGCAGATGCTCTACAACTAGAATAAAAGAGAGGGGTACGCGGGATGATGCTGATGCCGGTGAGCCAAAGATCACACTTTAAGAACTACAGCTCTGGCGACACAAGGGCGGCCTGGAACATGCTCGGCGCAGTTTCCCTGGAGGTCTCCGGCTGAGGGGAGGGCTCCACTCGCTGCTGAGCACGAACAGACGAGCCCCTGGGAGACATGGGGTGGAAGACCCCACGCTTGCTGATCTCCGAGTCCTTCGAGAATTTCAGCACCCCGGAAGTGGCCAGGTGCGCATGCCCGGCGACCAGCCACCGCTGCAGACCCGAGCGCCGATGCAGCCACCCAAGACCAGCTCGCCACCGTGCACCGGGCGCACCGGAGCTTCGCCGAGCCCGCTGCCCAGCGAGTTCTGCGGCAGATGCCCTGGAGATTTGAGAAAATGGCTGGAGGAATTGCTGAGAAGTAAGTGACCAATGAGAGTAGGGATCGGGAAGATGAGGCCCTGCTGGGTCCTGGATCCAGGAGCGCTCGCCCGGCGACTGGTCACCGCTGCAGACCCGAGTGCCGCCCGCCGCAACGACCTCGGGCCAGCCCGCCGCCTTGCACCGGATGCACAGGAGCTTCACCAAGCCCGCCGCCCTGAGAGTTCCACGGCAGCCGCCCCGGAGCTTTGAGAAAATGGCCGAAGGAATTGCTGAGAGGGAATTGACCAGCAGGAATTGGGATCAAGAAGATGAAGCCCCGCTGGGTCCCAGGTCTGGGTGAGGCCGCGGGCCCCTGGGTCTGGGTGAGGCTGGGACCCGGGTCAGGGTGAGGCTGAGTCCAGGGAATGAGTGAAGCTGCGCGCCCCTGGGTCCGGGCAAGGCCACATGCCCCTGGTTCCTGGTGAGGCCATGCGCCCCTGGGTCTGGGTGAGGCTGGGTCCCGGGTCCGGGCGAGGCTGCGCGCCCCTGGGCCCAGGTGAGGCCACATGACCCTGGGCTGTGTGAGGCCTCACACCCCTGGGTCTGGGTAAGGCTGGGTCCCGGGTCCGGGTGAGGCCGCACCCCTGGGTCCGGGTGAGGCTGGGTCCTGGGTTCGGGTGAAACTGGGTCCCGGGTCTGGGTGAGACCGCGCCCCTGCGTCCGGGAGAGGCCACGTGCCCCTGGGTCCTGGTGAGGCCATGCGCCACTGGGTCCGGGTGAGGCCATGCGCACCTGGGTCCAAGTGAAGCTGGATCCCGGGTCCGGGTGAGGCCGTGCGCCCCTGGATCTGGGTGAGGCTGGGTCCTGGGCCGGGGTGAGGTCACACCCCTGTGTCCAGGAGAGGCCACACACCCCTGGTTCCGGGTGAGGCTGGGTCCCGGGCCCAGGTGAGGACGCACGCCCCCGGAACCGGGTGAGGCCGCGCGCCCCTGGGTCCAGGCGAGACCAAACCAGAGGGAGTCAGACCTGAATTACCACCATTTGTCCACCATTCAGAGCTGAAAAGTCAGTGCCAACATGTACACATAAGGAACTGATGGACATTGAAATTGGGTCTCAAAAGAACCGTTGGTCACTACAGACATCACTGAGTCACACCTGTCAGCATAACTATTATTGCTCGTATCACATTCGGTTCTTATAAGTATATTTCTAATAACACATGATCTCACTCATCTAGGGGAAATGATGAACAACATAGACTGATGAACAAGAACAGACCCAGAAACAAGTAGGTATCGATCGGACTGTCAGGCCTCAGAGGGAGGGTAGGGGAAGGTGGAGGAAGGGGGGAGAGATCAACCAAGGGACTTGTGTGCATGCATATGAGTCTAACCAATGGTTAAGGACAACAGGGGGGTGGGGGCATCCGTGGGGAGGGGTGTGGGATGGGAATGGGGGGATGAGGACAAATATGTGACACCTTAATCAATAAAGAAATTAAAAAAATATATATTGCCATAAAATAAATGAACAAGTAACCCTAAAGGTAGAATAAACTATAGTTTTATTCATAGGTATAACTGAGTTCTAGTAGTTCCTGATACATAGTTTATCCTCAATAAATTTTTGCCAAACAAATGAATGCAAAAAATAATAAATAAATTAAGGCATTATTCTTCAGCTGTATTTTAAATACATGTAAGCTACCTTGCTTACATCAGCATTATTGACATTTTTTCAGCACAGGAAGATAAACTTATAGGTTTTCCTAATATTTAAGACTTTACTAGGGTAATGTCATACTGATGTAAACTTATTCAATAAGAGGTTCAAGTATTGTTATTTTTTCACTGGTTTGACAGGAGGTTCAGGTGGAACACCTCCAGCACGAAGTTCCCTTCTGACTTATGGCGGAAGCAGTTGCTGAGATGATTATTATAGCCACAGAGGAGATGTTTATGACGGGGGGCATGACAATTATTGCAGCAGAAGATGGGACACCTCTGTAAGGGGTCCCAAGCCTGGTGCTGGCAGAGATCATAAGATTCACCATCTACACAAGAGAGAGTGAATCATGTTGTACAGTAGATTACCTAATCGGGCTCCTCTGGGAGAGTCAGGAGGGAAGCCCCTGTGACAGACGAAGTAGACTCTGAAATTTAAAATGATGCTAAGTTATGGACGACATTTAATTTGTAAAGAAATTGTCTTCTGTTATTTAAGAATGACTAAAAGAAAATGGTGAGTTTGGGGAAGAGGCAAGAATTGCAGGGCCCTTTATGAAATCCCTGCCTAGGATGCAAAGTTTGAATTATTCAGGGTTATTTCATAAGTGTTGACTTAAATTGCAATATACTTTAACTGTTTAATATGAAGGTCTGCATTGTTAAAAATTTCAGAATAAAGTTTTCCACCAAATGGGATTTCTTGTCTGATTGTACTACAAACAGAAATGTGTATGGAGATTTGCATTCTTGACTCTAAATAACCAAATGTGTCTTTGGCCATAAGTGCATACCAGATTTTGAGTGAACTGCATACAAAATGAAGCAGTGTGCTACTTCTTTATGGCATGCTGCCCTATTTTTCAGTAAGGCAGGGTAAACAACTTACATATTTTCTTTGGAAAACCTAAATTGAAAAAAGGATTGAGGAATCTCCAACAAGGCTGCACGGCAATTGTTTGCCTGCTTCCTATGGCATTTTGTATGTCCTCAACCTTTAAGGAATAGGTTAAGTAGGAGGAAAAATTACATACAGAATGATATAAATGTTTGAAGAATTCTAAATGTAAGCATCCTTTTGCTTATTGAAATGACATCAGCACCTTGCTGACGTGAGAATAATAAAATTGAAAAACATAGTGTCACTTAAACCGAAACAGTTAGCTTTCCTGACTATACCTCTGAATGTAATGAACTAAAGTGCCCCTAGGTAGTGATATGTATTTTACTGTAGAACTACTCATGCTCTATCTCTTCAACTATTTGACATTTAATGTTCCATAAAGGGTATGCTCTCCTAAACATCAAGTTACCTTGAAGCCTCAGTATTTTATCAGTGAATGTAAAAAAACAACAACATCATGATGGGAAAGGTTTTTAAAAACTCACCTCTTGGCCTGTTGAGTATAGAGTTATCAACAAGCCTTCCAACATGAATTTTAAAAATTACCACAAAAATGTGCGGTTTCTTAAAATTATTTTTATTAGAATAGTGTATGTGAAATTCATTGAAAAATTTGGAAGCTGGAACCTCAGTTGTTTAAGGACTTTAAAGTCTAGCATGTCAGATTGGGGGGCAGTGAGGGAATAAGCCCTATTCGGTTTGGCTCAGTATGCCCCTTTTTCATTGCCACCTGGTATGCTGCTGGATTGGTGAAACACTTAACAAAGCCACTTGGACGTCACATTTACTCAACAGAATTTTACCAATGTAGGTTTCAATTGATAACGTATTTTGGTACAGAGAAATACAAGAAGGAAAACAATACAAAACTTCCCAGTATAGAATAGAACACATTATACACAATCCTCTTGGCAAGTGGACTAGAAAAGAAGATTAAGGAGAAGAAAGAAGAGCATAAAAATTCTGACCATGACAAAAGGCTCCTTCTTGTATTTCTTAAACGGATATTGTGGATATCAAACTAAGCTATTTACATACTTTTAAATACATTTATTTTTACTGATTTCAGAGAGGAAGGAAAGAGAACCGCCAATGGTGAGAGAGAATCATGGATTGGCTGTCTCCTCCAAGACACTTACTGGCTTGGAGCCCATAACCCGGGCATGTCCAGGACTGGGAATTGCACCGTAACCTCCTGGTTCACAGGTCAAAACTCAACCCCTGAGTCAACCAGGCCAGGCTTTGGCTCTTCTCTATTCATAGTATTCCTTTTGACATCTGTTTCCCCCAGTTTTCCTAAATCCAACCTGCCTGACTGCTGTGCAGATGGGTGGACTCTGGATACATTCAATTGTAAGAAATCTACTATGTGTGCCTTACTCTCCCCGCTTGCTTTCTGATGGCCTGGAGACCCCCATCCATAGGGCCTTCATTTACAGGATCCCTGTGTACCACCAGTCACCAACTACCCAGGGCCCTTGTATACCCATCTTCACAGATGATGTCTCAATCTAAACATGCACTTTCTAAGCCTCATTGCCTTGGTACTGTGCATTTTGAATATTTTGATGGAAAAGTCCATATTCCAATAAAGAATTTTGCTGGATTTCTCAGTTGTGGTCTCCAGAACAAATGAAGTGTCTAGTGCAGGACACCCTGTTGAGAGACAACATGAAGCAATGAGTTTTCTTTTGTTTTGTGTTGTTTTAATGTGGTAGGCTTTAAAATTTATTCTTTAGAGAGGGATGAATGGAGAGATACAGACAGACAGAGAAGCATTCATGTGAGCCAGAAATATTAATGGTTGTCTGGGGACCAGACCTGCCACCTGGACATGTTCCCTGACCATGAATCAAACAGGTGACCTTTGTGATGCACAGGACAATGCCTAGCCACACAGGCCAGGGTGCAGTGATTTTCACTTTTCTTCCTTAACTTGCATCTGGTAGCTAATAATTACTATTAATGCTAATAACAGTAGGCAATTCCATAGCAGGACATGTGGACAAGGGCTTTACATAAGTTAGACACCCAGATGAATCTCACAACAACGTAATGGGACACAGTCTCTATGTGTGGTGAGGAACCAACACCCAGATCGTGCGATATTTAGCCCATGCCCTTCCTCCCCCATAACCTGCCCATTTTTATACTTTCCCTCACATTTCAGAGGTTCTGATTCCCATTATGGACACTATTCCCTGTCAAGCGGGAATGGGATGACAAGATGCAATTCAGAGAGAGAAAGAGAATGTCTGATATAAGAGAGAAGCATTTTCTGATCCTTGATCTCTGATCCTCTTTCTTGGGGCTTGGGGGGCTCACTGTCTGTTATAGATATTACAGCATTTTCTCTCTCCACAAGAAGTAGCAGAGTGTGCGTGGCTGGTGCAGGTCAGTAGACCTATGATCCAAGAGGACGTAGTTCAATTCCAAGTTGGGGCAGTCTCCTGAGTTTAGGCCTGGATCCCAGGGGTGTGGGGGCATCCAGGAGACTGCCAACCAATGATTTTGTCTCATTATTGAGGCTTCTATTCATCTCTCCCTCTCCCTTTCTCTGAAATTAATAATAAATGTACTTAAGAAATGGTAATATATGCTCCCAAGCTGATGGTCCCAAACTAGAAAGGGGGAAGGAAGAGAAAATAAAGTAACGGCAATAAAAAGAAAGAAGGGCCAGGTGCTGTGTGTGGCAAGCTAGGAAGCTGCTTACACCCAGCAGAGAGCAGCAAGCACGTGAGGGTCTGGCACTGAATGAGAGGCAGTAGAAGGAGAAAAAGCATGACCGAATCCCTCATCTACAGGGAGACTAGAAGCACAAATGGAGCCCTGCCCCTGGGCCTGGGTGTGTGGCCTTCTTCCCAGGTGTTCCTCTGGCAGGCCACTCAGTGAGCCAAATGAGACAGCCCTGGGCCTGAATGCAGTGGCATGTGGGCAGGGAGCCTGTTTCTTACTGGGCAGCTGACTGTCCGTTGATTATGGGATCCAAACCGCACAGTATGACATCTCCCTTTCACTTGGTTGTATTGCCCCTCAGGGTGGTCCTCCATACCCCCAACTCCCCAGAGTGACCTTCACCGGTGTCCACCTAAGTTCTCTCCCGGAACTGGCTTGGGGTTGGCCACTCTTCAGACCCAAAACCCAGTGACTGTCACTGGCTCAGAGTTGGTTTACCACCTCCTTGATTGATGGGAAGGAGGGTCATGTGGGGAGAGTCTTCTCACATTATGATCTAGCCTCCACAAAGGGTTTCATATTCTTAGTACAGGACACGGATACTAAGCAAAGGTTTATGCCAGCTTAATATTGTGCTGAAAGGAATGTAACTGTTTTTACTGGCCACAAGTATTGGACTGCAAGCAGGGACTGGATCCAACGGGATGGCAGGTATAGATCTGTGAGTTCAGGCCTCTGACTAGCTGGCAGGATGATGTCCCTTTCAGTACTGGGGTCTGACTTGTGCACAGGGAAGCTCTACCATGGAGCGGCCAAAGGCCAGTGATGTAGGCTCCCAGTGGGGAGGAGTGTTTGAGTCCATGGCTGCTAGAAGTTGTAGTTCAGTGATGATCACGGGAAGCCACTTGTTACAGTCCCTGTGGATGCACCTTCTGTGGGCATAACCACTGAAGAGTAACAGAGGTAAGGTAGGAGGTACTGGTGCCCCAGAAAGAACCACCAAACCAGAATAGATAAATGGTGATGTGATCTACTGGAGCCAAACTCACCCAGCCTAGTGTCTGTGTATCACAGATGCTCATGCCCTCTTATTTAACCAGTAACTGCAGATGGGAGAATCAGGTTAACATGTCATAGAGGTCACCAGATTGTTAACATTCAGTTCCCTTTATTACTGACATTTATTCACAACCATTCAAGCAAAGGTAATCCCCGCATCTACCTCCCAAGCCGGAATCCCTCCCCTCTAGAGATTCAGGTGCATATCTCTAACTCCTTAGGACCCATCTCCCCAAAGAATTCATCTGTCCCCCTGTCAGCATTTCCCCACAACACTGAGTAGTTGTCTGAAACTGGCTGCTGGGATCCTTTAAGTGTCCAAGTGCCCAGGGTAAAGCCTATGAGACGTGTACCCAGCTAGACAGAAATGTATCAGGGTCACAGAATGGGGTTTGTGTTATAGAAAGTTCTACAGCCACTGTGAGGACAGGGGTAAGCACAGAACAAGACCATGCTGGGCTGCTAGAGCATATGCTTCAGCTAGGCATGCACCTGAGCAATTCGGCCCAGGTGGACGGTGCTGCTCATTTCCTCGTAACTCTCTGCGGGGGGGTGGGGGGGGGAGCTGGGTACAACACACAATTCAGCTTGCTCAGCACGATGGTGTGGTTAAGCAGGTCCTCCAGGATCGTCATGGAGATGGCATTTTCACAGAAGCTTAGGGACATGAGCTGAGAGCAGTGGCTCAGGGCAGGCAGGAGGTCCATGAACTTGGGGTCCATGATCGCACACTCATCCATGTCCAGGTCCTGCAGGGTGGGGGAGGCTCTCTAAAACAGAAATAGGAGGAGCCCAGAACTGAGGTTGGTCAGGTTGAGCCTCCTGAAATTCAGGACTTTCAGCTGGCTGACATTCAGGTCCTGGGAGAGATGTCTCAAGTCACATTCTAAAAGCAGGCATTTAGTGATGGACAGAGTCTCCAAAAATTTCTTCAGGCAGCTGGGAGACATAGAGCAGTTAGGTGAGGGGGATGGACCTGGGGGGCAGAGCGTGGTGAGACGAGCCAGGCCTTAAGGCAAAGAGGTCCATTTCACCAAAGCCTAAAGTTTTCCAGATAATGATCAAACCCAGGATTTTGCCCAGTGAAAAGTGTCATTCAAGTCAGTGCAAATTTGAGTGGAATCCTTTCTCCATCTCTTATCTGCTCTGAGATGGATTCAACTGGATGAAACCTCACACACTCCATTTTTTCATCTTTCACCAGGAGTACATCATACACCCCCATCCTCATACACACAGGTGTTGTGAGCATGAATGATGGGAGGTAAAGGTGGGAGGAGCACAGAAAGGAGCCTGACCCAATGTCTCAAGCAGGGGTCAACCAGTGAATTTTAGTATTGGAGACATGACCCGAAATGCCTTCAATTTGGGCTCCCTTCCAGCCACAGCTTCGACTCCTGTCATCCTCATCTCTTAGCCCATGAGGCTACTGGCATAGTTGCCAAAAGAGCAAATCTGGACAAGGTCGAGCAACATCCAGCGGTGGCTGCCATCCTGCAGGAACTTAGATTACTGCATAGTCTACAAACTACCTGTCCCTTTTCATGATTCCTCCCTCCAGAATCCTGCATTTACCAGGCATTCCCTTAGCAGGAGCCTTTGGCAAGCCTTGGCAGATGGTGATTCGAGGCAGGTTTGGATTGAAAGGCTGCCATCACCAAATTGCTAAGTGTGGACCTTAACTCCTGAAACCTCACCTCTGATGGGCTTTACTCTCCTCACTGCCATCCTCACTTGGTTCCATTGCATAATCTTCCCTTAGACACCACTTAGAAGCTTCCCAAGCTACCATCACTGCCCGAAGCCCCCATTACTTCCATTCCTAGCAAGGTGTCTCTTTAATAGCATCTTTCTTACTTCATACATCCTACCTTAGTCTGGGGGTGGGTGGGTGTTTCCTGACAACATGCAAGGGGACAGAGCAGTGAACAAGACATTGACTGTGTGGACCATCTAGTGTCTCAGGCTCTCTAGCACTGCTGCTGGACAGCACATAGGAGGTCCCATCACTGTGGAATGAAATGAGAAGTGGCTCACACTGGTCTGCAGAGAAACCTCACCAAACTTCTCATGAGGTTCTGGTCTAGGCGGCCTTTGAGGAAGGAGACAATATCCAAATAGAGCTCCTGGAGTTAGAACTGGCTGAGGAACTGAGAGGTGACCAGGATAACACACTGCTCCTCCTGCTCCAAGGTGGTGTGAGAAGATGTAAAGACGTGGGAGAGGAGGAACCGACGCAGATTGACCTTCAGGCCCAGGTAAGGAGCGAACTTCCTCAGAGTGGACAGCTTCCAGGTACAATTTACCTCCAAATCCTGGACAGAGTCGAGCTGCACCACATCCAGGATGTTAATGTTTTGCTTCGACACTGCATAAATTGTGAGCTTCTTACAGCAAAGGTGCAGCAAACCTCTCCTCTCACTGACTTTCTTAATAAGGTAGCTGAGGGACTCATCAAGGACACCTTTATTAAGGCAAAAGTCTACTTACACCTCCATGGGGGCCAAGAGTGGATTTGGTCCTGCCCTTAAGCTGTCCACTTTCCCCCTCTTCCTCATTGATGTGGGACCTCAGGCTCCAGCAGTGAGCACACATCTGCTCTGGTTCCAGCCCACATGATCCAGAAATCCTGATGAGCTCCCTTCTGTAAATTCAGCATCTGCATTTTCCACCTCCTGTGGAGAAAACAGGAAATAGACTGGGGTGCATTAAGATAACAGGGAATGAGACCCTGACCATGAGTCTGGGAATATGGGCACCTAGGCCAGACACCCGATGTGCCTGTTACTCCATACCCCAGGAATTAGTTGTTCCTTGCACTACTGGGATCCCTCGTTGTCCCCATTTCTGGTACCTTTGGGTGCCACCAGGATGGGTGGGCTCATGTCCCTTCGGTCACCCTCTACATCTTCATCAGCCCAATATATCTGCAGCCTTTTCCCAGAATGACCCCAGCAGTGGCTCCAAGTCCTCCCTGAGCTCTCCCTTTGGCCCTGTATGCTCCCATATCCCAGCTGAAACTGCTCAGATCCCCAGGGCCCAACCAGGCTACTGAATCCCCCTCACCTGGGTCGAGTCTCCTGGGCAAGCAGGGCATGGAGCCCATCGAACACAGTCTGAACGATATCATGGTAAGGCTGCCGATGGTTCATTAGAGCCCCCAGAGGGAGGCAGGGGAAGGGCCAATCCTGCACCATGGCCTTCAGGACTTCACTGTGCTTCCCTGCCAAGGCTGCTGTGAACCAAGGTGGGAAGAGTTCCATAGGCAGTAACTCCACAGCATCAATAGCTAAGGCTTCATCCCTCAGCAGGCTCTTGCATGTCAGTTCAGGAAGTCTGCATAGAGCCTGGAAGTTCATCCTGATGAAGTGGCTCTTAAAGAAATCCTGGGAAATGGGCGGGAGCAAGGCATCTTCTCCGGCTGAGCATGAGCAACCTGGTCCTTCTCCCTTCAGAGGAACCAGCTGATGGCAAAAGGCACTTCTCTGACAACAATTGGAGCATCCCAATGAACCCCAATCCCGTTTTCTGCTTAGGGGCTACAAAGGCACTCAGCCCTGCCTCTCCTTGACTGGTGGCAAGACAAGCACCTTGCCAGATACCAAGGAATGGTGAGATGACCACTGGACCCCTCCCACATCTACCCACTGCCTACCTGTAATTATGCTGTGCAATGAGAACTGGAAACCAGAGAAATGGTCCCCCCACCCCTTTTAAGAAAACCTTTCTGATTATCACTGAAGGACTGAGAGCACCTGGAGTAGGCAGCAGTGCCTGGCCAAGCACCACCTCTTGCTAAGCTCCAACCAATAAAATAGATGGGGAAGATTAAGGAACACCCACACAATGCTTACCTTCTGGAATTGGAGACATTGTAAATTAGAAAGAGTAAAAGCAGCACAAAAGATTTCTAAAGCATGCGGTAGATAGAGATGAGAAAAATAACCATCAATTTCGAGATGTTCAGTCTATTCAGTGTCCCTTCTATAAATATTAGAATGACCACTTAATCCATGACCACAGAGGGCTCACATGTCACAACTAAGCCTCATTTCAAAAGGGAATGCAAGCCCTGGTCAGTGTTGCTCAGTTGGTTGAGCATCCCCCCTTGCACACAAAGTCGCTTTCAGGCTCCATTCCCAACCCCCAGTAGGGGATTGGAGGAGCCCGCTGATGGATGTTTCTCACATTAATGTTTCTCTCTCTCTCTTTCTCCCTTCCTTTCTTTCTAAACATCACTTGGCTTTTATTAAAGAACTCCCTTAAGACCTACTGTCAGAAACACAGCCTGGCCGATAAAATTACAAAAAGAATTTTGCCAATTTGGCTTACAATAGATTCCTTAGGAATATTCAACTTTCAGATAGGAGGGAAACTTGCTCTGTAAACCTCTATGAATGGCACACATCAAAACAGAAATCAAAACGTTTTGGATCATGGCTAATCTGCATCTAGATGCAAAGGCAAAATCTGCTCATTTGTAAGGAAAGAAATGCCAATTCTCTGTGGGACCTTCTTCTGCAAGTCCTTGAGGACCACATTAGGCTCCTGACTCACCAGAGTGGACATGGTGCAGGGAGCCCTCTGCTCAGACCTGGGCAGTGACTCTCAAGCTCTAGCTTCTGATCCCTTCTCAGCCTCCTCAGAAACCATTATACCCCATCTGGCCACACCTTCTTTTGAGGTCCTAGCTGAAATGGCAACTTCCAACTGAAAGCTGAACCTTAGTACTTGATCTCAAGGCAGTTAACCTGATTGGGTTTTGCACTCTTCATACCTCCAACTGAATCCTAGGTCCATTCATGAAAGGAAAAGAAAATGAAACCAACATGGAAGTAGACTTGATGGGTTGTTGGTACCACATCTAAATTCCCTAATGTTCATGTTAACACACCATTAGGCATACAAGGTATCCTCTCAAGAGAAAAAAGAATACAATGCTACAGTATTGAGTACCAAATAGTCCTTGACACTTGATGTTACCTCAATTGCAAATCAGTGCCTATTCAAAGAGGAACAGAGGGACAGTTGGTCTTCCAGATTTTAAGGATCAAGTCTTTCCCAAAGGAGGTAAGGCCAAAATCACATCTAGGGATTGATTAGTAGAAGGGAGGGGCTGCAAGTTTGTAATGGGACCAAGGGAATATCCCAAGACAAGGTGCACACTTGGGAAACTCAAAGACTCTGACTAGGTAAACTTGAGAACTTAAAAGGCTGGTGGTTAAGAAGAAAATATGGTACAACCCTTAAACCCAAGCTGGTGGGGAGTACAGGCAGGAGGTTTGATCACCCTCCCTCTGTGGAGGTAAAGGGCATTTCCTCCAGAAGAGCCCGATGAGCTCAGCAAACTGGCTTGAGAAAATTAAATGTAAAAATATGGGCTGTGAAGAGGCCAGAGGAGAGGTGTGGCAGCGGAACCTAGGAAGTGACATATCCAATTCTGAAAGCCACTGAGGGAGAGAGTTGTGGGTTCTTTGGAATCTTGGAGGCACAGAGAAAAATAAACGTGGGCCAAAACACCTATGTATCCTTATCAAGGAGCTGCTCCCAGAGGGCATTTTCTTTGGTTCAGGCCTCCTTTTTCACATCCCGACCTTCCACAGGCAGCATATTAGGCCCAGGCAAGTTCCAGGGGCCTGGCCCTAAACATGACTGCCAAAGTCTGTATGGATAACTAATGTTTGCTCAACCCTATAAAACAACCCATGCAAATTGGCTTCAAAAAGCTCCTTCTGGGCCTAAAACTCTCCGTCAGATTGTGAGGGAAGTGTGTTCTCTCTCAGGATTAAGCACAGTGCACAGATACACCTTCGCATTCAAATGTTTTTAAGCTGTACTTATATTGGACATGTAAGGATCTGCCAAATTTTTGGGATATCCCATGCTGCACTGAGTCACACATTGGATCGTTGGAAATTGAGAGAGGCAGACAAACACACACACAGAGAGAGAGAGAGAGAGAGAGAGAGAGAGAGAGAGAGAGAGAGAGAGAGAGAGCGCTTTTCTGCAGGCTTTCTTCTACCCCCTGCAATGTGATGCCCAAACAACTCTCATATTCCACGGAGAGGGACCATGTGAACAATTCCCACAGCGGTTTCACCAGAAAATTTTAGACTGGTTGATTAGATTTCTGGAAGAGGTTCAAACTGTAATGAGTTTAGGAAGTTCATCTGGAATTGTATCCTGGGCTTTCAGAACGAGTGGTGCCACCTCGGGGCTGTATTTCATTTTAACTCTGACATTGCATGCACCAGGCAGAATCTGAAAAAGTGTAGGGGTTCAAGTTCAGGCAGCTTCTATGAGATCCCAGTGCCCAGGAGATACAAGGAGGTAGGAGGGACCTCTTAGAATGTCCTAGAAACAAAGTCTCAGCTGAACATGCCTTCTTCCTGAGCAAGAACCACTCCTCTTCCCACCCCCATGCAGAGCATGCTTTCCCAGGGCATGAGCTGTGGCACTGGAGGCAGGAGCACACCTGCATCAAGGGCTGTCCTTCCTGCCCAGTATTGGACAGGCCCCGCTGACTCCCAGCACCCATACATGAATCTGGGGGATGTTTTTACCACATCCTGGTCACCTGCCACCTTCCCTCATCATGGCCCTCACTTATGTCCAACCCACAGCAGCCTTTGAGCACATGATTCCTACTGGGATCCTAAGATATATGCCTTTCTGACCTTTATTTTTAATTTTTATATATATATTTTTTTGGCGGAGGGTGGTCCTTAGAATGTGCTCCCAAGGCTGGGAACCCTCTTTATGCATTCCTGGAATGTCAGTCAACGTCTCAGGATCCTGATGCTGGGGACACCCACTGTTGACAGAAATCAGGAATTCTCTCCAATTCATCTGAGCTGTTTTGGAGAACATGGCATGCTATAATGTGCAGAAGGAAAAACAACATCCCAGCTGCTTTTCTGGATCCAGAGAGGCACCGAGGAGGCTGGAGGATACCCTTCCTAGGTTCCAGAGGAAGTCCTGCCTCTCTGGACCTTCACAGGCCCTGGGGATCAGTCCCCATGCATTGGCTTTCCCATATTCAGCTCTCTTAAGCCAGCCTTTGAGCAGACATGCATCCACCAAAGTGGACATCCTTGACAGAATGGACACATTCCTAGAAAAATACAGGCTTCCAAAACTCAATCAGGAAGAAAAAAAAAAAACATAAATAGGCCAATAACTAGTGATGAAATTGAAACAGTAATTAAAAAGCTTCCAGCAAACAAAAGCCCCGGACCAGATGGCTTCACAGTGGAGTTTTACCAAACATACAAGAAGAAATAAAATCAATGCTAATCAGACTATTCCAAAAAATTCAAGAGAGAGGCATACTTCTAAGGTCTTTCTATAAAGCCAGCATTACCATAATACCAAAACTACCTAAAGACACCACAAAGAAAAAGAAATACAGGCCTATATCCCGGATGAACATAGATGCTAAAATCCACAACACAATTCCAGCAAACCGGATCCATCATTACATCAGAAAGATCATACACCATGAACAAGTGGGATTTATTACAGGGATGCAGAAAATGCATTTGACAAAGGCCAATACCCTTTCCTGATTAACACGCTCAGCAAAGTGGGAATAGAAGGATCATAATAACAGCCTTATATGACAAATCTATGGCCAACATCTTACTCAATTCTTATAACTAAAAACATTTCCCTTAAGAATAGGAACAAAACAGGGATGCTGCTTTCATCACTCCTGTTCCACACAGAACTAGAAGTGCTAGCCACAGTGATCAGACAAGAAGAAGAAATAAATGGCACCCAAATTGGAAAGAAAGTAAGTAAAATTGTCGTTATTTGCAGATGACATGATACTGTACATAGAAAACCCTGAAGAATCCATCAATAACTATTAGACTTAATAAATGAATTTGGCAAAGTAGCAGGATACAAAATTAATGGCAAAATTATACACCAATAGTAAACTTACAGAAGAGAGAATTTTAAAAAAAAATCCCATTTACCATTCCATCAAATAATTAAGACACCTAGAAATAAACTTAACTAGGGAGGTAAAAGACCGCTACTCAGAAAACTACAAGATGCTGAAGGAGAGACAGAAGATGGCTGCTGACAGGAAGGCAGACTACAAGATAGTATGTGAGTGAGAAAACAAAGGAAGAGTGTGTGGTCAGACGGGGAGTGTTTGTTGGTGAGTTGAGGGACAGCTATACTTCAGGAGACAGTGGGGCACTGCTGGACAGGGCTTCCCTGAATGGGCAGTCCCCTCTGCTGCTGGGTTCCCTCCCAGAGTGACCAGCTCAGATGCGGAGACCATGCCATCTTGAAGGGGAAAGTGGATGTTAACAGAAGCATGAAAAGCCCGGGGAATCTACAACTATGGCACCCACCTTACAGCTGTGAACCTGAGAATACAGGTCCCCAATTGGCGCAAGCAAATGGAATCAGAGGAGCTCTACACTCCCTTACAGAAAGGTCAGATTTTGCCTGGGATAAGGTGAGGTTCATTGTCCCAGCAGGAGAGAGAACCTCGTGCACAGTGGGAGCTGGAGAACCTGGGGAAATCTGTGCCTAGAAAAATTCGTGGCCCTTGGAGCTGGCATGATCCCTGAATGTGGAACGGGGTCCTCAGAGCTGCTAACAGAAGGGAACTCTAAAAAGCAACCCATTTTAATCTGGACACAAAAGGACAGCCTAAAATTTTCAAAAGTGTGCCAGCTGCTTAGACCCAAGAGGAAAAAAGGCTGCACAGACTTGCGTGCAGCCCTGGAGTTCGCACACTTACTGTGGCTCTGTTTTGTGTTTTTTTTTTTGTTGTTGTTGTTGTTTTTTGTGTATGTGTGTGTTTTTTTTGTTTTTTTTTATCTTTAAGTCCTTGCTTCTGATTACTAAGCCCAATACATAGGATCAGCCAACTGGGAATACCTAAAGAGACTGTAGGGGAAAGTTGTTTTTATGGAACCTGGGGATCAGAGCGGGGAATAACCATCAGAGAAACAGCTCTGGCGCAACCCACTCCCACAAACAAGTATTAAGTGCCACAGGAAAAACAAAATCTAAACACCAGCTAGAGAGAACCTATAGTCCTGGAGGTCAATCTAGAAACACTGACACCCAGGGGTTGAATCACAAATGGACTCTTGTGTAAACACAAATAAAGGAATACAAGAAATAGAGATGTACTGCCTGCTTAAAACTCAGGACTGGCTTACAACACGGAGGAGCAGTAAAAATAAGGGAACTTCAACACTGTCCTGACTAGGAAACATGCGTGCCAAACAGAACAGTATAGGAAGTGAATGACCTTCACTACTTCACATTTTTATTTTTATTTTTTTCATCTTTTACTTAAGAAAGTATTTTTTTTTCTTTTGTATTCACTTGATTTTACCTTTTTAATTATTACATTTTTATTTTCCATCAGTATTATAACTACTACTATTTTTCTTTTTTTTTTTAAGTGTCTTTTTATTTTCTCTTCATTTTACTTTGGGGTTAGTGTTCTACATTCTATTTTCTTCTTTCCTTTAGGATCATTTTACTCTATCTCAACTTTACCTTTATGCCATCACTCTCTTCCTCACTTTCCCCTCTCGCTGTCCTGTTTCTCTTACCCTATTCCTGTTTTATATTTTCCCTATCACTTCATTTTACCCCTGTTAAAATTTCACCCTACTTATATTCCAATCCCCTGCTCCAAGTCCATACAGACCTCTCGCTTATCTTTCTTCACTATCCAATATTTTTTCTCTCTTTGTTGTTGTCATGATTGTTGATTATATCAATTTTTATGCTTGTTTGTGAGATTGTTTTGCTTATTCCTTTTTTTTCTTTTTTTTCTTTTTTTTTTTTTTTGCTTCTGTTTTCCATGCCTACCCTTAATATTAGTTCTTGTTTGTAGTGTGCATTCATCTCCAAGTACTTGTTGCTGGCTTTTTTTTGGAATTAGTGGCTGTTCTATTCAAGTTTTCTCCCCATATATATAGTTTGTTCCCCTCTTCTTTCTCATTCTCATTGTTTTCTCTGCTACTTTTTTTATCCTTTTCCCAATTTAATTTTTGCATTCCTTTTATTTTCTCTCTTCTTCTTTCTCTCCTATCCTGCAATTCACCTTTCCCTGTTTGTCACCTTTATTTGGGGTTATTAATATAATGCATACATTTCTGTTCAGTGCCTTGTGCATTGTACCTGGTTGTGTTGTATTTTGTGAATTAAAATGAATGCAGGAGAGAGAGAACTACATAACCAAACACCTGGAGAAGTGAAATCATAGGGAGCCAAAGAAATAGCCCACATATGAAAAAAAAAAGCAGGCATCACCAGAAAGGAAATAAATGATATAGAGGAAAGCAACTTGTAGGAGAAAAAAATCAGAGAAAGGGTCATAAGGTGGCTGAAAGGAATGGAAGACAAATTTGACAATATGTGTAAGAAACAAGAGGAAATGAAGAAGAACCAAGAAGAAATGAAAAATGACATTGCTGCTGTAGAGAACTCAATAGAAAGTATCAAGGGTAGACTATAAGAAGCAGAAAACCACATCAGTGAGCTAGAAGACAAGGTAGGAAAAAATACCCAAGTAGAGAAGCTTCTAGAAAAAAAAAATATTAAAAGCAGGAGGAAGGCCTAAGGGAAATTTGGGACAGCACAAAACAAAATAACATACATAATAGGGGTGCCGGTAGAAGAGGAAACTGAGCAAGGAATGGAAAACCTGTTTGAAGAAATAATGATGGAAAACTTCCCTGATATAGGGAAGAAAAAACCCACACAAATCCAAGAAGCTCACAGAGTCCCAAGCAAAATGAACCCCCAAGAATGACCCCAAGGCTCATTATAATTAAACTGGCTAACACCAACGACAAAGTAAGAATCTTAAAAGCAGTCAGAGAGAGACAGAAAGTTACATACAAAGGATCCCCCATCAGAAAAGCAAGTGATTACTCAACAGAAACACATTAGGACAGAAGGGAATGGAATGAAATATACAAAGTCATGCAAAGGAAGGAACTGAATCCAAGAATACTGTACTCAACAAGGCTATCAATTAAAATTGAAGGTGAAATCTGGAGCTTCACAGACAAAAAACGAATAAGGGAGTTTATTACCACCAAACCAGTAATGGAAGAAATGCTAAAGGGTCTGCTGAAAAACAAAAAAGAAATAGGAACAAAAAAAAAGAAACACAGGGGTAAAGAATAAAAATGGTAACTAACAAGAACCTATCAATAATAACTATAAATGTAAATGGATTAAATGCCACAATAAAAAGACATAGAGTAACAGATTGGATAAGAAACATGACTCATATATCTGCTGTCTACAAGAAACCCACCTCAGAAAAAAAGATGCACAGACTGAGGGTAAATGGATAGAAAAAGGTTTTTCATGTAAATGGAAATTAAAAAAAAAAAGCTGGGGTAGCAATACTTATATCTAACAAATTAGATTTCAAAGTGAAGGACATAAAAAGAGATAAGGAAGGCCACTTCATAATACTAAACGGAGCAATCAGACAAGAAGAAATAACTCTGGTAACCATATACGCACCCAATATATAAGCATGCAAATACATAAAAAGACTCCTGGAGGATATCAATGGGAGATTGACAGCTATACAATCATACTAGGAGACTTTAATACTCCACTATCACCATTGGGCAAATCCTCTAAACAAAAAATCAGCAAAGAACCATTAATCCTAAATGACTCATTAGAACAGATGAAATTAATTGACATCTTCAGAACATTTCACCCCAAAGCCACAGAATATACATTCTTCTCAAGTGCACATGAGTCATTTTCAAAGATAGACCAACTATTGGGTCACAGGCAAAGTCTCTTCAAATTCAAGAAGATATAAATCATATCAAGCATCTTCTCAGATCACATTAGCATAAAACTGGAAATCAACTACAATAAAAACAATCCAAAAAAATCAAACACATGGAGAGTAAACAGCATGCAATTAAACAATGACTGGGTTATCAGAGAGATCAAAGAAGAAATAAAAACCATCATGACAACAAACTACCATGATAACACAACAGTCTCAAATCTATGGGACACAGCTAAAGCAGTCTTGAAGGGTAGTTCATAGCTCTACAAGCCTACTGCAAAACACAAGAAATAATGTTAATAAATCACCTAACCTTATATCTCAAAGAGTTAGAAAGAGAGCAACAGGAAAAGCCCAGTGTAAGCAGAAGGAAGGAAATAAAGATCAGAGCGAAGATAAAAGACATAAAGACAAAAAAATACAAAAGATCAACTAACAAGAGCTGGTTCTTGAAAGGATAAACAAGATTGATGCACCTCTAGCCAGGCTCATCAAGAAGCAAAGAGAGAGGACCCAAATAAACAACATCAGAAATGAAAGAGGAGAAATAACAACAGACACCACCGAAATACAAAGGATTGTTAAAAAATACTACGAAAAACTCTATTTCAAAAAACTGGAAAAGCTGGAGGAAATGGTCATATTCCTAGAAAAATATAACCTTCCAAAACTCAATCAAAAAGAATCTAAACAGCTCAATAGGCCAATTACTATGGAAGAATTTGAAGCAGTCATAAAAAAGCTTCTGGCAAACCATAGCCCCGGGCCAGATGGCTTCACAGGGGAGATTTACCAAACATTCAAGGAAGAATTAAAACCTATCCTCCTCAGACTATTCCAAAAAATTCAAGGGGAGGGAACACTTCCAATATTTTTCTATGAAGCCAGCATCACCCTAATACCAAAACCAGATAAAGACAACACAATGAAAGAGAATTACAGGCCAACATTCCTCATGAACATAGATGCCAAAATTTTCAACAAAATTCTAGCATACTGGATCCAGTATAACATCGTAAAGATCATACACCATGACCAAGTAGGATTTTTCCCGGGAATGCAAGGATGGTAAAATATTCTCAAATCAATAAACATGAGATATCACATAAACAAATTGAGAGATAAAAATCACATAGTTTTATCAATTGATGCAGAAAATGCATTTGACAAAAGTCAACACCCTTTCTTGATAAAAATCTCTCAACAAGTTGGGAATAGAAGGATAACACCTCAACATAATAAAAACTATATATGATAAACCCACAGCTAACATCATACTCAATGGGCAAACACTAAAACCATTTCCCCTATGAACAGGAACAAGACAGGGATGCCCACTCTCACCACTCCTGTTTGACAAAGTACTGGAAGTATTAGCCACTGCAATTAGACAAGAATATGAAATAAAAGGAATCCAAATTGGACAAAAAGAAGTAAAGGTGTCCTTATTTGCAGATGACATGATATTGTACATAAAAAACCCCAAAAGACTCCAACAAAAAACTAATAGACCTAATAAATGCATTGAGCAATGTTGCAGGATACAAAATTAATGCCAAGAAACCTATGGCATTTCTATACACCAATAGTTAACTTACAGAAAGAGAGACTAAAAAAGCAATCCCATTTACCATCGTACCAAAAAATTAAGATACCTAGGAATAAACTTAACTAAGGAGGTAAAAGAACTATACGTGGAAAACTACAGGACACTGAAAAAAGAGATAGAGGAAGACATAGACAAATGGAAGAACATATCATGTTCATGGATTGGTAGAATCAACATCAATAAAATGCCCATACTACCCAAAGCTATCTATAGATTCAATGCACACCCCATTAAAATACCAATGGCATATTTCACAGACCTAGAAAGAACTCTGCAAAAATTCATCTGGAATAAAAAAAAGACTCCGAATAGCCACAGCAATCCTGAGAAAGAAGAATAAAGTAGGAGGTATCTCAATACCAGATTTCAATCTGTATTACAAAGCCATTGTTCTCAAAACAGCGTGGTACTGGCACAAGAACAGACATATAGACCAATGGAATAGAATATAGAATCCATATATTGACCCAAACCACTGTTAATATTTATATTAATTAATATTTGACAAAGGAGGCATGAACATACAATGGAGTCAAGACAGTCTCTTCAATAAATGGTGTTGGGAAAATTGGACAGATACATGCAAAAAATGAAACTAGATCGCCAACTTACACCATACACACACAAAAAAAAAACTGAAAATGGAAAAGGACCTGAACATAAGAAGGGAAACCATAAAAATACTAGAGGAATCCACAGGCAGCAAAATCTCAGACATATGCTGAAAGAACATCTTCACTGATACTGATCCTAGGGTAAAGGAAGCTAAAGAGAAAATAAACAAATGGGACTACATCAAAATAAAAGCTTTTGCACAGCAAAAGGAACAATCAACAAAACAACAAGAAAGCCCACTCTATGGGAGAACATATTTGCAAATGTTATCACTGATAAAGTCATAATCTCCAACATCTATAGGCAACTTATACAACTTAGTAAAAGGAAGATAAATGATCCAATAAAAAATGGGCAATGGACGTAAGTAGAATCTTTTCAAAAGAAGACAGAAGGAAGGCCAAGAGACACATGAAAATATGCTTAAGGTCACTAATTATCCGAGAGATGCAAATCAAAACGACAATAAAGTATCATCTCACACCTGTAAGAATGGCTATCATCAACAAATCAACAAAGGACAAGTTTTGGCGAGGATGCAGAGAAAAAGGAACCCTCGGGCACTGCTGGTGGGAATGCAGACTGGTGCAGCCACTGTGGAGAATAGTATGGAGTTTCCTCAAACAACTAAAAATGGAACTGCCATTTGAACCAGGAATCCCACTTCAAGGAATATATCCTAAGAAAATAGAAACACCAATCAGAAAGGATATATGCACCCCTATGTTCATAGCAGCATAATTTACAATAGCTAAGATTTGGCAACAGTCTAGGTGCCCGTCAACAGATGACTGGATGAGAAAACTATGGTACATCAATACAATAGAATACTATGCAGACACAAAATAGAAGGAATTCTTACCATTTGCAGCAACCTAGATGAAACTGGAGAACGTTATGCTAAGTGAAATACGCTGGTCAATGAAAGAAAAATACCACATGATCTCACTCATTTGTGGATAATAAAGAACATTATAAACTGATGAACAAAAAGATAGATACAGAGGCAGAAAAGTATCAAATAGACTGTCAAATTACAGTGGGAACGTTAGGGACAGGTGGGGAGATAAGAGATCAACCGAAGGATTTGCATGCATGAATATAAGCACTAGCAATGGGCGCAAAACCTGGGGGAGGGGGGGATGAGGGCATGCATGGGAGTGGGGTGTGGGGGGCAAAATCAAAATATGTACACATATAATACCTTAATAAAAAAATGAAAAAAAGAAGAGTAAATCATTTCTCAATGTGAGCACAGAGGGAAGAAAGAAGTTGGTACAATGTGAGAAAATACCATGTAAAGAGCAGAAAGAACACTCTACATCAATCTAAGAAATCACTAAGAAATTACAAAATGCTGCAGTAAACTGTAGGAAATTCATTAAAAAAAGTGTAAAGCATTTCTCAATGTGAGGCAATGTTGAAGAAAGGTGTTTATACAATGCATGAAAATCCCTTCAAATAGAGCAGGAAGCACATTACAGCACAGTGTTAAAAACCACCAGTAATTAATTGGAAAGCAGCAATAACTGATCGCAACTGCTTAGAAAACAGGTAAAAGTCACCCTTATGTGAGAAAAGAATGTAGAAAGAAGTTTGAAAAATGTGGGGATATGCATGAAATAGAGCAGTTAGCATACTATAACTGTGTTAGATACCACTCTGTATTCACTGAAACGCAGCAGTAAAGGATACAATATCAGTGGAAAATAAGTCTACCTCATTTCTCACTGTGAGGAAAGAGGGAAGCTAAATTTCTGTACAATGTGGGAATAATCACATAAAGACAGCTGTAACCACAATAGAGCCCATTCTTAGAAGCCCTAGGAATTCACTGAAAATCAGCAGTGACATACACCGAATAGAGAGAAGACAAGTGAAAATAACTTTGGAACATGAGGAAATTGTCTAAAAAGGTGTTTGTACAATGTGGTGATATCCATGAAAGAGAGCAGGAAGCAGAGTATAGCAGTGTTAGAAAACTCTGGGTACTCACGGAAAAGGAACAGTAAACTATAGAAAAGAGCTGGAAAACAAGAGTAAATGATTTCTCAATGTGAGCACACAGGGAAGAAAGAAGTTGATACAGTGTGGTAAAATCTCGTGTAAAGAGCAGAAAACACACTATACCCAATATAAGAAATCACTGAGAATTTAAGAAACGCTGCAGTAAACTGCAGGAAATATTTGGAAAAGAATTGTAAAGCATTTCTCAATGTGAGGAGTGTTGAAGAAAGGTGTTTGTACAATGTGGGAAAATCACATAAAGAAAGATGTAACCACACTAGAGCACAGTCTTAGAAGCCCTAGGACTTCACTGAAAATCATCAGTGAGGAACACCAAATAAAGAGAAGACAAGTGAAAGTCACTTAGGAATGTGAGGAAAGAGTCTAGAAAGGTGTTTGTACAATGCTCTCTTTTATTGATTCATTTTAATGAATCTTTTATGAATCAATAAAAGAGAGCATTATGCACAACATAGTACAATATTAGAAACCAATGAGAATTCACTAAAAAGCAGCAGTAATCGACAAAATAGCTAGAAAACAAGTGAAAAATCACTTCGGAATTTGAGGAGAGTGTAGAACGGTGTTTGAGCACTAGAAGATATGTGCTGAAGAGCAATACATAAGTTAGAGCACACTTTTGAAAGCACTTTGAAATCAGTGAACAGCAGCTGTAATCTCTACGATACAGACAGAAAACAGGTGGAAATCACTTATGAACTTGAGGAAAGACTATACAAAAGTGTTTGATAATGTGGGTATTTCAGTGCTAAAGAGCAGAAATGCACCATAGCACAGTGTTACAAACCACTAGTAACTGAATGAAAAACAGGAGTAACTTATACAAAATGCTTAAGAAAAGTAAAAATCACATCGCTCTGTGAGGATAGAAATAAGAAAGGTGTTTGTAAAATGAGGTGATATCCATGAAAAAGAGCAGGATGCAACGTATAGCAGTGTTGAAAACCTCTGGGTACCCACTGAAAAGCAACAATAGACTATATAAAAGGGTTGGAAAACAAGAGTAAATCATTTCCCATTGAGAGCACAGAGGGAAGAAAGAAGATGGTACAATTTGGGAAAATCCCAGGTAAAGAGCAGAAAGCACAATATACCCCAAACAAAGAAATCACTGGAAAATGATAGAAAAGCAGCAGTAAACTATAGGAAATACTTCAAAGAGAAGAGTAAATCATTTCTCAATGTGTGGAAATGGTGTAGAAAAAAACATTCTATGTCCCATGGGGATAGAATGTTTTTACAATGTGTGGCAATCCCTTAAGTAGAGCAGTAAGCACAATATATGAAGCACAGTGTTAAAAACCCGATGTAATTCACTGAAAAGGAGCAGTAACTGATGCAAATGGTTTCAAAACAAGTAAAACTCACTTCTCTATGTGAGGAAAAAATATTAAAAGGAGTCTGTGAAATGCGGTGATGTACATGAAATAGAGCAGTAAGGATTGTCAAACTAATCGAGAAAACCACTGTGAATTCACTTAAACTCATCAGTAAGTGATACAAAATTGTTGGAAACACATGTACCTCATTTCACACTGTGAGGAAAGAGTGAAAAAGAGTTTTTGTACAATACGAGAAAATCGCTTAAAGACAGCTGTAACCACACTGGAGCACAATGTTTGAAGCACTAGGAATTCGATGAAAATCAGCACTGATGTACACCAAATAGAGAGAAGACAAGTGAAAGTCACTTTGAATGAGAGGAATGAGTCCAGAAAGTTGAATATAAAAGTCCGTGAAATAATGAAAAAGAGGAATATGCACAATATAGCACAGTGCTACAAACCAATGAGAATTCACTGAAAAGCAGCAGTAAACGACAAAATAATTATAAACAAGTGAGAATCTCTTTTGAAAATGAGAAAAAACTCCAGAACGGTTTTTGAGCATGAGGAGAAATCAGTGCTGAAGAGCAATACACACATTAGAGAACACTTTTGAAAGTATTTTGAAATCAGTGAACAGCACCTGTAATCTCTACAAGAAATCACCGAGAATCATGAAAAGCTGTAGTAAACTGTAGGAAATACTTAGAAAACAAGTGAATATCATTGATAGCAATGGTTAGAAAACAAAACTAAATTCTCTATATGAGGAAAAAATATAGAAAAGAGTTTGTAAAATGGGGGGATGTCCAAGAGATAGAACATAGCATACCATAACTGTGATAGAAACCACTCTGTATTGACAAACATAGAAGTAAATGATACTAAATGTTTGGAAGACAAACGTACACTTTCTTCACCTTTAGGAAAGTGTGAATAAAGGTATTTGTACAATGCGGGAGAATCAAGTGAATCTGTAAACACACTAGAGCAGAGTGTTAGAAGCCCTAGGAATTCTCTAAAAATCAGCAGTGACATATACCTAATAGAGAGAAGACAAGTGAAAGTCACTTAAGAATGTGAGGAAAGAGTCTAGAAAGGTGTTTGTACAAGGTGATTGAATCAAAGAAAAAGAGCAATACGTACAACATGGCACAGAGAAACCAATGAGAATTCACTGAAAAGCAGCAGTAAATGACAAAACGGTTTGAACACAATTGAAAAGCATTTGGAATGTGAGGAAAGAGTGTAGAACTGTGAGCACAAGGAGAAATCAGTGATGAAAAGCAATACACACATTAGAGCACAGTTTTGAAAGCACTGTGAAATCAGTGAACAACAGCTGTAATCTCTACAATTCAGATGGAAACAGGTGGAATTCACTTATGAACATGAGGAAAAACTGCACAAAACTTTTAAAAATGTAGGATATCTGAGCGCTAAGGGATAGAAGAACAACATAGCACAGTGTTACAAACCACTAGTAACTGAATGAAAAACACCAGTAACTTATACAAAATGCTTCAGAAAACGAATAAAAATCACATGGTCCTGTGGGGATAGAATGTAGAAAGGTGTTTGTAAAATGTGGTGATATCCATGGAAGAGAGCAGAAAGCAGGGTATAGAAGTGTTAGAAAGCCCTGAGTACTCCCTAAAAAGCAACAGTAAACAATACAAAAGCATTGGAAAACAAGTGTAATCATTTCTCAGTGTGAGCACAGAGGGAAGATAGAATTTAGTCCAATGCGGGAAAATCCCATGTAAAGAGCGGAAAGCACACTGTAGGACAGTGATAAAAAATACCAGTAATAAATAGGAAATCAGCAGTAACTGATACCAAAGGAGAAAAAGCAAATCTCACTTCTCTTTGTGAGGAAAGAATGTAGAAAGGAGTTTGTAAAAGGAGATGATATTTATGAAATCAACCAGTAAGCATAAGATAACTGTGTTGGATATCATTTTGAATTCTCTAAAACACAGCAGTAAACCATCCTATCTATAAAACAGTAATATGCAAATCATCACTCCGCTACACTCACAAGCCATGCCCACCAGCCACGCCCACTGGCCAATCAGAAAGGGAATATGCAAATACACCTAACCAAGATGGCTGCAGCCTTGGAGAGCAGTTGTTGGAACTGGGATATTGGAGCCGAAGATCAGAGGGGAATATCAGAGCCAGCAGGGGTCCCCCACAGGTGATCAGAGCCAGCTGGGGTCCCTGCCCAGAGCCCAAGCCTCTGCCAGAGGCTTTAGGCCTTGGCTGGGGGTGGAGCCCACGAGCGGAGCCAGCTGGGGGTCCCTGCAGGTGATTGGAGCCAGCTGGGGGTCCCTGCCCAGGGCCCAAGCCTCAGCCAGAGGCTTTCGGCCTTGGCTTGGGGTGGAGCCCTCCAGCGGAGCCAGCTGGGGTCCCTTGCAGGTGATCGAGCCAGCTGGGGGTCCCTGCCCAGAGCCCAAGCCTCTGTCAGAGGCTTGCGGCCTTGGCCGCTGGGGCGGAGCCTGGCAATCAGAGCAAGCTGGGGTCCCCTGTGGGCGATCGGAGCCAGCTGGGGGTCCCTGCCCAGAGCCCAAGCCTAGAGGCTTGCAGCCTTGGCCGTGGGTGGAGCCAGGCGATAGAGCCAGCTGTGGGTGTCTTTGGGCAATTGGAACCAGATGGGGGTCCCTGCCCAGGGCCCGAGCCTCAAACAGAGGCTTGCGGCCTTGGCTGGGGGTAGAGCAGGGCGATCAGAGCCAGCTGGGGGTCCCTGCCCAGGGCTGGAGGCTTTAGGCCTTGACAGGGGTGGAGCCGGAGATCACAGAAGATAGGTGTGAACTACAGAGGAAATACCTTTTCTGACCACTCATTGGCTAAGCTCCCTGTATGCCACTGGTAATATTCTTAGTAACTTGGGTATAAGAATCCAAAAAAGTGATCTAGGGCTTTTCCACCACACTCCTGGAGAAAAAAATGAAGGTCCACTGCTGGAGGGCTAAGAAATGTCATAACCAGCCCTACACGGTTTGTCTCAGTGGATAATGTCTAGGTTGGCCAACCGCAGAGTCCAGGTTAGATTCTGATCAAGGGCATGTACCTAAGTTGCAGGCTCCTCCCTGGCTGGGGCCCAGGTCAGGGCTCAGGAAGGAGGCAAGCAATCTAAGTATTCCTCTCACTTTGATGTTTCTCTCTGTCTTTCCCTTTCTCTTTCACATTCTCTAAAAGTCAATGGAAACATATACTCAGGTGAGGATAAAAAAAAAAAAAAAAGAAAGAAATGTCATCCTTTCTAATAAAAGAGTACTATGCAGATTGATCATCACTGCAACACACAATATAGCTGCCCCCATGTGGTCAAAGATCCTGCCCCCATGTGGACACAAGATGGCAACCACAAGATGGCCAGCAGGAGAGAACAGTTGGGAGGCACCTGGCCTGCAAGGGAGGGCAGTTGAGAAGGACCAGGCCTGCAAGGGAGGGCAGTTGGAGGTGATCAACCCTGCAGGAGAGGGCAGTTAGGGGTAACCAGGCCGTCAGAGGAGGGAAGTTGGGGGCAAACAGGCTGGCAGCAGAGTGGTTAGGGGTTGATCAGGCTGGCAGGCAGAAGCGGTTAGGGGCAATCAGGAAGGCAGGCAGGCAAGCAGTTGGGAGCCAGCAGTCCTGGATTGTGAGAGGGATGTCCGACTGCCTGTTTAGGCCCGATCCCGGTGGGCCTATCATTCAAAATTGGAAGCCCGGTGGGATCGGGCCTAAACCTGCAGTCAGACATCCCTTGAGGGGTCCCATATTGGAGAGGGTACAGGCTGGGCTGAGGGACAACCCCCCTCAGTGCACAAATTTCGTGCACCGGGCCTCTAGTACAAAATAATTGGAAAACAAGTGTATATCATTTCTCACTGTGAGCAAAGAGGGAAGAAAAGATTCTGTACAATGTGGGAATATCCCTTGAACATGGCACTAACCATAGTAGAGCAAAGTGATAGAAGCCATAGGAATTCGCTGAAAACCAGCACTAACACCAAATAGAGAGAACACAAGTGAAAGTAATTTAGGAATGTGAGCAAAGAGTCTAGAAAGTGTTTGTACATTGTGGTGATATCCATGAAAGAGAGCAGAAAGCAGAGTATAGCAGTGTTAGAAAACTCTGGGTACTCACTGCAAGGCAACAGTAAATTATATATAAGAGTTTCAAAACAAGAATAAATATTTTCCCATTGTGAGCACAGAGAGAAGAAAGAATTTGGTACAATGCGGGAAAATCCCATGAAAAGAGCAGAAAGCACACTGTACCCCAATCTACGAAATCACTGAGACTTTATGAAAAGCTGCATTCAACTGTAGGAAATACTTGGAAAAGAAGTGTAAAGCATTTCTCAATGTGAGGAAATGTTGAAGTAAGGTGTTTGTACAATTCATGGAAATCACTTCAATAGAGCAGGAAGCACACTGCAGCACAGTTTTAAACACCACAAGTAATTCATAGGAAAGCAGCAGTAACTGAACCCAAATGGTTAGAAAACATGAGGAAAGAATGTAGAAAGGAGTTGGTAAAATGCAAGGACATCCATGAGATAGACAGCATACAATAACTGTGTAAGAAACCACTCTGTGTTCATGGAAATGAAGCAGGAAACGGTACTAAATCGTGCGAAGACAAGGGTACATTTTTCCTCACTATGAGGAAAAGGTGAAGAAAGATATTTGTACAATGCAGGAAAATCAAGGAAAGAAAGCTATAAATGCATGAGAGCACAGTGTTAGAAGCCCTAGGGATTCCTTGAAAGTCAGCAGTGACATATTCCTAAAAGTGAGAAGACAAGTGAAAGTCACATAGGAGTGTGAGGAAAGAGTCTCTAAAGGTGTTTGAACAAGGTGGTTGAATCAAAGAAAAAGAACAATATGTACACCATGGCATGAGTTGGAAACCAATGAGAATTCACTGAAAAGCATCAGTAAATGAGAAAAACGTTAGAACACAATTGAAAAGCTTTTGGAATGAGAGGAAAGAGTGAAGAACAGTGTTTGAGCACATGGAGAAATCAGTGATGAAGAGCAATACACACATTAGAGAACACTTTTGATAGCACATTGAAATCACTGAACAGCAGCTATAATCTCTACAATACAGATAGAAAGCAGATGCAAATCACTTATGAACATGAGGAAAGACTGTACAAATGTGTTTGAAAATGTGGGAAAGTTTGTGTTGAAGAGCAGAAGCCCATCGCAGCACAGTGTTACAAACCATTAGTAACTGATAATCAGCAGTTATTTGCACAAACTGATTGGACAACGAGTAAAAATCACATCGCTCTTTGGAGAAAGAAAGTGGAAATGTGTTTTTACAGTATGGCGATATCCAGGAAAGAGATCAGAAAGCAGAGTATAGCAGTGTTAGAAACTTCGGAGTACTCATTGAAAAGCAACAGTAAACTATGCAAAGCTTTGGAAAACAAGTGTAAATCATTTCTCAATGTGAGTACAGAGGGAAGAAAGAAGTTGGTCTAATGTGGAAAAATCCCAGTGAAAGATCAGAATGCACACTTTACTCCCGTTTAAGGAATCACAGAGAATCACGAAAAGCAACAGTAAACTGTAGAAAATACTTGGAAAAGAATTTTTAATCATTTATCAATGTGAGGAAATGGTGAAGAAACGTGTTTGGACAATGTGTGGAATTCAGAAACATGTCTCCCAGGAGCTTCCTTTTTCAAATATCCAGAGGTTTGACTCAAATAACACATGTCTGGTTTCAAACTTATAAGTCCTGTCAGTCAGTTAACAAGGCCTACTTTGAGGACTGATTTCATTGGGGACAATGTGGTGTTTACCTAGGAAGCATTTCCCAGCCATTCCACAGCTGCAAGGAGAATGGGTAAGACTTGGCCAAAGGCCAGCCATGAATGTCCCATGGGACCCTGGGATGGGGGCCAGGGACTCTCACTCAATGGAGAGGCTCTGACTTCCTCCCAGTTCTAAGGACATTGTGCAAATTATAGCAGGCAGAGAAGGAGCATTTCCTAAAGAATGCGTCTACCACTTTACACTTGCTCTGTCAGAGGGAAGAGGGAAGCATCCCTTGCCCACAGCCAAAGTATCCACTGAATAACTTGGGGTCCACAGGAAATATCTTTGGAACACATGTTTAAATAGCTGATAGACTTATGACCCAGGTTGAAATTTTGTCAGACACTGCTCTCAGAGACTTAAGTACTCTTTTCAAAGAAAGTCATTTCATGTCAGCCCTTGGATTTCTCTCCTGTAGCTCTCACCTCCCGCAGTTAATGGTTGAGTTTTAATTGAGTCCCTTGAAACTTCTGCGGAGCTGTGAGCAATGGAACAGAGGGTGTGGTTCAGGTATATGTTATGTCCCCAAATTCTTGTCTGGATATTTTAGAGGCACTTCTGGCATGAAAGTCATCTCTCTAATAAAAGGATAATATGCAAATTAACCATCACTCCGCTACATAAGCCACACCCACCAGCCAATCAGGGCGAGTATGCAAATTAACCCCAGCTAAGATGGCTACCATTGGGTTTCCCCGGCAACAGAAGAAGCTAAGCTTTCCACACACTCTGGCGGGCCCAGGCCTCAACTCAAGGATACCAAGTTTCAGTTAGAGGAGGTAAACAAATCCAAGCGGCAGCCATGGATCCAGCAGGAGGCTTGCCTCCGCTCCAGGCTACAAAGTTTCAATTGTAGAAGGTAAATAAATTCCAGATACCAGAGCCTCTGCTTGGGTCACCAGCAGCTTGGCTGGCCTGCAAACCACCACAGGCCCCTCGCTCAGGATGCCCCATGGCCCAAGAGAACCCCAGCCTGATCCAGGACACCCTTCAGGACAAACCAGCTGGCCCCCACCCGTGCACCAGGCCTCTATCCTCCTATCTAATAAAAGAGTAATATGCAGATTGACCATCAATCCAACACACAATATGGCTGCCCCCATGTGGTCAAAGATCCTGCCCCCATGTGGACACAAGATGGCCACCACAAGATGGCCAGGAGGAGAGGGCAGTTGGGAGGCACCCGGCCTGCAAGGGAGGGCAGTTGGAGGCACTCAACCCTGCAGGGGATGGCAGTTAGGGGTCACCAGGCCGGCAGAGGAGGGAAGTTGGGGGCAAACAGGCTGGCAGGGGAGCAGTTAGACATCAATCAGGCTGGCATGGGAGTGGTTAGGGGGTGATCAGGCTGTCAGGCAGAAGCTATTTAGGGGCAATCAGGAAGGCAGGCAGGCGAGCAGTTGGGAGCGGGCAGTCGGACATCTCTTGAGGGGTCCCAGATTGGAGAGGGTGTAGGCTGGGCTGAGGGACACCCCCCCTCCGTGCACGAATTTCGTGCACCGGGCCTCTAGTATAGTTAATATTAGCTGAAAGAAGCCACCAGTCAGTGAGTGAACTGAAGTTGTTGTCTCTCCTGACATGCCTATCAAAATGATTTTGGAATGTAATGAGATGAGGATGTTAGAAGGGGAGGTGGAGCTTACACCTTACCCAGGGAGTGAGTTGGACCACCCATGAAGCATGGGAGAGAAATATTTTTTCACACAGTGTATACCTATCGGGTGTGGTTCTGAGAGCAGTTACCTAGATTTGTACAAACTAGACCTATCTCTACTGGGAATCTAATTAAGCTTTAAGAGGTAGGTAGCAATTTCAAAAACTTGACAATTGGCTCCTTTTCTTTAGCAAACCAAAATCTTTTTACAAAAATAGCCAAGAAGGTGTGGAAGGAGGAGTGCTTTAAATTGAGACTTAAGAGGCAGAGTGAATATCTTATGCAATAAAATAAATAAAATTGTACACTTATTTTTAAAAAAATATATCTTTATTTATTTCAGAGAGTAGTGGAGAGGGAGAGAGAGATAGAAACATCAATGATGAGAGAGAATCATTGGTAGGCTGCCTCCTGCACGTGCCCACTGGGCATTGAGCCCACAATTCGGGTATGTGCCCTTGACCGGAATCGAACCCGGAACCTTCCAGTCTGCTGGCTGATGCTCTATTCACTGAAGTGAACCAGCTAGGGCTGTACAATTATTTTTCAAGCTTTAAAAATTCTAAGTATCCTACCTAATAATAGAAAAATATGCAAATTGACCAAATCTCTGACACACCCACAAGCCACGCCCACAAGTCAATCAGAGCGAGCATGCAAATTAACCCAAACCAAGATGGCTACAGCCACAGAGAGCAAGGTTTTCTAGGGAACAGAGGAAGCCATGCTTTCTGCCTGCCCTTGCCTGGCCTAAGCCTTCACTCAAGCTACAAAGTTTCAATTATAGAAGGTAAACAAATTCAAACAAATGGCAGCAGAATGGAGCTTGAGAGAGCAGGCCAGGGTTGCCACTGGCAACAGGGGAAGCAAAGCTTTCCGCACACCCTGGCTGGGCCCACCTGCTTAAGGCAACAAAGTTTCAATTATAACCCCAACAGAAATGGCTGCTGGCCTCCGAGGGAGCCCCAGGCTTGGCTCCGCTCCAGGCTACAAAGTTTCAATTGTAGAAGGAAAATAAATTCCAGATACCAGGGCCTCCGCTTGGGTTGCCAGGGGGCATGGCCAGCCTGCAAACCACCACAGGCCCCTCGCTCAGGCCACCCCAAGCCCCAAGGGAACCCCCACCTGATCCGGAACACCCTTCAGGGCAAACCAGCTGGCCCCCACCCCTGTACCAGGCCTCTATCCTATCTAATAAAAGAGTAATATGCAGATTGACCATCACTCCAAAACACAATATAACTGCCCCAATGTGGTCAAAGATCCTGTCCCCATGTGGACACAAGATGGCCACCACAAGATGGCCAGCAGGTGAGGGCAGTTGGGAGTCACCCGGCCTGCAAGGGAGGGCAGTTGGAGGTGATCAACCCTGCAGGAGAGGGCTGTTAGGGGTGAACAGGCCCGCAGAGGAGGGAAGTTGGGGGCAAACAGGCTGGCAGCAGAGTGGTTAGGGGGTGATCAGGCTGGCAGGCAGAAGCAGTTAGGGGCAATCACGAAGGCAGGCAGGCAAGCAGTTGGGAGCCAGCAGTCCTGGATTGTGAGAGGGATGTCCCATATTGGACAGGGTACAGGCTGGGCTGAGGGCCAACCCCCCTCCGTGCATGAATTTCGTTCACTGGGCCTCTAGTTTGATAATAACAACAAAAAGTTGTTAACTTTAAAGGCATACTATATTTATGCAAGGTAATGTCCTATTTTTAGAGACTAGTTTTGAAGTGTATAAGGATGAAGAAATGTGATGGCTGTGGTTTGCTTCAGAAATGTTCCGAGAAAGGGAAATATATGAAAAGAAGGGAAAAAAGGAGAGAGAAAATGAATATGGCAGAATCATGATAATGGCTGAGTCTGGTAATGAAAGGGGGATTCCTTCCACTATTCTGCTTTTGCCAAAAGTGGAAATTTCATGTACAGGTGGAGAGGTGTTAGGGCCATGACAAAGAAAGTCATGTTTGTTGTTTCTAGTGGGAGTTTGAGAGTGAGCTTTGAGAATCCCAGCAATTCTCATTTTCACACAGTAGGCTTATAACATCGATTATCTATAATAACTACAGGCCTGGTGCACAAAATTCATGCACGGGGGTTCCTCAGCCCAACCTGCACCCTCTACAATCCAGGATCTCTCAGGGGATGTCCTACTGATGGCTTAGGCCTACTCCCCATGGTTCTCTGCTCTCTGCAGGCCAGGAGGTGAAGCCATGGAGATGAAGCCTCCATGCCCTGCTCTCCATTCTCTGCCTGCCTCCGCCATGCACCATGCGAAGGAAGCCCCAATGCCCTGCTGTCTGGGCTCTGTCTGCCATATCTGGGGACTTCCCCACCACTGCAGCACTAAGGAATCTCCCAAGCCCTGCTGTCTGGGTTGTGTTCTGGGCCTGGGGGTGTTCCCGCTGCCTCTGCTCTAAGTAAGTCCCCAAGCCCTGCTGTCTGGGCTCTGTCTGCCATGTCTGGAAACTTCACCGCCACTGCCACCCTAAGGAAGCCCCCAAGCCTGCTGTCCTGGCTCTGTCTGCTGGGCCTGAGGGTGCTCCTTCGCAGCCGCGCTAAGGAAGCCCCCAAGCCCTGCTGTCTGGGCTCTGTTTGCTGGGCCTGGGACTTCCTTAGCACAGAGTCAGTGGGAACACCCCCAGGACCAGCAGACAGAGCCCGGTCAGCAGGACCTTGGGGCATCCTTAGCACAGAGGCAGTGGGAACACCCCCAGGACCAGCAGACAGAGCCAGGACAGCAGGGCTTAGGGGCTTCCTTAGTGCAGCGGTAGCGGGGAAGAACCAGGCCAGTCAAACAGAGCCAGGGCACCAGTGCATGGAGGCTTCGTTCCCAGGGTGATGGCAGGGGAAGCCCCAGGCCCAGCAGACAGAGCCAGGATAGCAGGTCACGGAGGTTTCATTCCCAGGGTGATGGTGGGGGAAGCCCCAGGCCCAGCAGACAGAGCCAGGACCGCAGGGCTTAGGGGCTTCCTTAGCATGGCGGCAGCGGGGAAGAACCAGGCCAGTCAAACAGAGCCAGGACAGCAGGGCATGGAGGCTTTGTTCCCAGGGTGATGGCGGGGGAAGCCCCAGGCCCAGCAGACAGAGCCAGGACAGCAGGGCATGGAGGCTTCCTTCAGTGGCAGCAGGGAAGCCCTGATGTCCGGCTCTGTTTGCTGGGCCTGGGGCTTCCCTGCTGCTGCCGAAGCCTCCATGCCCTGCTGTCTGGGCTCTGACTGCCTGGCCTGTGGGTGCTCCTGTCGCCGCTGCGCTAAGGAAGTCCCCAAGCCCTGCTGTCCTGACTCTGTTAGCCAGGCCTGGGTCTTCCCCGCTGCCGCCATGCTAAGGAAACCTCCATGCCCTGCTGTCAGGCTCTGTTTGCTGTGCCTGGGGCTTCCCCGCTGGCGTGGAAGCCTCCATGCCCTGCTTTCTGGGCTCTGTTTGCAGGGCCTGGGTCTTCCCCGCTGCCACTGTGCTAAGGAAGCCTCCATGCCCTGCTATCCAGGCTGTGACTGCCGTGTCTGGGGGCGGATAAAAAACCTCCAGGGGTAGATCCAGCCTCGCTGCTCCTGCGGACAGGCTGGACACTCCAGCAGCTGAGCTGAGGGGATTGTGCGCCGCCATCTTATGGCTATGGGGGCCGCCATTTTGTCGCAGAGGGACGATTAATTTTCATATTACTGTATTATTAGATAGGATATTAGAAAAATGTGTAAATTGACCGTACATCTGCGAAGCCCACAGGCAATCAGGGGTGAATATGCAAATTCACCCAACGAAGATGGCAGGTCTGTGGGCAGAGGGCATACACACAGGCAACAAGCAGCTGTGAGCAGCGCAGGACGCCCGCTGCATGATTGTTGTGACACAGTGTGTGTTCCAGTTCCCCAGGAGCTCCGGACTTAAACATGCAGACCCAGAACAGCCGGGGTCGAGCTAAGATGCCAAGCGGCCGAGGTACCAGAGACCACTGCATTGTCTGGTCGTGTCAGCCCTGCCTGGGGTCAGCTAGCATTTACAGTCCTTTGGTTTGTGTACCCCATGGACCAGAAGTGGAAACCAAGAGCGTGGGGAGCACCAGGTATTCTGGGAATCATAGTTCTGATGGCAGATGCATTGTGGGATCTCCAAAACACTAGAGCAAAGTGAGCCTAGAGCAAGTTACTGTTGAGGGTAGGGGATGGAGGGAAAGCAAAGGTGAGAGACGTAAGTAAAGTCACAGTGTTGAGGAAATATTAAAGGAAAAATATCCTGCCATTGATAGGAAATCTCCACCAAAGGATCAAAGAAAAAAAAAAAAAGACCTATATTAAGCTGTGAATACCAAACCAAACTGGGTTGGAGTCTCAGACAATCCCCTCATATGATTGCAAAGACAGATGGAAACTCTGGGATTGGAGAGGGTTCCCCTGAAGGTTCCCATATTGGACAGGGTACAGGTTGTGCTGAGAGACCCCTCACCTGTTGTGCACGAATCTTTGGGCATCAGGCCCCTGGTTTACCCAATAATAATAAATATGGCTGGACAGTGGTTGCTTTGGAATTTTTTTTTTAATGGAAGTTCATTAACCAATCAATGAGCCCAACTTGGACATAAAGCAAATGCCCAGTTTCTGCTCAAAATCGCCTTTGCTATGGTAGTGAGTCCTTGGAACTATTTCCTAGAGCATCCTAATACTTCAACCCCATAAATTGCTCATTGTGGATTTACAAAACTATGCAACCAGGAATTTCACACTTCTGAGACCTCAGGGTACACTTGTCTGTCGGGGGGAAAGCTGGTAAGAGAGGGTAAACAGCCTCCTCAACAGCATCAGGATGGCAGCCACAACTGCCACAGGGACGGTGCTGCCGATCTCCTGCCAGTTGGGACAGAAGGGGATGTGGAAAGATGGCGGGAAGCGTATGCCCTCTTCATTCATCACAGAGTGGTAATTCCATATCACAGCAATGAAGATAAATGCACCAGCTATGATGCTCAGGATTCCAGAATCAAAGAAGAGATTGCAGGTGTTTTCCTTCTGAAGATGAGCTACGCACACTCTCTACAGGCCCAGGACCGTGAGCACTTTCGCCAAGAGAGCTAGGAGGCTGGCGGCCAGCAACATGTGCTGAGAGATGCGGATATTGAGTGACAGGTAGGTGTCACTGTAGGTTTAGGGGTGACACGCTATGGCTTTGCTCTGGAGGCTGTTGGACTGGTAAGTGCAGACCTTCCACATCCCTACACAGGCCAGCCCCGGGGAGGGGGTGGAGCTGTTCTCCATGTACCAAACCCTCTACTCCACCAGTCCCATGCAAGTTATGGAGAAGATCCATCCTACGGTGGTGACAATGAAACCCGCTACTTGGCAGTTGGCACTGTCAGTGTTCATACAATAAGCAACCAATGAATGCATAGGTAAGTGGAACACCAAATGAATGTTCCTTCCTCCCTGCCTCCCTGGTTCCCTCCCACCTTCTTTCCCTCCCTGCCTCCTCCCACCCTTCCTCCCTCCCTCTCTGCCTCCTTCCTCCTTTCTTTTCCTCTCTCCCTTCCCCCCTCTCTGTCTCAAAATTCAGCAAAAATATGTTCAAACTTTCAAACAGGCAGTTCCACTATGGACATTTTTTGAAAGACCCAATTAAGATTGGCTACAAATACTTTAAGATAGAGATGGGCATCACAGTGCTGTGTTACATTTAATAATGGGAAACCATGTCAAACCCAACAGTAGGGTTTGGTGAAATAATGTATGCTACATCCATACAATGGAGCTCCATACCAACCTTACAAGTGCAGCCAAGTTGCACTTGGTGTGACTTTTGGTGTCTGCCCTTCTTACTTTGCATAATATTTTCAAGGTTCATCTCTATAGTAGCTCCTGGTAGCAAACCATTCCTTTCGATGGCAGAGCCATCTTCCACTATATGGATATACCACAGTTTGTTTATCCCTTCGTCAGTTTGGGAACATTTAGATCCATTTTAAGTTTTGGCTCTTACACATTCCATTGCTGAGAACATTTGTGTCTAAACTTTGCATGGTGTATGTTCTCATTTCTGGAGTGTTAGGTAGGAGTGAGACCTGTGCGTGGGTCATGCTGTAACTGTATGTGTGTTTCACTTTGAACAAAGTACTAAGCTGTCTCCACAATCTTGTCTATTCCCCACCAACTAACCTCCCCTGCTGGTCCAGTCACCCCTAACGGGGCTCCTCTGCAATCCTAATTGCCCCAACTGCCCTCCCCGGCTGCCTGGTCTCCCCCTGATTACCAAATGTGCAGGCCTGGGTCCTACCAACTGCACTCCCCAGCTGGTCTGGTCCCCCCCAACTCCCTTGCCCTGCAGGCATCGTCCCCCCCAATGACCCTCTTCTTCAGTCCAGGGTTTCCCCATCTCCCCTCCCTTACTGGCCTGATACCTTCCAACTGCCCTCCCTGGCTGGCCTTGATCCCCGAAACGCCCTCTCCTGGATGCTTGTGTCCCCCACGATCTGCCGTCCAATGCCGGCAGGTCTCCTTCAACTGCCCACCCCTGAGGGCTAGTCCACTCCAATACCCCTCCCCTGCAGGGTTGGTCCTCCCCAACTGAGCAACACTTCTTGCCTGCTCTCCCCCAAATGATCTCCCCTGCTGGTCCAGTCACCCCTAACTGCCATCCCTTGACAGCATTGTTGCCCTCCCTGCAGGCCTCAACCCCCTCAACTGCTCTCTCCTGCAGGCCTTGTCCCTACCAACTGCCCTTCCCTATATCCCTGGCCCCCGTCAACAGCCTTCCCCTGCCAGCCCAATTGTCCCTAGCTGCCTCCCTGCAAGCCTAGTTGCCCCTAACTGCCCTCACCTGCCAGCCCAGTCACCCCTAATTGCCCTCCCCTATAAGGCTGATTGCCCCTAACTGCTCTCTCATGCTGGTCTAGTTGCCCCCAACTGCCCTCCCCTTCAGGCTTTGTCCCCCACAACTGCCTTCCCCTACAGGCCTTGTCCCTCCCAACTCCCCTCCCTTGCAGGCCTGTTCTCCCAGAACTACCCACCCCTTCAGTCATGGGCCCCATCAACTGCCCTCCCCTGCAGGCCTTATCCCCCTCAACTCCCCTCCCTTGCAGGCCTGGTCCCCCACAGCGGGGACCCAGGCATGGTCCCATAAACTGCCCTCCCCTGCTGACCTGGTCCACTACAACTGCCCTCTCCTGCAGGTTTAGGTCTCCCCCACCTGCCCTCCATACCAGCTTGATCTCCCCCAACTGACCTCCCCTGCTGGCCTAGTCACCCCTAACTGCCCTCACTTGCCAGCATTGTTGCCCCCAACTGCCCTCCCCTGCAGGCCTAGTCTCCTCTAACTGCCCTCCCCTACCAGCCTGATTTCCCCTAACTGCTCTTCCCTGAAGGCCTGTTCACCCCCAACTACCCTGCCCTACCAACCAGCTTGTGATGACATGGGGCAGCCATATTGTGACAACGTGGGTGTGGACATCTTGTGAGGATGTGATGGTGACCATCTTGTGACAAAAGGGTTTGAAAATCTTGTCACGACATGGGGTGGCCATCTTGTCATGATGTCAGGGTGCCCATAATGTGAGGATGTGGGAGTGGCCATCTGTGTCAGCCATCTTGTGACAACATAGATGTGGCCATGTTGGGATGACATAGGGCAGCCACTTTTTGACAACATTAGGGTGGCCATCTTGTGATGACTTTATGGAGGCCATCTTGTGATGATGTGAGGGCGGCCATATTGTGGCATCCACCTTGTGATGACATGTGGTGGTCATATTGTGATGAAGTGTGGCTGGCTATTTTGTCGTGTCCATCATGTGATGACATGGGGGCGGCCATTGGGTGATAATGTGAGGGTGGCCATCTTGTAATGCAAGGGTGTGAGGATCAACTTGCATATTACCTTTTTATTATATAGGATTAGTTTCAGGTTTTATATTATTTACAGTGTTACAGAGGACCGGAATAATCAAACAATGCAGGAAAGTTTGGAGTTACACTTTATTCACTGTGGTGGGCTTAGAGAAAATGAACTCAAATTCTAAGCAAAGCTACAAGCAGAACTTCCCTTTTTATTAAGGAACCAGCCCTCTGTGCAATTAGTGGTTATCTCACTGCTGTCTTTGAAAACAAGCACAGTTCTAAAAATTATGGGCATAACTAGTCTTGACCTACAAGGTCAGACAGCTAAATTTATGGGCATATCTAGTCTCTGGCCTACAAGGTTAGACAGCTAAGTGTATCATCCTCATTATTCAAGCAGGCTAAAGCAGGCTAGAATGAAAAGTTATATTTTTAGAATAAGAGGTCGTCTAAGAAAAACAGCAGAAAATTCCAAACAGCAGTTTTTACAAAATAGGGGTTTGCCTTCTCAACATAATAGTGGTCAGACAATCATATACTTACAATGTGTTCCCTAATATTTCCAGTACTCACCTGGCATCATACCATCATTACAACACTATTGACTATACTCCCAATTTAAGTGACAATAGGCCTAGAGGTCGCTTGTGTTGTTCACTCTTCCTTTTCTTTCTCAATTCTTCCCTCACTTACTTTATATAGAATTTCAAATGTCCCAGAAAGCTCAGTGAAGGCCCTGGGACATGTTTAATCCTTTTTATAGACCAGGATATTGAGGCCAATTCCAGTTGCCTGTGCAACTGGACTCAGGATGCAGGGAGCCCTCACAACTGCACTCTCCACCTTTCCTAAGGGACAGCCATGAGGCAAACAGAACTCACATCCCCAGAAGGCTTCTGAGCCTAGTTCTCCAGCACCTCTTCATCGTGGATGCTCCACATTCTTTCCTCTACCTGCCCCCCGCTCCCATTCTTTATGGCCCCCGCTTCTGTAGAGCAGGTGGTAGGCTTTGCACTCTCTATGCAGGCACATGGGAACTGGGGGCAGGAATAGGCTTGCTTTTGTGCCAAGGCAGGAGCAGGGATCACAGCCTCTCAAGTGTGCAGGCCACAGTCATGCCAATTAGCATTAGGAGCTTTGCCAAACCACCACATTGGGGTACCCAGCAATGAGGCACCCCTCTGCTGAGGTGGCACCTCCCCTCAAACACCACCTCATAGCTGAGGGCCTGCGCACCTCCGCCCCAGCATCCTTCCATATTAGCATTTCACACCGGACCAACCTGAGTCATGGGGCCACTGCAGAACCTCACTCTCTGCTGGCAAGCAGATCCCCACCTGCCCACCCCTGCCCCTGCACAAGGCTCCTGCAGTGTACCTCGCCATGGCACTGCTCTGAGCCCCATGGGCCACCCGCCTCCTTGCCAGCAGCTTCACCAATATTGCAGCGCTCGCCCTGGAGCTGATCCTCAGGCAGAGGTTTGTCTGCTTGCCTGCGGACACCTCGGCTGTGGCTCTGAGCTGGATGCTTTGCTGAAGCTACATCTTCCTTCAGGCAATCTCCTCAGACTCCCTGTAGCTTGGCTCCAGCAGCCCCACCCCTCCGTGGCTCCCTGTAGTTAGCGACTCACTCAGCTCTCCCAGGCTGCCCACCTGTCAGGATGCTGATGTGGCAACCTTCTGAGGGCAATGGGGTCCTGGGGCAGGGGGTGGGAGAGCAGCTCCAATAAAGTTTAGTAAACCACTGGTCAGCATTGGGATTGGGCTGCAGGCCCCAGGCTAGTCTGCCTGGGTGGAACAAAATCCCTCTTAGACCTGGAGTGCCACCCTGGGGCCCCACAACCCTGCCCACCCTGTGAAAGGTCATGATGTGACGGCGTCCCGGACAAATCTGTGTATCCCTCCATTATACATATATATATAGATGTGAACTCCATAATACAGGCATTTAAAACTTATCATCATTTCTGATTTAGCTTCACCCACATATTCACCAATTTTGTGTTCACCGATGGTTCTGCATCCAGTTCCTTCATTCTGTGTCCAATAACTTCCTTGCGAAAGTGTCTCTGATTGTAGGTTCTTTATCTGGGGTGTGGGACAGGATGTGCTGGAGAGGGTTGATTGGGGGGGGCAGGAAAGGGACACGTGTAATCTTTCAACAATAAACATTTTTTAAAAAAAACATTAATGAACAATATAGATCCAGAGACATGGAAGCATAGAACAGAATGCTAAATCTCTGAGGGATAATGTGTGTGTGTGTGTGTGTGTGTGTGTGTGTAGAGTGGTGGGGCAATGGGATGAGATTAACCATAGAATGTATATGCATAACCCATGGATATAGGCAATAGTTCAGTGAATGCCTGGGGAGAATGCAGGATTTAGGGAGTTAATGGGACAAGGAAAGGGGACATCTATAATACTTTCAAACACAAAGAGAAACTTAAAAATAAAATAAAATGTAATGTGACCAAAGGGAAGATGTCCACAATATACCAAGTTCAAGCAGCATGTTACAAACTCGTACACAAAATGGGATCAGAGAGATGGTGAATTTTAAAGCTATTAATATTGTGCAGAATCACATTCATATAGAAAATTGCACCAAATCTAAGTGTACAACTCAATGACCAGTCCAGGGGTAAATACACCTGTCACCATCGCTAAGCTTAAAAGAGATAATATCTCTGGTTTCTTGCTTCTCTTTAGTTTCCCACCTCAGCAGGTATCCCCAAACACCCTGGTTCCCTTCTGTCTGTTTCTGAAGACAGGAATTGTGCCCAGGGCATTCCTGTGTAAATGGCTTCCTTTGCTACATGACCTGAGGCTATGATTTCAGAGAGAAAGTGAGAGGGGGAGAGAGAGATAGATGCATCAATGAAGATAGAGAATTATGAATGGGCTGCCTTCTGAACATCCCCTGCTGGGGATCAAACCTGCAACCTGGGCATGTGCCGTGACTGGGAATTGAACCATGATCTCCTGGTTCATAGCCCCATGCTCAGCCACTGAAACACACTGACCAGGCTGATTGTTTAAATAATCTGTGGCTGTTTGAAACTTACAGTTATGTGTTATGAGTATAATTTTTTGAAATAAAAACAATAAAAAAACCATAGGAAGCAATAGACGATTAATTCTGATACACAAATATGCTGCAATACCTAGTATTAAAGTAATTAATTCCCTGTAGAACCCAGCAGACATTAGAGGAGAAGGGAATTCAGTATCATGAGAAAAGTTCATGGTGGGTTGAATTTAAAATGAAAATAAGATCCCTGGTTGATGTGGCTTAGCTGAGTGGGCATTGTCCTGTGCACCCAAAAGATGCCGGTTTGATTTTCGATCACAACACATATCTGAGGTGCCAGCATAGTCCCTGTTAGGGTGCATGCAGGAAGCAGCTGACAGATGTTTCTATTCTCCCTCACCCTTCTTCTCTCTCTAAAATATCAATTAAAATTAATGATACAAAATTAAAAATAAATAAAATGAGAATAAGAAAAGTATAAGAGTGTAGCAGGATCTTATTTTTGCCCATTCTGAAATGCACTGGGAAGGTAAAACAAGATGGCATCTGCCGGGATTACCAGGGATATTTCTATATTTTAAGTTGGAGATAAATGGGGGCATGTAGAGCAATACAAGAATAGAAATGAACAAAGGGTGAACAGGAGTGGGCATCGAAGCCAGTGCATGGAGAGCTTTGAGGGGTTCGGGCTTTATTCTGAGGCGCCCCCAGTGGGAGGGACAGGAGGAGAGAATGCCCAAGCTGATAGCAGAAATTCCTTCTCATGGCCAGATAATCATGGAAGATGCCTTATTTATAAAGATCATTCTTTCGGGCCAGATAACCCTGAACAACTTGTGGAAGGAACACTTGAAATGGATTGTGGGCCTGGTTGGTGTGTCTCATTTGTTGATAATCAACCTCTGAACCAGGAGGTCAAGGTTCAATTCCTGGTCAGTTGGATACTCTATTCTCAGTAGGAGTGGTGCAGTAGGCAGCCAAACCGTGTTTTTCATCATTGATGTTTATTCTCCCTCTCCATGTCCCTTCCTCTCTCTCTCTGAAATCAATAAAAACATGTTCTTAAACTAGACAAGTCTTACATAAAGGATGAACAATTAAAGTGGCCTACCTTCACCTCTCTGCAGGACTGCTGATGAGAGTTAACCTGTTCATAGAGCAAATAAATGGATTACATAGACACCCCCACACCACAAGAAATCTCAGGGCTCTCTTAACTAGGGTAAAAAATAAAGCACAATGGTTACCCAGCCAATACAGAAGGCAGGAGGAGGACGTCTCAGAGGTACAAATGGTAGCAACTGCCAGGCTATAACAGAGATGAGGAAACCAAACATTCTTATGTTTCCATGGCTTCCAGGGCTGGCCTGCAGGCCTATGACAATAGGCTCCTTAAAGGGGCAGAGTCACTGAACAGGTCTTCAAGAGTTGAAGTCTTTCTACTGTAGAAATATCCTTTTTAAGGTCTTAGACCAAATAGTCACTGTAATCCATCCAAGTCTTAAGTAGAAACCCTGGAAGAAGAGCCACGGAATTGGGGAGCAAGTGTTATGATAGGTAGCCAGGGCCAGGGCAAGGGGGCGAGGGGGCGTGCGATACTGGATCAGTCCTTGGACCAGGAACCTGGGGTGAAACTGACTTGGGTCCTGGCTGTCACCGGACTCTGCTTTCAGTTGGACCTTACTGTCTTCCTGGAAGAGTTCCTGCTAGGAAATTACACGGGTCAAGTGAGCTGGGGATGGAGGTGGGTGGGAGAAGAAAGGTCCAAAGGGGGTGGCAAACAGGGAGAACAAGGAAGAGAAAGGGCAAAGTGACTCCTGAGTCAGGAAACACTCAGCTCACTGGGTGGGCACTGTGACAGGCACCTGCTGGTGTCCCTGAGCCCAGGTGCTGCCTCTGCTGGGTCTCCCTCCTCAAGTGCTCTCACAGGGACCCCTCCCTGCCTGACGTCCCCACAGAGGCCCGGCACTGTCCCACACTGAACCCAACCCAAAGGCCACATGGCAGCCTCTAGCTCCTGGGCACCTTGGAAGGATTCCCAGGGAGGAGGAAGAATGAGAGAAATATCACCGCCCTCAGGTGCCCTCCCTTTGTGCTGCCCTGATGGGAAATGCATAGTGCACATTCTTTTGCCTTATTCCTGTGAAAAAATAATTAAGTGAGAACCTTCAACAGTCATTCCCAAAGAGCCCTTGACAAGGGCTAGGAACTCTTTTCCCAGATTCCCCAGAGCACACCCCGCCATGCTGGCCGCCTCACCTGCTGTGTCTGAACCCTTATGACCTGTCCACTTGCTCTCTGTTGACAGTGAAGGCAAAGAGGGGTCAAGAGACAGCTTTCCACAGCCCCAGAGGTTCAATCATTCTCCTTTTGGACCAGCAGGAGGCAGGCGCACTTCCCTCAGCAGGTTATCATGTTCCAGAAACTGGTCCTCATCAGAAGCATGTCTCCCAAGAGCTTCCTTTTTCAAATAACCACAGGTTTGACTCACTTAAATAACACACGTCCTGTTTCAAACTTATATGTCCTGTCAGTCTGTTAACAAGGCCTACTTCGGGGACAGATTTCATGGGGGGAAACATGGTGTTTACCTAGGAACCATATCCCAGCCTTCCAGACCTGCAAGGAGAATGGGTAAACCTTTACTGCAGGCCAGCCCTGAAAATCCCATGGAACCCAAAGGCTCCTTTCAAACCCCTGGGATGGGGGCCAGGGATTCTCACTCAATGCAGAGGCTGTGACTTCCTCCCAGTTCTAAGGACATTGTGCAAATCACAGCAGACAGAGAAGGGGCATCTACCACTTTACATTTGCTCTATCAGAGGGAAGAGGGAAGAATCCCTTGCCATAAGCCAAAGGATCCAATGAATATTCTGGGGTCCACAGGCAATGTCTTTGGAACACATGTTTAAATAACTGATATACTTATGCTCCAAGGGGAAATTTTGTCACACACTCTGCTCTCAGAGACATAAGTATTCTTTGAGAAGAAAGTCATTTCACGTCAGCCCTTGGATTTCTCTGCTGTAGCTCTCACATTAAAGTGAGTCTGTCTCAATTTAATCCTATTAATGACCTCCCCCAGTTAATTGTTGAGTCTTAAGTCAGTCCTTTGAAACTTCTGAGGTGCTGTGAGCAATGAAACAGAAGGTGTGGGTAAAGTGTATGTTATGGCCCCGCAGTACTTGACTAGATATATTAGAAGCACTTCTCACATGAAAGATATCTAGTTAATGTGGCCTGAAAGAAGCCATCAGTAAGAGAGTAAGCTGAAGTTGTCTCTCCTGAAATGCCTATAAACATGATTTTGGATTGTAATGACATGAGGATGTTAGTAAAGGAGCGGGCGAGGGGGTGGGGGTGGAGCTTACAACTTACCCAGGAAGTGAGTTGGACCACCCATGAAGCGTGGAAGAGAAATGTGTTGTGGTTGTTTTTTTTTTTCACACAGGGTATACCTATGGAGTGCGGTTCTGAGGGCAGTTACCTAGATTTGTAGAAACAAGACCTATGCTGACTCGGAATCCAGTTAAGCTTTAAGAGATAGGTAGCAATTTTAAACACAGGACAATTGGCTCATTTTATTCAGCAAACCAAAATCTTTTTACGAAAATAGCAAAGAAGGTGTGGAAGGGGGAATGCTTTCAATTGAGCCTTAAGAGGCAGCCTGAACATCTTATGCAATAAAAGAAATAAAATTGTACAATTATTTTTGTAAATATATTATTATTTATTTCAGAGAGGTGTGGAGAGGGAGAGAGAGAGAGAAACATCAATGATGAGAGAGAATCATTGATAGGCTGACTCCTATATGCCCCCACTGGGCATCCAGCTCAAACCCCGGGTATGTGCCCTTGACCAGAATAGAACCTGGTACCTTTCAGTCCGCAGTCCGATGCTATATCCACTGAGCCGAACCAGCTAGGGCTGTACAATTATTTTTAAAGCTTTAAAAATTCTAATAAGAGTTTGATAATAACAGCAAAAGGTTGTTAACATTAAACGTGTACTGTCATTTTGCAGGGAAATGTCCTTTTTTTAGACACTACTTTTGAAGTGTATAAGGATGAAGAAATGTGATGTCTGGGGTTGCTTTAGGTCTTCAGAGAAAGAAAAATAGATGAAAAGAAGGGAAGGAAGGAGAGAGAAAATGATTATGGCGGAATCGTAATAACTTCTGAGTCTTGTAATGGAAGGCGGATTCCTTCCACTATTTTGCTTTTGCACATTTGGGAAAATTGGCTGTACAGGTGGAGTGGAGAGGTGTTAGGGCCATGGCATAGAAGGTCTGTTTAGTTGTTTGTAGTGGCAGTTTGAGAGGGAGCTGTGAGAATCCGAGCAACTCTCATTTTCACACAATAGGTATATAACCTTGATTATCTATACTAATAATAGAAAAATATGTAAATTGACCATACCACGGAGATGCCCACAGCCAATCAGAGATGAGCATGCAAATTAACCAGGGAAAGATGGCCGTGCCTGTGGGCAGAGGGCACGGCCACAGGCATCGAGCGGCTGGGAGCAGGGCGGGATGCCCGCCCTTTCTCTGTAGTGACTCGGGGGGCATTCCAGTTCCTAGGAAGCTCAGGGCCTATGCACGCATGTGCTGAGCAGCCTGGAGCAGGGTAAGATGCCAAGTGGCCGTGGTCCCGGGGACGCCACTGGATTGGCTGGTCCTGTCAGCCCTGCCTGGGGGTGGCAGGAGTTCACAGTCCTCTTGGTTTGTGCAGCCCCTGGACTGGAAGTGGAAACCAAGAGCTCACGGAGCACCAGGAATTCTGGGAATCGTAGGTCTGTTGGCTGGCGCATTGCGGGATCTCCAAAACACTAGAGCAAAGTGAGCCTCGAGCAAGTTACTGTTGTGGGTAGGGGATGGAGGGAATGCAAAGGTAAGAGGCATAAGTAAAGTCACAGTGTTGAGGAAATATTAAAGGGAAGCTATCCTGTGACTTCTAGGAAATCTACACAATTGGACCAAATGGAAATAAAAAGGAAAGGACCTCTATTATGCTGTGATCACCAAACCAAACTGGGTTGGGTTCTCAGAAAATCCGCTCATATGATTTCAAAGACAGACAGAAATTCCGGGATTGGAGAGGGCTCCCCTGAAGGTTCCCAGATTGAAGAGGGTGCAGGTGGGCTGAGGGACCCACTCCTTGTGCACAAATCTTTGTGGACCGAACCCCCAATAATTAAGACAGGTGGACAGTGGTGTTGTTTTTTTTTTTGCGTTGTTTTTTTTTTTTTTTTTAATGGAAGTTCATTAACCAATCAAGGATCTCAATTTGGACATAAACAAATACACACTTTCTGCTCAAAATGGCCTTTTCTATGGTCGTGAGTCCTGGCAACTATTTCCTAGAGCATCCTGATAATACTTTACCCCGATAAACTGGGCATTGTGGATTTACAAAGCTTTGAAACTGGGAATTTCTCATTTCTGAGACCTGGGGGTACACTTGGCTGTTGGGGGCAAGCTGGTAAGAGAGGGTAAACAGCCCACTCAGCAGCATCAGGATGGCAGCCAGAACCGCCAAGGGGACGGTGCTGCCCATCTCCTGCTTGTTGGGCCTGAAGGGGATGTGGAAGGATGGCGGGAAGCATATGCCCTCTTTATTCATCACAGAGTGGTAGTTCCAGATCACAGCCATGAAGATAAATGTGCCAGCTATGATGCTCAGGACACTGGAAGCGAAGAACTGATGGCAGGTGTTTTTCTTCTGAAGATGAGCCAAGCATACTTTCTGTAGGCCCATGACCGTGAGCACTTTCCCCAAGAGAGCCAGGAGGTTGGCAGCCAGCAGCAGGTGCTGAGCGATTCGAATACTGATTGGCACGTAGGTGTCACTGTAGGTGTAGCGATGACATGCTATGGCTCTGCTCTGGAGGCTGTTGGACTGGTAAGTGCAGACCTTCCACATCCCTACACAGGCCAGGCCCAGGGAGGGGGCGGAGCTGTTCTCCATGTACCAAACCCGCCACTCCGCCAGGCCCATGCAGGTCGTGGAGAAGATCCATCCTGTGGTGGTGACAATGAAACCCACTACTTGTCAGTTGGCACTGTGGACCAGCGTGTTCATGGCCATGTATCCCGGGAAACTGCAAACCAATAGAGAGGGTCATGAGGGTGGGACAAACTGTCCTGGAACTGCCCCCTGGGGATGAGCAGGGCTATATTGGAGAGGGAAATGCTATATTCCTGAATGGAGATACTTGACCCGCATACTCCACTGGCGAAGGGTCCTTGGGCAATTTTTACTAAAAGCCTTAAAATATGCAGACTTTCACCCTGCAGCATACCTACCTGGTTAGAGCGTCTTCTCAACAGGCCAAAATTGCTACATGGATCCCTGGTCAGTGCACATACAATAAGCCAGCAATGATTGCAACAGTCAGTGGAACACCAAGTCAATGTTCCTCCCTCCCTCCTTCCCTCCCTCTCACTCTTCTTCATCTTCTCTCTCTCTTCCCACTCCCTGTCTCAAAAATCAACAAAAATACATTCAAACTTTCAAACAGGCAGTTGTACGTATGGGCATTTGTTGAAAGACCCAATTAAGACTGGTGACAAATATTTTACAATAGAGATTGGCATCACAACGCTGTGTGACATTGAACAATGGGAAACCATGCCAATGCCAACAGTAGCGTTTGGTGAAATAATGTATGCCACAACCATACAATGGAGCTCCATACCAAACTTACAAGTGCAGCCCAGTTGCACTTGGTGTGATCTTTGGTGTCTGGCCCTTCTCACCTCGCATAATGTTTTCAAGGTTCATCTGTATTGTAGCTTCTGGGAGCAGATCAGTCCTTTCAATGGCAGAGCCGTCTTCATTGTATGGATGTACTACAGTTTGTTTATCCCTTGTCAGTTAGGGGACATTTAGATCCATTTTAAGTTTTGGCTCTTACAAATTCCATTACGGTGAAGATTAGTGTCTAAAAGTCTGCATGGGTGTATTTTCTCATTTCTGGAGTGTAGATAGGTCTGAGTGAGACCTTGCATGGTTCATGCTGTACCTGTATGTGTGTTTAACTTTGAACAAAGTACTAAGCTGTCTTTCTAAGCGGCTGCCCTTTTGCAGTGAATGTAGCAACTGCCTGTTGGTAGTTTCATACATTCTCACCAGCTATATATTCAGATTCTAATTTCTCCACACCTTCTCCAACATTTAGCAGTTTTTCATTGCACAATGGAATATTAGGGACCTATCAAAAAGAAGGATCTCTTAGCCTTTGAGACAGCATGGAGGGACCTGGAAAGTATCATGCTAAGCAAACTTAGTCAGAGAAAGACAAGTATCCCATGATCTCACTCTAATGTGAAATCTCATGAATAAAATAAACTGATGTACAGAGTGGATCCAGAGACATGGAAGCATGGATAGAGGGAAGAGACTTGGAAGAAAGGCAAGGGAAAGTGGTGGTTGGGAGGTAATTAACTAAGGACCTTGTATGCATATGCAGAACCTATTAAAGCAGACATAGGGTGCTGAAGCCCTGGGGTGTGGTACAGGATGTGAGAGGGGGTTGATTGGGGGGGCAGGAATGGGACAGGTGTAATCTTTCAACAATAAAGATTTTTAAAAAGACATTGATGAACAATATAGATCCAGAGACATGGAAGCATAGAACAGAATGCTAAATCTCTGAGGGATGATGTGTGTGTGTGTGTGTGTGTGTGTGTGTGTGTGTGTGTGTGTGTGTGTGTGTGAGTGTGTGTGTAGAGGGGTGGGGCAATGGGATGAGATTAACCATAGAATGTATATGGATAACCCATGGATATAGGCAATAGTTCAGTGAATGCCTGGGCAGGATGCAGGGTTTAGGGAGTTAATGGGACAAGGAATGGGTACATCTATAATACTTTCAAACACAAAGAGAAACTTAAAAATAAAATAAAATGTAATGTGACCAAAGGGAAGATGTCCACAATATACCAAGTTCAAGCAGCATGTTACAAACTCGTACACACAATAGGATCAGAGAGATGGTGAATTTTAAAGCTATTAATATTGTGCAGAATCACATTCATATAGAAAATTGCACCAAGTCTAAGTGTACAACTCAATGACCAGTCCAGGGGTAAATACACCTGTCACCATCACTAAGCTTAAAAGAGATAATATCTCTGGTTTCTTGCTTCCTTTAGTTTCCCACCTCAGCAGGTATCCCCAAACACCCTGGTTCCCTTCTGCTTGTTTCTGAAGACAGGAATTGTGCCCAGGGCATTCCTGTGTAAATGGCTTCCTTTGCTACATGACCTGAGGCTATGATTTGAGAGAGAAAGTGAGAGGGGGAGAGAGAGATAGATGCATCAATGAAGAGAGAGAATTATGGATGGGCTGCCTTCTGAACATCCCCTGCTGGGGATCAAACCTGCAACCTGGGCATGTGCCGTGACTGGGAATTGAACCATGATCTCCTGGTTCATAGCCCCATGCTCAGCCACTGAAACACACTGACCAGGTTGATTGTTTAAATAACCTGTGGCTGTTTGAAACTTACAGTTATGTGTTATGAGTATAATTTTTTGAAATAAAAACAATAAAAAAACCTTAGGAAGCAATAGACGATTAATTCTGATACACAAATATGCTGCAATACCTAGTATTAAAGTAATTAATTCCCTGTAGAACCCAGCAGACATTAGAGGAGAAGGGAATTCAGTATCATGAGAAAAGTTCATGGTGGGTTGAATTTAAAATGAAAATAAGATCCCTGGTTGATGTGGCTTAGCTGAGTGGGCATTGTCCTGTGCACCAAATAGTTGCCGGTTTGATTTTTGATCACAACGCATATCTGAGGTGCCAGCATAGTCCCTGTTAGGGTGCATGCAGGAAGCAGCTGACAGATGTTTCTATTCTCCCTCAGCCTTCTTCTCTCTCTAAAATATCAATTAAAATTAATGATACAAAATTAAAAATAAATAAAATGAGGATAAGAAAATTATAAGAGTGTAGCAGGATCTTATTTTTGCCCATTCTGAAATACACTGGGAAGGTAAAACAAGATGGCATCTGCTGGGATTACCAGGGATATTTCTATATTTTAAGTTGGAGATAAATGGGGGCATGTAGAGCAATACAAGAATAGAAATGAACAAAGGGTGAACAGGAGTGGGCATCGAAGCCAGTGCATGGAGAGCTTTGAGGGGTTCGGGCTTTATTCTGAGGCGCCCCCAGTGGGAGGGACAGGAGGAGAGAATGCCCAAGCTGATAGCAGAAATTCCTTCTCATGGCCAGATAATCATGGAAGATGCCTTATTTATAAAGATCATTCTTTCGGGCCAGATAACCCTGAACAACTTGTGGAAGGAACACTTGAAATGGCATTGTGGGCCTGGTTGGTGTGTCTCATTTGTTGATAATCAACCTCTGAACCAGGAGGTCAAGGTTCAATTCCTGGTCAGTTGGATACTCTATTCTCAGTAGGAGTGGTGCAGTAGGCAGCCAATCTGTGTTTTTCATCATTGATGTTTATTCTCCCTCTCCATATCCCTTCCTCTCTCTCTCTGAAATCAATAAAAACATGTTCTTAAACTAGACAAGTCTTACATAAAGGATGAACAATTAAAGTGGCCTACCTTCACCTCTCTGCAGGACTGCTGATGAGAGTTAACCTGTTCACAGAGCAAATAAATGGATTACATAGACACCCCCACACCACAAGAAATCTCAGGGCTCTCTTAACTAGGGTAAAAAATAAAGCACAATGGTTACCCAGCCAATACAGAAGGCAGGAGGAGGACGTCTCAGAGGTACAAATGGTAGCAACTGCCAGGCTATAACAGAGATGAGGAAACCAAACATTCTTATGTTTCCATGGCTTCCAGGGCTGGCCTGCAGGTCTATGACAATAGGCTCCTTAAAGGGCCAGAGTCACTGAACAGGTCTTCAAGAGTTGAAGTCTTTCTACTGTAGAAATATCCTTTTTAAGGTCTTAGACCAAATAGTCACTGTAATCCATCTGAGTGTTAAGTAGAAAAACTGGAAGAGAAAGCAAGGTGATGGGGATCAAGTGTCATGATAGGGAGCTAGTGCAGGCCAGGGGGAGGCCTCCATGAACAGTCCTTGCACCAGGACCTTGGTGCAAAACTGACTTGGGCCCTGGCTGTCACCGGACTCTGCTTTCAGTTGGACCATACTGTCTCCCTGGAAGAATTCCTGCTAGGAACTCACAAGGGACATATCAGCTGGGAATGGAGGGGGGCAGGGAAGAGAAGATAGGGCCAAAGGGGCTGGCAAACAGGAAGAAAAAGGAATCGAAAGGGCAAAGTGACTCCTGAGTCAGGAAACACTCAGCTCACTGGGCGGGCACTGTGACAGGCACCTGCTGGTGTCCCGGAGCCCAAGTTCTGCTTCTGCTGGGTCTTCCTTCTTGAGTGCTCTCACAGGGACCCCTCCCTGCCTGGCACCTCCAGCAGAGGCCAGGCACTGTCCCATGCTGGCCCCAAGCCCAAAGGCCACAAGGCAGCCTGTTGCTCCTGGGTACTTTGTGAGGATCCCATGGAGGAGAAAGAATGAGAGAAATGCCACCTCCCTCAGGCGCCCTCGTTGTGTGCTGTGCTGATGGGAAAGGTGCAGGACACAATCTCTTGCCTTATTCCTGTGAAAAATGAGTAAAGTGAGAACCTTAAACAGTCATTCCCAAAGAGCCCTTGACAAGGGCTTGGAACTGAAAATGGCCTTTTCTATTGTCGTGAGTCCTTGGAACTATTTCCTAGAGCATCCTGATAATACTTCACCCCCATAAACTGCTCATGTTGGATTTTCAAAGCTATGCAAGTGGGATTTTCACACTTCTGAGAACTTGGGGTACACTTGGTTGTCGGGGGGAAGCTGGTTAGAGAGGGTTAACAGCCCACTCGGCAGCATCAGGATGGCAGCCAGAACCGCCACAGGGATGGTGCTGCCCATCTCCTGCTGGTCGGGCCTGAAGGGGATGTGGAAGGATGGCGGGAAGCATATGCCCTCTTCATTCATCACAGAGTGGTAGTTCCAGATCACAGCCATGAAGATAAATGTGCCAGCTATGATGCTCAGGACTCTGGAAGCCAAGAAGAGATTGCAGGTGTTTTCCTTCTGAAGATGAGACACGCACACTCTCTGCAGGCCCATGACCATGAGCACTTTCCCCAAGAGAGCCAGGAGGCTGGCGGCCAGCAGCATGTGCTGAGAGATGCGGATATAGAGCAGTAGGTAGGTGTCACTGTAAGTGTAGAGGTGTCACGCTATGGCTTTGCTCTGGAGGCTGTTGGACTGGTAAGTGCAGACCTTCCACATCCCTACACAGGCCAGCCCCGGGGAGGGGGCAGAGCTGTTCTCCATGTACCAAACCCACCACTCCGCCAGGCCCATGCAAGTCATGGAGAAGATCCATCCTGTGGTGGTGACAATGAAACCCACTACTTGGCAGTTGGCACTGTGGACCAACGTGTTCATGGCCATGTGTCCCGGGAAACTGCAAACCAATAGAGAGCGTCATGAGGGTGGGACAAACAGTCCTGTAACCGCCCCCTGGGGATGAGGAGGGCTATATTGGATAGGGAAATTCCATATTCCCGAATGGAGATACTTGACCCCCATACTCGGCTTGAGAAGGGTCCTTGGGCAATTTTTACTAAAAGCCTTAAAATATGCAGACTTTCACCCTGCAGTGTTCCTAAGTGGTTAGAGAGTCTTCTCAACTGGCCAAAATGGCTACTTTGATCCCTGGTCAGTGCACATACAATAAGCCAACAATGATTGCAACAGTCAGTGGAACACCAAGTCAATGTTCCTCCCTCCCTTCCTCCCTCCCTCTCTGTCTTCTTCCTCTTCTCTCTCTCTTTTTCCCTCCCTGTCTCAAAAATCAACAAAAATACATTCAAACTTTTAAACAGGGAGTTCCACTCATGGGCATTTGTTGAAAAACCCAATTAAGACTGGCGACAAATATTTTACAATAGAGATGGGCATCACAGCGCTGTGTGACATTGAACAATGGGAAACCTTGTCAAAGGCAACAGTAGGGTTTGGTGAAATTATGTATGCTACATCCATACAATGGAGCTCCATACCAAACTTACAAGTGCAGCCCAGTCGCACTTGGTGTAATGTTTGGTGTCTGGCCCTTCTCACCTCGCATAATGTTTTCAAGGTTCAACTGTATTGTAGCTCCTGGGAGCAGACCATTCCTTTCAATGGCAGAGCCATCTTCCATTGTATGGATATACCACCGTTTGTTTATCCCTTCGTCAGTTTGGGAACATTTAGATCCATTTTAAGTTTTGGCTCTTACACCTTCCATCTCTGAGAACATTTGTGTCTAAACCTTTGCATGGTGTATGTTCTCATTTCTGGAGTGTTAGGTAGGAGTGAGACTGTGTGTGGGTCATGCTGTAACTGTATGTGTGTTCAACTTTGAACAAAGTACTAAGCTGTCTCCACAATCTTGTCTGTTCTCCACCAACTAACCTCCCCTGCTGGTCCAGTCACCCCTAACTGCGCTCCCCTGCAATCCTAATTGCCCCCAACTGCCCTCCCCTGGCGGCCTGGTCTCCCCCTGATTACCAAACATGCAGGCCTGGGTCCTACCAACTGCACTCCCCTGCTGGTCTGGTCCCCCCCAACTCCCCTGCCCTGCAGGCATCGTCCCCCCAATGACCCTCTGCTGCAGTCCTGGGTTTCCCCATCTGCCCTCCCTGGCTGGCCTTGATCTCCCAACCACCCTCCCCTGGAGGCCTGTGTCCCCCATGAACTGTCCTCCACTGCCGGCAAGTCTCCTTCAACTGCCCTCCCCTGCAGGCCTGGTCTACCCCAAATGCCCTCTTTTGCTAGCCCAGTCACCCCTAACTACTCTCCCTTGCCAGCAATGTCACCCTCAGCTACTCTCCCTGCTGGACTGATGGCCCCTAACTGCCCTCCCCTGCAGGCCTGGGTTTTCCCAACTGCCTTCCACTGCTGGCAGGTCTCCTTCAACTGCCCTCCCCTGCAGGCCTGGTCCCCCCAACTCCCCTCCACTGGAGGCCTGGTCCCCCCCCAACACTCCTCCCCTGCAGGGTTGGTCCTCCCCAACTGCCCAATACTTCTTCCCTGCTCTCCCCCAACTGATCTCCCTGCTGGTCCAGTCACCCCTAACTGCCATCCCTTGATAGCATTGTAGCCCCCCCTGCAGGCCTCGTCCCCCTCAACTGCTCTCCCCTGCAGGCATTGTCCCTCCCAACTGCCCTCCCATATATCCCTGTTCCCCCTCAACAGCCTTCCCCTGCCAGCCCAATTGTCCCTAACTGCCCTCCCTGAAGGCCTAGTTGCCCCTAATTGCCCTCACCTGCCAGCCCAGTCACCCCTAATTGCCCTCCCCTGTAAGGCTGATTGCCCTTAACTGCTCTCTCATGCTCATCTGGTCGCCCCCAACTGCCCTCCCCTGCAGGCCTTGTCCCTCCCAATTCCCCTCCCTTGCAGGCCTGGTCCCCCAAAACTACCCACCCCTTCAGGCATGGGTCCCATCAACTGCCCTCCCCTGCAGGCCTTGTCCCCCTAAAATCCCCTCCCTTGCAGGCCTGGTCCCCCACAACTACCCTTCCCTTCAGTCATGGTCCCATCAACTGCCCTCCCCTGCTGGCCTGGTCCCCCACAACTGCCCTCCCCTGCAGGCTTAGGTCTCCCCCAACTGCCCTCCACTACCAGCCTGGTCTCCCCCAACTGCCCTCCCCTGCTGGCCCAGGCACTCCTAACTGCCCTCACTTGCCAGCATGGTTGCCTCCAACTGCCCTCCCCTGCAGGCCTAGTCACCCCTAACTGCCCTCCCCTACCAGCCTTATTGCCCCTAACTGCCCTTCCCTGAAGACCTGTTCATCCCCAACTACCCTGCCCTTAAAACCCGCTTGTGATGACATGGGGCAGCCATATTGTGACAACGTGGGTGTGAACATTTTGTGATGATGTGACAGTGACCATCTTGTGACAAGAGTTTGACAATGTTGTCACGACATGGGGTGGCCATCTTGTGATGACGTCTGGGTGCCCATAATATGAGGATGTGGGAGTGGCCATCCTGTGGCAGCCATCTTGTGACAACATAGATGTGGCCATGTTGTGATGACGTGGGGCAGCCATCTTGTGACAACATTAGGGTGGCCATCTTGTGATGATGTGGTGGTGGCCATCTTGTGGCATCCACCTTGTGATGACATGTGGTGGTCATATTGTGATGAAGTGTGGCTGGCTATTTTGTCGTGGCCATCATGTGATGACATGGGGGCGGCCATTGGGTGATAATGTGAGGGTGGCCATCTGGTGATGCAAGGGTGTGAGGATCAACTTGCATATTACCTTTTTATTATATAGGATTAGTTTCAGGTTTTATATTATTTACAGTGTTACAGAGGACCGGAATAATCAAACAATGCAGGAAAGTTTGGAGTTACACTTTATTCACTGTGGTGGGCTTAGAGAAAATGAATTCAAATTCTAAGCAAAGCTACAAGCAGAACTTCCCTTTTTATTAAGGAACCAGCCCTCTGTGCAATTAGTGGTTATCTCACTGCTGTCTTTGAAAACAAGCACAGTTCTAAAAATTATGGGCATAACTAGTCTTGACCTACAAGGTCAGACAGCTAAATTTATGGGCATATCTAGTCTCTGGCCTACAAGGTCAGACAGCTAAGTTTATTGTCCTCATTATTCAAGCAGGCTAAAGCAGGCTAGAAAGCAAAGTTATATTATTAGAATAAGAGGCCGTCTAAGAAAAACAGCAGAAAATTCCAAACAGCAGTTTTTACAAAATAGGGGTTTGCCTTCTCAACAGAATAGTGGTCAGACAATCATATTCTTTACACTGTGTTCTCTGATATTTCCAGTACCCACCTGGCATCATACCATCATTACAACACTATTGACTATACTCCCAATTTAAGTGACAATAGGTCTACAGGTCGCTTGTGTTGCTCACCCTTCCTTTTCTTTCTCACTTCTTCCCTCACTTACTTTATATAGAATTTCAAATGTCCCTGAAAGGTCAGTGAAGGCCCTGGGACATGCTTAATCCTTTTTACAGACCAGGAAATTGAGGCCAATTCCAGTTGCCTGTGCAACTGGACTCAGGATGCAGGGAGCCCTCACAACTTCACTCTCCACCTTTCCTAAGGGACAGCCATGAGGCAAACAGAACTCACATCCCCAGAAGGCTTCTGAGCCTTGTTCTCAAGCAATTCTTCATCGTGGATGCTCCACATTCTTTCCTCTACCTGCCCCCCGCTCCCATTCTTTATGGCCCCCGCTTCTGTAGAGCAGGTGGTAGGCTTTGCACTCTCTATGCAGGCACATGGGAACTGGGGGCAGGAATAGGCTTGCTTTTGTGCCAAGGCAGGAGCAGGGGTCACAGCCTCTCAAGTGTGCAGGCCACAGTGAGGCCAATTAGCACTAGGAACTTTGCTGAACCACCACATTGGGGTACCCAGCAATGAGGCACTCCTCTGGTGAGGTGGCGCCTCCCCTCAAACCCCACCTCATGGCTGAGGGCCTGCGCACCTCCGCACCAGCATCCTTCCATATCAGCATTTCACACCGGACCAACCTGAGTCATGGGGCCACTGCAGAACCTCACTCTCTGCTGGCAAGCAGATCCCCACCTGCCCACCCCTGCCCCTGCACAAGGCCCCTGCAGTGCAACTCGCTGTGGCACAGCTCTATGCCCCTTGGCCTACCTGCCTCCTGGCCAGCAGCTTCGCCAATGCTGCAGCGCTCGCCCTGGAGCCAATCCTCAGGCAGAGGTTTGTCTGCTTGCCTGCGGATCCCTTGGCTGTGGCTCTGAGCTGGATGCTTTGCTGAAGCTACATCTTCCTTCAGGCAATCTCCTCAGACTCCCTGTAGCTTGGCTCCAGCAGCCCCACCCCTCCGTGGCTCCCTGTAGTCAGCACCTCACTCAGCTCTCCCAGGCTGCCCACCTGTCAGGATGCTAATGTGGCAACCTTTTGAGGGCAGTGGGGAACTTGGGCAGGGGGTGGGAGAGCAGCTCCAATAAAGTTTAGTAAACCACTGGTCAGCATTGGGATTGGGCTGCAGGCCCCAGGCTAGTCTGCCTGGGTGGAACAAAATCCCGCTTAGACCTGGAGTGCCACCCTGGGGCCCCACAACCCTGCCCACCGTGTGAAAGGTCATGATGTGACGGCGTCCCGGACAAATCTGTGTATCCCTCCATTATACATATATATATAGATGTGAACTCCATAATACAGGCATTTAAAACTTATAAGCATTCCTGGTTTAGCTAAACCCACATTCTCACTAATTTTGTGTTCACCACTGCTTCTGCATCCAGTTCCTTCATTCTGTCTCCAATAACTTTCTTGTGAAAGTGTCTCTGATTGTAGGTTCTTTATATGAAAATGTGTTCACTTTGTCCTTATTGTCTTTAAAAATATATGTTTTTATTGATTTCAGAGAAAGGAAGTGTGAGAGAGACAGAGAAACATCCCCTGACTGTGTATTGAGCCTGCAACAGGGGCATGTGCCCTGATGCTCAACCACGGAGCCAGGGCCTTTGAGTTGTGACAGTATATACAGAATATGTTTGCCTACAGATTTCAGCACGCAAGCAGCTGCAAAGAGTAAAACCTCTTGAAGAAGAGAGCAGGAGAGGAGAATAGGAGCTTCAGAAACACTCTGGAAAGCCAAGCCTGTTTTATTTGGATCGCCTGGATGTTTACAACACTATGAAGTGTACACAGGACATTTCTTCAAGAAAGCTCCTGCCAGCCATTGCAGAGGGCGGGCCCTCATTCAGACCTTTGGCCTTGACAGTTTGGGTTTCTCTTGCTCCATGGAACAGCTCTCCGTGGAGAAAATCATGACGCTTATGAGGGAGAAGATGGAGGCCAGGACACCCAGCAGCAGCACGTAGGAGATACGCCTACTGTGAACCATGTCTTTGTTAACAGGAAACTTAGGTGGAAACTCTAGGGTGGTTTGGCCAGAAAGGTCTGTGATAAAGTTCCAGGCCACCGTGAGCATGAGGCAGAAGCAGCTGAGGGAGAGATGAAGGGCGGCAGTGTTGTAGCAGGTGCGGAAGAAGTATGGGAACCGGGCACAGATCCAGCTGGCCCAGACCGCCAGAGTGCTGAACACCAGGGACACTGGCGCCAGGAAGTTGGCCAGCAGCATCAGGTCCTGGCCATAGTGGATCTCATCCGGAATGCCCCAGCTCTTGTTGAGCCTGGAGAACACGGACACCTCCAGCTTCAGGCCGGACACATTAAGGGTGTCGACATAAGAAGTTTCCCAAAGTCCAAAGTACATGACAGTGATGGTTGTAGTGTTGAACTCCCTCACGCGCCAGGATCAGCTGTTGGCTATGCCCAGGCTGAAGGCCCAGGACAGATAACCCAGGAGGACCGCCAGGCTTTTGAAGAACAAGGGCTTCGCCCCAGGCCACCTGAAGGTGAGGCAGCAGCAAAGAGAAGAAAACAGACAACGTGAGCCATGGGTAGCAATGCTCGCCGTGTCCCCTTGTTCTTCTTGTCCAAACCATATATTTAAGAGGTCCACATACATATTGGCCTTCAATTAGTGTTCTAAATATTTGATGTAAGAGTCACAATGCGAAGTAATCCAAGACCATGGTGAGAGTTTTAATTTGCAAGGCATTTTTGAAACACAATTGGATCCGAGTGAGCCTGGCCCCGGGTCCGGGTGAGGCCATGGGCCCCTGGATCCGGGTGAGCCTGGCCCCGGGTCCGGGTGAGGTCATGGGCCCCAGGATCCGGGTGTGCCTGGCCCCGGGTCCGGGTGAGTCCGTGGGCCCCTGGATCCGGGTGAGTCTGGCCCCGGGTCCGTGTGAGGCCGTGGGCCCCAGGATCCGGGTGAGCCTGCCCCCAGGTCCGGGTGAGGCCGTGGGCCCCTGGATCTGGGTGAGCCTGGGTCCCGGGTCCGGGTGAGGCCGTGGGCCCCTGGATCCGGGTGAGCCTGGCCCCGGATCCGGGTGAGGCCGTGGGCCCCTGGATCTGTGTGAGCCTGGCCCCGGGTCCGGGTGAGGCCGTGGGCCCCTGGATCCGGATGAAGCCGTGCCCCTGGGTCCGGCCGAGACCAAACCAGAGGGAGTCGGACCTGCATTACCACCATTTGTCCACCATCCAGAGCTGAGGGGTCAGTGACGACATGTACTCATAAGGAACTGGTGGACATTGATATTGGGTCTCAAAAGAACTGTTGGTCCAGAAAGAAACTCACGACAGACTGATTCATTTGCCTGTCAGCATAACTATTATTGCTCGTCGCACATTCAATTCTTATAAGTATATCTCTAGTGACACATGATTTCGCTCATCTAGGGGAAATGATGAACAACATGGACTAATGAACAAGAACAGAACCAGAAACAAGGAGGCATCGATCGGACTATCGGGCCTCAGAGGGAGGATAGAGGAGGGTGGGGGGAGAAGGGAGAGATCAACCAAAGGTCTTGTGTGCATGCATAAGAGCCTAACCAATGGTTAAGTTCAACAGGGGGTTGGGGCATCCATGGGGAGGGGTGTGGGATGGGAATGGGGGGATGAGGACAAATATGTGACACCTTAATCAATAAAGAAATTAAAAATAAATAAAAAATAAATAAATAAAAAAAGAAACACAATTGGACAACATCTTTCAAAAGTTGGAATGTTGGTAGCTCAGTGGTTGAGCATCAACCTATGAATCAGGAGGTCACAGTTCGATTTCGCAACAGGCCACATATCCAGGTTTTGGCCTTGATTCCCAGTATGGGGTGTGCAGAATGCAGCCAACCATTGATTCTCTCTCATCACTGATGTTTCTATCTCTCTATCCCTCTCCCTTCCACTTTGAAATCAATAAAAATATATAGTTTAAAATGTTAAAATGTTTGCTCTGGCCAGTGTTCCTAAGTGGTTAGATGAACGGACAAAGCCAAAAGGGGATTAAGATTCGATTCAAGGGCAAATCCTTGGTTTCACCTTCAATCCCAGGCTATGGACTCTCTCTCCCATTGATTCTTTCTGTCTCTCTTTCTCTCCCTCCCTCCCTCCATTCTTCCTTTCTTCCCTCCCCGTCTCTCAAAAAGTCAATGGAAAACATATTCTTGGGTGAGGATTAAGAAAAAACAAAAATCTATCTAACAAGTGGAAATGTTTGTACCAACATCTTTGATTCCAAGAACCATTTTGAGGCATTTGTATGAGTTGTGAAAATGTATGAGATGCTAGTTTCATCATCATTTATCAGAGAGAAAAACTAGAATGACTTAAATGTCTATTAATAGAAGAGTGTTTAAGTCAATTATGTTATATTCAGGATTAAAGTGCATTATTACATAACCATTACCAAGACTGAACTGTCTGTAGAAATTTCTGTATCATACCAAATAAAAGTGAATAATAATATTTATAGTATGACCATTTTGTCAAAAGAAATACATAAAGATGTAATTTTATTTATATTTACAAATAGATATATACATTATTTTTTAAAAACTAGAAGGAAGTACACAGATCAGTTGAGAGGGGAATATTTTCATTCCTATTTATATATTTTTCTGTAATGTGCATGGGGTGTAATGGGAAACATACATACTTTTGTAGTTAAAAATAAACATGACCTTGAAGATTTACATGTTGCCTAAAATAAGTCATGCCTATTTACTTTTTTACTCATCCCTTGCTCAAAATCCCTTTACATGTTGGCTTCTTTCGGGTGCAAGTTAAACATATCCTGATGTCTTCTGCATGAAGCAAGTATATCGTGTGAAGCAACATCTAGATTGTGGGCTAACTTATTTGGATCTCTTTTTCATTTGAACCCATGGGAGCAGTTGCTGGACTAACCAGAAAATGGAGTTCCCAGGGCTTCTCTCTGCTGATTAACATGAGGGAATGAGGCCCACTCAGAGTGAATTCCATAGGGAGCTCCCCAGGCAGAAGCTGTTTGGCTCCTCCAAACCCTAGCTCCTTGCTGGGAAGCCTGATATGCCCAGCAGAGTATCAACTCCCCAGGGGAACATGCCCTCTACATGTTACCCATTGGAAAGTTCCATCATGAGATGGGATGGGTTGACAGCCAGTCTGATGACCTCCTCGCCAACAGAGGGATGAGGGAATGGATCCCAGGCCCAGTGAGTTTTGGTGGAGTGAGGGAGTCAGGGAGGAGAAGCCTGCCTTTGCAGGAAAGCATGCCAGCTTGGGGACCTTTGGGTGAGTCTGTGTCTGAACCTGGGGGGATGGGGACTTGTCTTTCCTGAAGACCAAATTAGAAAGTCTCCTTATATTTTATTTAGACATTTTACCAGCAGTCCATGTGGAAAGGCCTGAGCGTTTAGAAGATCGGAGATGGAAGGTATACTTGGGAACTGCAGGGAATGTGGATGGGTGAGGAATGTCCAGCCAACAGGAAATGGTCCACCAAGAAAGAACCCCTGAAATATAAGATGTCTGGTCAGGTAGAGTGTGGGGCTCAGAACCATGCCAGCCTACCTTTGCACCGCTTCAAAGATTTCTTACATGTGTATATTGTGCTCTGTATGGGCCATGCCCTACTTTAAACACATGAATATTAATGCATTCAGTTAATATGACCCACTAATACATATACGGCTATGATCCCATTTCATAGATGAGGATCCTGAGCATAGAGAGTTTTAGGAACCTACTCAAGGTTACAGAGATATAAATAGCACATCCAGGCTCCAAAGCCCTTGCTGTTGACACAGTACTTTCTGGCTGTCCTAATATGGGTTGACATTTATTCATATCAAAAGAGTAAATACTAGACCTGGCCTGTGTTGTTAAGTGGGTAGAACATAAGCCCACTGTAGGGTCTCAGGTTCAATTTGGTAATGGGCACATGCCTGAGTTTCAGGTTCAATCCCTAGCCCCAGTTAGGGTGCATGTAGGAGGCAACCAATTGATGTATCTATCACATTAAGGTTTCTCTCTGTCACTTTCTCTTTCTCTCTGCCTTCATCATTCCCTGTCCTCCCCTCCCTTACACTTGTTCTAAAAACCAAGGGGTAGAATTTCCTCAGCTAAGGATTAACATCAAAAAATAGTATAAATGAAAAGAAAATCCCATGATAATTTTAATAATGAGCATGTACAGGCTTCCTATGCCCCATAAAAATGAAAGTGACCCTGGCTGGTGTGGCTCAGTTGATTGAAAATCGTCTCATGTACCTACAGGTCGGGGTTCAATTGCCATCAGGACACATGCCTGGGTTGTGGGCTCGATACTCAGTAGAGCGGGTTGCAAGAGGCAGCCGATTAATGACTCTCTCTTATCACTGATGTTTCTATCTCTCCCTCTCCCTTCCTCTCTGACATCAATAAAAATATATTAAGAAGAAAAGGAAGGAAATTTGGACACATGCTACAACATGGATGAACTATGAAGACATTCTGCCAAGTGAAAAAAGTCAGTAACACAGACATAAGTACTGTATCATTTCATGTATATGAGGTCCCTAGAGCAGTCAAACTCAGAGTGACAGAAAACAACTGTGGATGCCAGGGGCTAGGGAGAGGAGGGTTCATTGAGGATAGTTTCAGTTTGGGGAGGTGAAAAAGTTGTTGAAATGATGGTGATGATGATAACACAGCAATGTTAATGTCCTAAATGCGGCTAAACTGTGCACTTGAAAGTGGTTAAAATAGTCAATTCTTTATTGTGTTTTCCTACCTAAAAATAGACAAATATGCAAATTGACCACACCTTCGCTATGCCCAAGCCATGCCCACCAGCCAAGCCATGCCCAACAACCAATCAGGACAAGTATGCAAATTACCCCAACCAAGATGGTGGTTAATTTGCACATCAAGACAGTATAGAAAGAAAGCCAAGAGCTGCAGATGGGAGCAAAGTTGTGGAGAAACAAGCAAACCAGCCGGGGGTTAGCGAAGGGAGGAGCAGAGGCAGGGCCGGGGGAGAAGGAGGGAGAGCAGGCGGGCTGTCGGAGATGGGAGTAAAGCAGGCCTACTGGGGGAGAAGGTGTGGCGGGGGAGAAGGGAGGAGAACACGTGTGGCAGGGTAGAGTGCAGCAGGAAACCCTATTGTAGGATTCTTCCTTCAACGGGAACACTAGTCTATATATAAAAAGCCCAGTGACCACAATGACCAGAATGACTGGTGGCTATGATGTGCACTGCGGCAGCCAACCAGCCTGATCTGGGCCCTAACAGGCCCCGCCCTCTGGCCATCCCAGCCCCCAATTGGCCTCCAACACCCTGATTGGGAGTGGGGCTGGCTGGCCAATTGCCCACGGCCTCTCGCTCCCTCCAGCCCAGCTTGATTGGCCCCCATTGTGGCAGTCCAGCTGGACCCCACCCATGCACAAATTTGACAAATTTGTACACTGGGCCTCCAGGATGTATATGTATGTATGTATGTATGTATGTATGTATGTATGTATGTGTGTGTATATGTATGTGTATATATATATATATATATATATATATATATATATATATATATATGTATATATATATATATATCCTCTCTAATAAAAGAGTAATATACACACTAACCATCACTCTGCTACGCCCACAAGCCATGCCCACAAGCCATGGCCACAAGCCAATCAGGATCGAGTATGCAAATCAACCCAACCAAGATGGCTAGGGCCACAGAGAGAGCAGGAGGGAGGCTTGGGTTTCCCCAGCAATGGAGGAAGGCAAGCTTTCCACACACCCTGTCTGGCCCAGGCCTCCGCTTAAGGCTACAAAGTTTCAATTATAAAAGACAGATAAATCCCAACAGAAATGACTGCCACCACCGAGCAAGCAGGAGGCTTGGCTCCATTGTAGGCTACCAAGTTTCAATTGTAGAAGATAAATAAACCCCAGATATCAGGGCCTCTGCTTGGGTCACCAGGGGGCATCGCTGGCCTGCAAACCAACACAAGCCACTCTCCCAGGCCACCCCACACCCCAAGGGAACCCTGATCCAGGACACCCTTCAGGGCAAACCTGATGGCTCCCACCCATGCACCAGGCCTGCATCCTATCTAATAAAATAGTAACTTGTAGACTGACCATCACTCCAACACACAAGATGGCTGTCCTCAGGTGGTCAAAGATCCTGCCCCCATGTGGACACAAGATGGCCAGCAGGGGAGGGCAGTTGGGAGGGAACAGGCCTGCAAGGGAGGGCATTAAGGGGTTACCAGACTGGCAGAGGAGGGCAGTTGGGATCAAAAAGGTGATCAGGCCAGCAGGGGAAGGCAGTTGGGAGGGACCAGGCCTGCAAGGGAGGGCAGTTGGGGCGATCAAGCCTGCAGAGGAGGGCAGTTAAGGGATTACCAGGCTGGCAGCTGAGGGAAGTTGGGATCAAACAGGCTGGCAGGAGAGCAGTATGACATGAAACAGCCTGTTAGGGTAGTGGTGAGAGGGTGATCAGGCTGGCAGGCAGAAGTGGTTAGGAGCAATCAGGAAGATAGGTAGACGAGTGGTTGGGAGCCAGCGGTGTGATCGGGCCTAAATGGGTAGTCGGACATCCATGATGGGTCCCAGATTGGAGAGGGTGCAGGCTGGGCTGTGGGACACCTCACTCCCCCTTGCACAAATTCTGTCCACTCCCCCTTGCATGAATTTTGTGCACCAGGCCTCTCTCTCTATATATATAAAAGGCTAGGCAACTTACTGGCTGACCTGCCAGCTAGTAGGTACGACCCATAATGACCACCAGGGGGCAAACACTCAACGCAGGTGCTGCCGAGTAATAGTAACTTTGCAGAATGCACTCTTGCACTCTGGGACCCCTTGGGGGAATTTGGGCTGCCAGTTTCGGCCTGATGCCCGCAGGCCAGGCCAAGGGACACCACATCCTGTAGCAATTCCACTGTCTCTGCAGATGCCCTTTGAACCCCTGTGCTGCCCCAGGTGAGGCTGGCTGGCAAGGGACTATGGAAGGTTGGCTCCAGGGCATTTCCAGCACATCATGCCCAGTCCCACCCCGTTGGCCACCTTGTAATTAATTTCCTTTCAATATCCACAGATTCATGCGCCAGGCCTGTAGTCTTATGCTATATAATAAAAGGCAAATATGCAAATCGACCAAATAGTGGAGCAACCAGTAGCTATGATGCACATTGACCACCAGGAAGCAGAAACTCGATGCAGGAGCTGCCCCCTGCTGGTCAGTGCACTCTAATTGGAAGCAAGCCTAAGCCATCAGTCGGATATCCCTCAAGGGCTCCCAGACTTCAAGAAGGTATAGGCCAGGCTGACACCCCCCTTCCCTCTGAGTACATGAATTTCATGCACTGGGCCTTAGTTCTATAATATAACCCTAATATGCAAATTGACTAAATGGCGGAATGACTGGTCACTATGATGTGCACTGACCACCAGGGGGCAGACGCTCAATGCAGGAGCTTCCCCCTGGTGGTCAATGTGCTCCCACAGGGGGAGCACCACTCACCCATTAGCTAGGTTCACAGTTAGTGAGGGCAGCAGCTGTGGCAGGAGCCTCTCCTGCCTCTGGGGAGTAGGCGGAATCCCCCAGGGGTCCCGGACTGCGAGAGGGCACAGCTGGGCTTAGGGACCCTCCCCCTCTCCCCAGTGCATGAATGTAGTGCACAGGGCCTCTAATCAATATATATAAAAAGGCAGCTACTGTAATGGCCATAACGACCTAATAATTAGTCGCTATGACATCCACTGTGGCCAGCAAACTGGCTGATCACGGGGTGGGGCCAGCGGCCAAACTTGCAGCCCATCCCCCCTGATGGCCTGCCCCTGAACAAACATTCCCATCCCGATCAAGAGCAGGTCCTGCTGGCCAAACACACCCACCCTCTCTCCCTGGCCAGCTGTGCCCCCGATCAGCCCAGCCCACCAGGGCCTGAAGCCCCTCCCCAAGGCTGGCCAGCCCCTGATCGCACCCCCCCACCACAATGGAGGTGGGGCTGGGCAGCTGACCTCCTGCAGCCCCTACCCCTGGTCAGCCACATCCTGATGTGCCCCCACCACACTGATTGGCCCAAAGCTCCTCCTCCTTGCCCGCACCACCCCTGATTGCCAGCCCACCTCGATAGGGGGCAGAGCTAGCCAGCCAACATCCTGCTGCCCCTTCCCCTGGCTGGCCACACCCATGATGGGCCCACACCACCCTGATTGGCCCATAGCCCCTCCCCCTGGACAGCCCCACCCCTGATCGCCACCCCACCTCAAAGGAGGCAGGGCTGGCCAGCCAATCTCCTGCAGCCCGTCCCTGCAGTCCCACCCCAGAGAGGACCCCCCATCCCAATCAGGGACAGGGCCAACCAGACAACCTCCCATGGCCCCTCCCCCAGGACACTGGCACCTGATCAGCTCACCCACCAAACCTATTTGGGGGTGGGGCTGGCCAGCCCACCACCAACAGCCCCTTCCCATGGCTGGCCTCGCCCCCAATCGGCCCCCAAATCCAATCAGGGGCAGGGCCCACAGTCCAATTGCCCATAGCTCCTTCCCCCAATCAGCCCAGCCCTGATTGGAGGTCCTGATCATGCCCTGATCTGGGAAGGCCGCCCAACCAACCTCCCACCATCTCCTCCACCCAGCAGGACCAGCCGCCCAGTGTCAGGAGCCAAGAGTCAATCACAAATTAATTCTAACATTGTTTCAGTGAGCTAATGAAGCAGAATCTCACGGAAACTTGGTCCTCACCATAGGCTTACTTCCTCAGGCCTGAGGACAAAGCATTCTTCACATAGCTGTCCTTTATCTATAGTCAGCACCCTTTGCCCCATCCTTTATCTATAGTCAACACCCTTTATGACCTTAGCCAAATTATCTAAGTCCATATGACCCGCTCAGCCCCCACCCCTCCTAGGCATCTCCCCTTCTAGAAACCACATATAAGGAACACTGTAAGAATAAAATCTGGAGGCTTGATCAGAAACCCGTTTGACTTGCCTCCATTCTTCGCGTCCCTTGTCTGTCTCTCATTCTCTTAGGTGTGCCGCCTCGGTATCCCCGTTAGAAGACCCCGCTGGCCGGGGCATTACTGGCGCCCAAACGTGGGGCACCGAAGGTCGGCGCTCCGGGGAACATCTGCACATCGGTCCGGCCGGACACCCTCTTGAGTCGCCGCGGAACTCGCCGTGAGTGAAGACTCGCCGCGGAACGTGCCGTGAGTGAAGACTCGTCCCTTGATCACCACAGAGCTGCCCTTCCATGAGTATGATCGCAGTTGAGTTTTGCAGATGATTTTTTCAGACAAGATTTAGGAGTGAATTCCTTGTGAGAACGAATTTTTATGCCCCTTGACGGATATCCTACACTTTGAGCTTCTCGTTTCAACCTCCAGTCCGCTAATAAGCACTTGTCTCGCCGATCCGGGAAGAGTTAAGGGTACCGTGATCTGGCTGAGTGAGAACTCTGAATCACCCTGAGGAGTATTTTGTCTCTGGTCGGTTCCTCGTCACGTCTCTCGCAAACCCTGAGCTCGCTTTGTCTTAGTGGTCGTTAACCTGGCATGGGGCTTATACATCCCGACCTATGATACGCGAGCAGGGGCCTTTGGGCAAACGGAGATCGTTGACGAGACAACTGTCCTAGGCACAACAGAAACTCAGGGCTGACCTGGCACGGGGTTTATACATCCCAGAGGCTTACGCGGAGGAGGCAAAAAATTGAGAAGCTCCCACGTCAACATGGGCACCTCTCTCAGTTCTCATGAGGCATTCCTCGGTGGGCTCAGGGAGTCCCTCAGGATGCGAGGAGTAAGGGTAAAAAGAAAGGCATGAAACATGTCCCTGGTTTCTACTAGAGGGCACCATCGATTCAAAGCGATGGAAAAGAGTGGGCGACGCCCTTCAGGATTATTATGAGACTTTTGGTCCAGAGAAAATTCCTATTTTAATTGGTGATGGCCTTGACTCAGCACAGGAGAGTTTAAGAATGTCTAAGTGGGGTACAGCCATGGCCTTATAGCCTGCAATGGAAGGGTGCAAGTCTCTAAGAATACCATCTGCACCTCTTCTGCCTCCACGTGTAAACTACTTGTAACCAAGTAAAAAAGAATAAAAGGAACTTTTCAGCAACTGCCAATAATTATTTATCTTAAAAATCTTTTCTTTCCTTAAAAATAAAAATAAATAAAAATTGAAAAAAGTAAATAAAATAAAAACAGTAGATGCCAGACCATTACTGAATCTTCCCCCCAGAGCAAGCAGGATGTGGGGGAAGGGAGACACATGGCGATCCAATATGGACGCCACTCCCCAAGAAAGCCACTTTGAAAGGCCTCATCTTTGTCATCTTTATTTATTTTCCAGCTAATGACTTAAAGCTTTTACAAATTCATAAATGCATCCGGGATTTCTGTGCACATGCAAAGGGAAAAGGCCAGTTTAAAAATGAGTGCGCATAGTTTTGAGCTGGACTTGACCTTTTTCTGTGTACAGAATAAAAACCCGAGACTATTTTGGCCTTAAAGATGGCGGAGATGAACCGGGGAGAGAAATAGAGGCTGGTTTCCCAAGGTGATTTAAAGTAACTCTTTTGAAATTACCCACCCTGAGGCAAGTAACCCCCAGGAAGTAGAAAGCAAGGTAGCTATGGGTTTGCTTCTTGACTTCCCGAGCAGGAAAATTCTTTTAAAATATTTAGCAGCTGTGCCAGGCCTATTGGCTGGAAATTTACAACTTTTAAGTTCAAATGATCTAAATGTATTGAAATTTATAATACTGAAATGTTGATCTGAGTATGCCTAGTATGAAGTCTAGATGATATAAGTTAGTCTAGTAATTGAATATGCCTTATATTTTATTTGAAATGTATCCTTAAAAATGTAAAAGTATTAATTATTTGAGAAATGCTAAGCATTCAACTTGCTACCTAAGATTTAAAACTCTGAAAGTTTAAGGTCTCTTTTCTCTCCATTAAAAGGTTTTAAAGCTACACCCTTTTTTTTTATGGAGGGAGGGGTAGACACGCCCTTCCCCTAGCGTGCAGGTAGGCTGGTTCCCGCCAGCGGCCATTTTTAAAGAATGTTCATTTGCATTTCAATGGCTACACCTTTTGCTAGCTGACCTTCCCAGAAAAGGTCAAGTGGCTAGGCCAACCCCAGCCAGAAAAAACATGGTTTAAAGTTAACTATTAGATTTTAAAATTTATTCTTAAGAATATAAAGGTGTTATTAATCTAAGAACTGCAAATATTTGACTTGCAAGCTCTGAAAGTTTAAGATTCAGATTGAATTGTGAGAAATTATAGAATTGTGGTAACGAAATGCCTAGAGTATAGCAACTTAATTTTTGAGAAAATAAAATGTGTTTTCTCTTAAATAATTAGGAATTCAAAATATGTTGCTTCTTGGTCTGATTTAAAAAGGAGGATTAATTCTGTGATACAGTTTAATTTAATTGATATTCTTTTAAGATAATTCAAGTATATAATCTTTAAATCATATATATAAATATATATATTATATGTTTGATCTTTCCAAGTGTATTTCAAGGTTTTGAGAGTAGCTTTTGAGCGTTTCATTGGGCCCCGAAATGTTACAAAAGTCTATTCTCTCTTAGAAGAAATATTTTTTTTTTAATTAAACCAATTGATACTTGAAATCACATGGAAAGCTTTATCAAATAAAAATTAATTAATGTATTTTACTTATGTACATATATATTAAATGTTATGAAAGTTTTTGCCTGTTAGAAGGGCAAAAACAATATATTTCTTAAAAATAGTCAAAATTTTCAACAGCAGTAGAATTTCAAGAAAGACAAAAGCTGTGCTTTTAGATCAGACCAATAAAGTATCAAACCTATAAGTTTACTGAATAAGTTTCTTTGCCTTTTTTTTAAATTAAAGATACCTACTTAAGTTGCTTTATAAATTAGCCTTTTAAAAAAATAATCAATGTCTCATATAAATTAAGTTACATGAAAAGCCAATGTTTAAATAATTGAATTTAAGAACAGATTGGAAGCCACCATTATAGCCGCCTGCATTCTTAATTAAGCTAGAGGTGGGGCAACTTGTGAGAGCCGCCATCTTGCCTGCCTCTCTGGCCATGTAGTTACTGCCCGCCATCTTGAAATAACAAAGGCCAACCCCTTTCCTTTAAATAAGCCAATGTCTTTGTAAGCAATTTAAATAAATCTTCTAAGAAAGTTACTGAAGCCTTCCCATGATCCCTCTGTATATGCAAATAAGCCTAAGAGGATACTTTAAAAATATAATTATAAATTTATAAAAAGGAGAAATTTTAAAATTTTAAATTCTATTTCACTAACATTTACAGTGTAAACTGAAGATTGTTATTAAAATGTTAAATCTGAAAGTAAATTAGTAGTCAGCCTTACTGTAAGAGTACTTGTAATATAGCTAACTAGTCGCCTGAGGCTTGCCTTTCAAGCTGTAACCATACAGGTTGCTTGTTGTAAAAAGAAAGACAAAGATCCTTAAATGAAACTCTCTATAGCCTGCAGATTATTTTGGAAGAAAATAGAGTTTTCCTTCAAATATCAGAGATTGTAATTGATAATCAATGCATCAGGCCTCAGAAGGTGTAGATAAGAAAAGATTAAATGACTTTTAGAAATTTTTAGGAGACTTTAACTGGTTAAAACCTTTTGTATACAAAAGAAATTGATAGCCAGTTTGAGATTGAATTGCCATGGCCTAGAACAAAGAATATTCTTACATGATATTTTAAAATTTCATTATAATTTTTGATATTTTACAACAGCATATTGTACAATTATCCCAAACTTACAAATTAATTCTTTGAATGTTTGGCAGCAATTTATAAGGACATGAAAGGATTTAATCCCTTCCACTGTGTGGAAGGCCCCCTAGAAAAGCATTTGAGCATTCTATATTGGCTCCTCTTGCCCTTTTTGCCAAGAGGGACCCTCTTCTCACAATCCAATTGCCCACAGCTGTTGCCTGAGTTTTCTGTTCATGCTGAGGTTGAAGCCTCATTATGGCTGGTACCATGAATCTGTCTCTGGCACAATGGCGTGAGCTGGGCCCTCCATGGAAAAACCTGGGTTCCCCAAGACAGGTGCTGGGCATGGAGGCCATAGGGGCATAGGCTACCAAGGAGACAGAACTGAACCTCACATCACCCTGCTTGGCCCGGAGGATGGCTGGTTAGTCAAAGACAGGTAAGATTCCTCAAGGGAGGAACAACCTAAGACAGGCACAGTCGCAGAGGGGCCATCAGGAGAGAACGTGGGGGTCAACAGAGGTGGGGCACAGAACCTCATCCCCCCCAACATTGCAGGGGCTTGAACACTCGCCCCTTCTGAGGGAGGTCTCCTGCCCAATGGCTGCTTCACGCTTCCCATGCCCAGCTCAGATTGGGACCCAGGCAACATACAGAGACTTGGCCCAGATCAGATCGGAAAGAGACCCAGATAACAGACTTGGCCCAGCTTAGATTGAATTCCAGGCAACAGAGAGTTGGCTGTGATGGCAGCTGCCCTATGTCTAAATCTAGCCTAAATCCAGAAATGCTCAGGGCTTTCTCAAGGATGCAAAATAATCCTTTTCATTAATATTTACAGGGTAAACTAAGATTGTTGTTAGAGTATTAAATCTTGACAGTAAAATAGTCAAGTTTTCAGATTAATTTAAATTGGCTAATTGAAAATAAGTAAATATTCAAGAAAATGTAATTGTACAAAAGCTGTTCCTAAAGTATTAACCAAAATTTCTATTGATAGTTCATTTCATGGTAAAATCACTTAACATGCAATGAACCTAAAGCAGTCATATTTTTGTGCAAAAAAAATAAAATTTAAAGTTATCAAGACTGCATTATAAAAATTTTCCAAAAGCCTCCTAAAAATTAAATAAAAAAGGGGGATGGTGGAAAATACCATGTAAGAAAAAATATCCTGTAAGTAAATTACATCTAGAAAAAATTTTTTACTTTGAAAATTAATTTTCATACAGCAGGACACCCATGAAAAACATGTATGGTGTCAAAATAAGCCAAAGGAAAATTGTTTGGGCAAAAAATAAAGGATCCCAAGTAAAATTTATAGAAAAGATTCCTTTATTAACTTTTGGTCGAGAACATGTTTGTATATTTTCAGAAAACAACTCCTAGACCATGTGGATTCCTGCAACAGAGAGGAATTAACAGGAATGCTCCAGCCATGAAGACATTTGGCCCTTGTGCATTTAGAAAAATAACCGACCTTGTAAAACAGCAAATAGATTCAGCTTTAGCAAAACCCATCCAGGTTCACTATCAACGCCTAGAAATGGACGAAAAACCTCCAGACCCAGACTCGCTCCTTCCCTACGGGGACAGCATCTTAACCAGAGGGATGCTTACCTACGCTCTACACAGAGCCAAAGGTATGGGTATCAAACCGGGTGCAGAGCAAAGCATTGCAAGGGAAGGTCTAAACATTTTTTTCAACCTCCTCTTGATTTCCCTGAGAGTACACCTGGTTTGCATAGAGGTTGACATCAATAAAAATAATGGCTCTGCCTCTTCTCCCCAAAAGATGTCAAGAGCCACACACAGTGGGCATACAAAGCCCACGGGAGGAACCAGGTCAATGTCTCCCCGGTTGGTTAAGGCCCACTCCCTTCTCTTAAACAGAGAGGGAGGAGATGTCAGGAGCCAAGAGTCAATCACAAATTAATTCTAACATTGTTTCAGTGAGCTAATGAAGCAGAATCTCACGGAAACTTGGTCCTCACCATAGGCTTACTTCCTCAGGCCTGAGGACAAAGCATTCTTCACATAGCTGTCCTTTATCTATAGTCAGCACCCTTTGCCCCATCCTTTATCTATAGTCAACACCCTTTATGACCTTAGCCAAATTATCTAAGTTCATATGACCAGCTCAGCCCCCACCCCTCCTAGGCATCTCCCCTTCTAGAAACCACATATAAGGAACACTGTAAGAATAAAATCTGGAGGCTTGATCAGAAACCCGTTTGACTTGCCTCCATTCTTCACGTCCCTTGTCTGTCTCTCATTCTCTTAGGTGTGCCGCCTCGGTATCCCCGTGAGAAGACCCCGCTGGCAGGGGCAGCCCAGCCCCCACCCATGCATAAATTTATGCACTGGGCCTCTAGTTATAACATAAAAGGACATAAGAAATCCGATTATTTATAAAGAGGAATATGTTAGATTTATGAAAGGAGCAAGGCCCTGTGATTTGACAAAGCTATCAGCTAAGAGGCTTGTAGACCAGCCTGCAAATGTGATGGTTCTCATTTCTGTCTAATTAAGGTAGCCAGTCCAAGCTGGTGTGACTCAGTGGTAGAGCATTGCCCTATCAACCAGGAGTTCGTGGTTTGATTCCTGTCCAGGGTACATGCCCGGTTTGTGAGATGGATCCCTAGTAGGGGGCATGCAGACAGCTGACCCATGATTCTCTCTCATCAGTGATGTTTCTATTTCTCTCTCCCTCTCCCTTCCTCTTTCTCTAAAAGCAATAAAAAACATGTTTTTACAAAAGACAAGTTTTAACATAAATGATAAACAAATAAAGGTGGCCTACGTTCACCTCTCTGCAGGACTGCTGAGGACAGTTAAACTGTTCACAGATCAAATAAAGGGGTTACATAGACATCCCCTCCCCCTAAAGAAATATCAGGGCTCTATTAACTAGGGTAAAAAATAAAGCGTAATGGTTACCCAGCCAATACAGAAGGTAGGAGGAGGACGTCTCAGAGGAACATATGGTAGCAACTGCCAGGCTGTAACAGAGATGAAGAAACAAAACATTCTTATGTTTCCATGGCTCTCAGGGCTGGCCTGCAGGCCCACCTTAAAGGGCCAGAGCCACGGAACTGGTCTTCAAGAGTTGGTCTTTCTACTGTAGAAATGTCCTTTTTGAGGACTTAGACCAAATAGTCACTGTAATCCATCCGACAATTAAGTAGAAAAACTGGAAGTAGAGCCATGGTGATGGGGGGCAAGTCTCATGATAGGGAGCTAGTTCCAGGCCACGGGGTGGCCTCCCTGATCAGTCCTAGGATCAGGACCTTAAGGCGAAACAGATTTGGGCCCTGGCTGTCACTGGACTCTGCTTCCAGTTGGACCTTACTATCTCCCTGGAAGAGTTCCTGCTAGGAACTCACACGGGTCACGTGAGCTGGGGATGGAGGTGGGCAGGGAGGATAAGAAAGGGCCAAAGGGGGTAGCAAACAGGGTGAACAAGGAAGCAAAGGGGTAAAGTGAATCCTGAGTCAGGAAACACTCAGCTTACAGGGCGGGCACTGTGACAGGCACATGCTGGTGTCCCAGAGCCCAGGTGCTGCCTCTGCTGGGTCTCCCTCCTCAAGTGCTCTCACAGGGACCCCTCCCTGCCTGGCACCACAAGCAGAAACCAGGCACTGTCCCACACTGACCCCCAGGCAAAAGGCCACATGGAAGAAGGTAGCTCCTGGGCACTTAGGGAGGATCCCAGGGAGAAGAAAGAATGAGAGAAATGCCCCTGCCCTCAGGTGCCCTCGCTTTGTGCTGCCCTGATGGGAACGGTGCAGGACACATTCCCTTTCCTTATTCCTGTGAAAAAATAATAAAGTGAGAACCTTAAACAGTCATTCAAAAAGAGCCCTTGACAAGGGCTTGGAACTCTTTTCCCTGCTTCCCAAGAGCAGAACCCGCCATGGTGGCTTCCTCACCTGCTGCATCTGAACCCTTATGACCTGTCCACTTGCTCTCTGTTGACAGTGAAGGCAAAGAGGGGTCAAGAGACAGCTTTCCACAGCCCCAGAGGTACTGGCATTCTCTGCGTGACCAACTGAGGGCAGGCGCACTGCCCTGCACAGGGTATCAGGTTCCAGAAACTGGTCCTCATCAGAAGCATATCTCCCAAGAGCTTCCTTTTTCAAATAACCAGAGGTTTGACTCACTTAAATAACACACGTCCTGTTTCAAACTTATATGTCCTGTCAGTCTGTTAACAAGGCCTACTTCGGGGACAGATTTCATGGGGGGAAACATGGTGTTTACCTTGGAACCATATCCCAACCATTCCACAGCAGCAAGGAGAATGGGTAAGACTTGGCCCAAGGCCAGCCCTGAATATCCCATGGCACCCAGTGGGTGCCTTTCAAATCCCTGGGATGGTGGCCAGGGACTCTCACTCAATGCAGAGGCTGTGACTTCCTCCCAGTTCTAAGGACATTGTGCAAATCACAGCAGGCAGAGAAGGGGCAAATAACAGCAGGCAGAGAAGGGGCTTCTACCACTTTATACATGCTCTGTCAGAGGGAAGAGGGAAGCATCCCTTCTCACAGCCAAAGGATTCATTGAATTTTCTAGGGTCCACAGGCAATGTGTTTGGAACACATGTTTAAATAGCTTACAGACTTATGCCCCACGGGGAAATTTTGTCACACACTCTGCTCTCAGAGACTTAAGTACTCTTTGAGAACAAAGTCATTTTATGACAGCCCTTGGATTTCTCTCCTATAGCTCTCAAATTGAAGTGAGTCTGTCTCAATTTAAACCTATTTTAGACCTCCCCCAGTTAATTGTTGAGTTTTAATTGAGTCCCTTGAAACTTCTGCAGAGTTGTGAGCAATGGAACAGAGGGTGTAGGTCAGGTGTATGTTATTTCCCCAAAGTTCTTGACTAGATGTTTTAGAGGCACTTCTTGCCTGAAAGACATCTAGTTAATATTAGCTGAAAGAAGCCACCAGTCAGTGAGTGAGCTGAACTTGTTGTCTCTCCTGACATGCCTATAAACATGATTTTGGAATGTAATGAGATGAGGATGTTAGTAGGGGAGGGAGAAATTACACCTTACCTAGGGAGTGAGTTTGACCACAAATGAAGCATGGGAGAGAAATAATATTTCACACAGGGTATACCTATCGGGTGTGGTTCTGAGAGCAGTTAATTAGATTTGTAGAAACAAGACCTATGCCAACTGGAAATCTAATTAAGCTTTAAGAGGTAGGTAGTAATTTCAAAAACAGGACAATTGGCTCCTTATTCTTCAGCAAATGGAAATCTTTTTACCAAAATAGCAAAGAAGGTGTGGAAAGGGGAGTGCTTTAAATTGAGACTTAAGAGGCAGAGTGAACATCTTATGCAATAATATAAATAAAATTGCACACTTATTTTTTTAAATATGTTTTTATTTATTTCAGAGAGGGAGAGAGAGATAGAAACATCAATGATGAGAGAGAATCATTGATAGGCTGCCTCCTGCATGCTCCCTAGAGGCGAAAGAACTCACAAACCTGGTCATGTGCCTTTGACCAGAATCGAACCTGGGAACTTTCAGTCTGCAAGCCAATGTTCTATCCACTGAGCCGAACCAGCTAGGACTATACAATTATTTTTGAAGCATTTAAAAATTCTGGTATTTGATGATAACAATAAAAAGTTGTTAGCTTTAAAGGTATAGTATGGTTATGCAAGGTAATGTCCTATTTTTAGAGACTAGTTTTGAAATATATAAGGATGAAGAAATGTGATTTCTGGGGTTTGCTTTAAGGTTCTACAGAGAAAGAAAAATAGATAAAAAGAAGGGAAGAAAGGAGAGAGAAAATGAATATGGCAGAATCATGATACTTGCTGAGTCTAGTAATGGTAGGGTGATTCCTTCCACTATTCTGCTTTTGCATTTTGGGGAAATTGTATATAAAGGTGGATAGATGTTAGGGCCATGACATAGAAGGTCACATTGGTTGTGTGTAGTGGGAGTTTGAGAGGGAGTTTTGAGAATTCCAGCAAAACTCATTTGTGCACAATAGTTGTATAATATTAGTTATTTACCCAACAAGAGTCCCAGTGCATAAAAAATCATGCACTGGAGGGGAGGTCCCTTAGTCCCGCCACCCCCCGCCTCCCCTCATAGGCCAGGAGCCCTCAGTGGCAACAGGCAGCCTGGCAATCAGGGGAAGCAAACCCACATCATACCTGTGCTGCTGCCAATGCCTGAAGCTCAAGCCTCGGATGGCCCCAGTTACCTGAGCCTTGGGTGGCCCTGGGAGGTTGGGCAGCCGCCAACAAAGAGTTGCCTGTGCCTCAGGCCTGCCCTGGGCAGCTGGGTGGCTGAGGGGATTAGGGGACTCTGGAGGCCTTTGACTGCTCCATGGTAGGGATTCCCTATGAACAAGGCAGGCCCCCAGTACTGAAAGGGACATCATCCTGCCAGCTAGTCAGAGGCTTGAACTTATAAATCCATGCCTGCCATCCCCCTGGATCCAGGCCCTGCTTGAATTCAATTAACTGTGGCCAGTAAACAAAGTTATATTCCTTTCAGCAAAATGCTAAGCTGGCATAAACCTTTGCTTAGTATCCGTGTCCTGTACTAAGAATATGAAACCCTTTGTGGAGGCTAGGTCATAATGTGAGAAGACTCTCCCCACATGTCCCTTTTTCCCGTCAATCAAGGAGGTTGTAAACCAACTATTAGCCACAGACTTGCCCTGGGTTTTGTGTCTGAAGAGTGGAAAACCCCAAGCCAGTTCCAGGAGAGCACTTAAGTGGACACAGGTGAAGGTCACTCTGGTGTGTTGGGTGTATGGAGGGCCACCCTGAGGGGCAATACAACCAAGTGAAAATGAGATGTCATACTGTGCGGTTGGATCTCATAGTCAACGGACAGTCAGCTCTCCAGAAAGAAACAGGCTCCCTGTCCACATGCCAGTGCATTCTGGTCCTGGGCTGTCTCATTTGTCTAAGTGGCCTGCCAGAGGAGCACCTGGGAAGAAGGCCACACACCCAGGCCCAGGGGCAGGGCTCCATGTGTGCCTCTCATCTCCCTTAATGTGAGGGAGTCAGTCCTGCTTTTTCTCCTTCTACTGCCTCTCATGCAGTGCCAGCCACCCATGTGCTTGCTGCTCTCCGCTGGGTGTAAGCAGCTTCCTAGTTTGCCACACAAAGCACCTGACCCTTCGTACTTTTTATTGCCATTTCTTTATAAACTTCTTCCTTCCCCTCTTCTAGTTTGGGACCATCAACTTGGGAGCATATTTTACCATTTCTTAAGTACATTTCCTATTAATTTCAGAGAGAAAGGGAGAGGGAGAGAAGGATAGAAACCGAAATAATGAGACAAAATCATTGGTTGGCTGTCTCCTGCACATGCCCCCTGGGGAGTCAGTCCTGAACTCAGGCATCAGTCCCAACTGAGAATTCAATTATGTCCTCTTGGATTGTAGGTCTACTGAGTCACACTGGCCAGGCACACTCTGCTACTTCTATTGGGGAGAGAAAATGCTGAAATATCTATAACAGAGAGTGAGACCACCAAACCCCAAGAAAGAGGATCAGAGAACAAGAACATGCTTCTCTCTTCTCTCTCTCTCTCTCTCTCTCTCTCTCTCTCTCTCTCTCTCTCTCTCTCTCTCTCTCACTTGCACCCTGTCTTCCCATCTCCACTTTACAGGGAACGGTGTCCATGATGGGAATCAGAACCTCTGGAATTTGAGGAAAAGTATAAAAATGGGCAGGTTCTGGGAGAGGAAGGGCATGGGCTAAACATCGCATGATCTGGGTGTTGGTTCCTCTCCACATATAGAGACCGTGTCCCATTAAGTTGTGTTGAGATTCACTTGTGGGGATAAGTTATGTAAAGCACTTGTCAGCATGTCCTGTTCTAATATTGCCCACTGTTATTAGCATTAATAGTGATTATTGGCCACCAGATGTAAGTTAAGGAAGAAAAGTGAAAGTCAGTGCACCCTGGCCAGTGTGGCTAGGCATAGTCCTGTGCATTACAAAGGTCACCTGTTCGATTCCTGGTCAGGGCATATGTCCAGGTGGCAGATCCGGTCCCCAGGCAACCATTAATATTTCTGGCTCAATGTATGCTTCTTTGTCTTTCTCTCTACATTCATCTCTCTCTAAAGAATCAATTTAAAAACCCATCACATTAAAATAAGACAAAACAAAAGAAAACTCATTGCTGCAAGTTGTCTCTCAACAGGGTGTCCTGCAATTGACACTTTATTTGTTCTGGAGACCACAACTGAGAAATCCAGCAAAATTCTTCATTAGAATCTGTATTTTTCCATCAAAATATTCAAAAAGGCACAGTACCAAGGCAATGAGGCTTAGAAAGTGCATGTTTAGATAAAGACATCATCTATGAAGATGGGCATACAAGGACCCTGGGTAGGTGGTGACTGCTGGGGCACAGGGATCCTATACATGAAGGCCCTGTAAATGGGGGTCTCCAGGCCATCACAAAGCAAGCAGGGAGAGTAAGGCACACATAGTTGGTTTCTTACTATTGAATTTACCCCAGAACCCACCAATCTGCACAGCAGTCAGGCAGGTTGGACTTAGGGCAGCTAGGAGACAGGGTTGTTAAAGGGAAGCCTCTGAATAAAGAAGAGCCAAAGCCTGGCCTGCTTGACTCAGGGGTTGAGATTCGACCTTTGAACGAGTTGCTCAGGGTTCAATTCCAAGTCCGGGACATGCCTGGGTTGTGTGCTCCAAGCCCAGTTGATGTCTTGTAGGGAGCAGCCAATCAATGATTCTCTCTCACCATTGATGGTTCTAACTCTTTCCTTCCTCTCTGAAAACAATAAAAATAAATATATCTAAAAATATGAAATAACGTAGGGTTTTGATACCCATAATATCCATTTAAAAAACACAAGAAGGAGCCTTTTGTCATAGTCAGAATTTTTATGCTGTTCCTTCTTCTCCTGTAATCTTCCTTTCTAGTCCACTTCTCCAGAGGATTGTATATAATGTGTTCTATTCTATACTGGGAAGTTTTGTATTGTTTTCCTACTTGTTTTTCTCTGCCCTAAAATACATTATCATTTCAAACCTACAATGGTATAATTTAGCTGAGTAAATTTGATGTGCAAGTGGCTTTATTAAGTGTTTCACCAATCCAGCAGCAAACCAGGTGGCAAAGAAAAAGGGTCTCACTGAGTCAATCCGAACAGGACTTATTCCCTCACTGCCCCCCAATCTGACATGCTAGACTTTAAAGTCCTTAAAAAAATGAGGTTCCATCTTACAAATTTTTCAATGTACTTCACATACACTATTCTAATAAAATTAATTTTAAGAAACCACACATTTCTTGGTAACTTAAAACATTCACGTTGGAAGTTTTGTTGATAACTATACACTCAAAAAGCCAAGAGGTGAGTTTTTGAAAACCTTTCCTGTTCATGGTTTTTGTTTACATTCATTGATAAAATTACTGAGGCCTCATGATAACTCAATGTTTGGGGGAGCATACTCTTTGTGGTGCATTAAATGTCAAAGAGTTGAAGAGAAAGTGCATGATTAGTTCTACTGTAAAATACATTTCGCTATCAAGGGGCACTTTTGTTCATTTCATTCAGAGGTGTAATCAGGAAAGATAACTGGTTCAGTTTAAGTGCAATCTCTGTTTCAATCTCATTGTTCCCATATCAGACAGGTGCTGATGTCATTTCAATAAGCAAAAGGATGCTTACATTTAGATTTCTCCAAAACATTGATATCATTCCATATGTAATTTTTCTTCCTACTTATACTATTCCTTTAAAGGTTGAGGACATACAAAATGCCATAGGAAGGAGGTGAACAATTGTTTTGCAGACTTGTTGGAGGTTCCTCGACACTTTTTTTCATTTAGGTTTTCCAAGGAGAATACTTAATTTGTTTCATGCACTGGGCCTCTAGTATCTACTATAATAAAAGAGAAACCCGCAAATTAACCATCACTCCGCTATGCCAAGCCACACTCACCAGCCAATCAGGAGCGAGTGTGCAAATTAACCCAAACAAGATGGTGGTGGCCACAGAGCTGGAGGAAGCAGGAGGTTTGGGTTGCCCCTGGCGATAGAGGAAGCCAAGCTTCCCGTCTGCCCTGGCTGACCCTGTCATCTGCTGAAGGCTACAAAGTTTCAATTACAGAACATAAAGAAATCCTAGATACCTGCTCCCAGCTGGCCCTGGCCTCCACTCAAGGAGGTGCTGAAAAGAAAAAGAAAAAAAGGAGGGCCTAGGACCTTGGGTCACCAGGGGGGTGTGATCAGGCCAGGATGGGATGGCAGGGGTCCTTGGGGGTAAGCAGACTAGCAGGGGGGCTAGTTGGGAGTGAGCAGGTCATCAGTGGGGGTCAGTTGGAGGTGATCAGGACAGCAGGGAGGAGTTTGGAGTGAGCAGGCCAGCAGGGGGACATTTGTGGGTGAGGGTGCCAGCATGGGGGCTTTTGGGGGCAAGCAGGCCAGCAGAAGGGCAGTTGGGGATGAAGTATGAAGGGCCAGGTGCTTGGTGTTGTCCACTCTTCAGACACAAAACCCAGGCCAAGTCTGTGGCTCAGAGTTGGTTTACATCCTCCTTGATTGATGGGAAGGAGGGACATGTAGGGAGAGTCTTCTCACATTATAACCTAGCCTCCACAAAGGGTTTCATATTCTTAGTACAGGACACGGATACTAAGCAAAGGTTTATGCCAGCTTAGCATTTTGCTGAAAGGAATGTAAGTGTTTTTACTGGCTACAATTATTTGAATTCAATCAGGGGCTGGATCCAGGGGGATGACAGGTTTGGCTTTGTGAGTTCAGGCCTCAGACGAGCTGGCAGGATGATTTCCCTTTACATAGGGGGGCCTGGCTTGGAATAGGGAATTCCTACCATGGAGCAGTCAAAGGCCTCCGGAGTCCCCCAATCCTCTCAGCACCCAGGTGCCTAGGGCAGGCCAGAGGCACAGGCAAGCCTTGGTTGGTGGCTGCCCAACCTCCCAGGGCCACCCAAGGCTCAGGAAACCAGGGCCGGCCGAGGCTTGAGCTTCAGGCAGTGGCAGCAGCACAGGTATGATGGGGGGGGTTGCCTTCCCCTGATTGCCAGGCTGCCTGTTGCCACTGAGGGCTCCTGGCCTATGAGGGGGGTAGCTGGACTAAGGGACCTCCCCTTCAGTGCATGATTTTTCACGCACTGGGCCTCTTGATGGGTAAATAACTAATGTTATACAACCACTGTGCAGAAATGAGTGTTGCTGGAATTCTCAAAACTCCCTCTCAAACTCCCACTACACACAACCGACGTGACTTTCTATGTCATGGCCCTAACATCTCTCCACCTGTATATGCAATTTCCCCAAATGTGCAAAAGCAGAATAGTGGAAGAAAATCCCCCTTCCATTACCAGACTCAGCAAGTATCATGATTCTGCCACATTCATTTTCTCTCTCCTTTCTTCCCTTCTTTTCCTCTATTTTTCTTTCTCTGTAGAACCTTAAAGCAAACCCCAGACATCACATTTCTTCATCCTTATACACTTCAAAACTAGTCTCTAAAAAAAGTACATTTCCTTGCATAACCATAGTATACCTTTAAAGTTATCAACTTATTATTGTTATCATCGAATACCAGAATTTTTTTAAATGCTTCAAAAATAATTGTATAGTCCTAGCTGGTTCGGCTCAGTGGATAGAGCATTGGCCTGTGGACTGAAAGGTCCCAGGTACGATTTTAGTCAAGGGCACATGACCAGGTTTGTGAGCTTGATTGCCACTAAGGAGCATGCAGGAGGCAGCCTATCAATGATTCTCTCTCATCATTGATGTTTCTATCTCTCTCTCCTTCTCTGAAATAAATAAAAATATATTTTAAAAAAATAAGTGTACAATTTTATTTATTTTACTAGTAGCCCGTTTGCACGAAGATTCGTGCAATAGACCTTCATTCACCTGGCTGCCTGCACTAGTTTTCTGCCGGCACCAGGGACCCAGGCCTTGGCTGTGGCCACCGCCTTCTGCCTTTTTCCGGGTCGGGGCTTGGCCCCAGGTGGTGGCCTTGGGCTCTGCGGCACCCAACATCCTTGCTAAGGATCGCAGGAGCCGACCCCCAGTGGTTTCCTGCGATCAGTGCAGGCTGCCCACTGGTGCCCAAGGCCGGGAAAGCCTCCGCCCCTGGGACCCCCGGGAGTGGCGGGAGGGGCCGGGCCACGCCCCCCCAGGTGGCTGATTGACCCCGGGACCCCGGGAGGGGCGGGAGGGACCCGGACACGCCCCAGGGGGGCCGATCGCCCCCGAGACCCCCGGGGAGGGGCGGAAGGGGTAGGAGGGGCCCGGACACGCCCCCCCGGGGTGCCGATCGCCCCAGGCACCCCCGGGAGCGGCGGCATGGGCCCGGCCACTTGGCACCGCCATCTTGAATTTCTCAAAGGCGGATATGCCACCCAGAGTCCTGCCCCCAGCCTCCTGCCAGCCCAATCGTGGGCATAGCGGAGGTGCGGTCAATTTGCATGTTTCTCTATTATAAGGTAAGATTGCATAAGATGTTCACTCTGCCTTTTAAGTCTCAATTTAAAGCACTCCCCTTTCCACACCTTCTTTGCTATTTTGGTAAACATATTTTGGTTTGCTGAAGAAAAGGAGCCAATTGTGCTGTTTATGAAATTGCTTCCTATCTCTAAAAGCTTAATTAGATTCCCAGTTGGCATAGGTCTTGTTTCTACAAATCTAGGTAACTGCTATCAGAAACACACCCGATTGGTATACCCTCTGTGAAAAATATTTCTCTCCCATGCTTCATGGGTGGTCAAACTCACTCCCTGGGTTAGGTGTAAGCGCCCCCCTCCCCTTCTAACATCCTCATCTCATTACATTCCAAAATCATTTTGATAGGCAGGTCAGGAGAGACAAAACTTCAGCTCACTCACTGACTGGTGGCTTCTTTCAGCTAATATTAACTAGATGTCTTTCAGGTGAGAAGTGCCTCTAAAACATCTAGTCAAGAACTTTGGGGAAATAACATACACCTGACCTACACCCTCTGTTCCATTGCTCACAACTCTGCAGAAGTTTCAAGGGACTCAATTAAAACTCAACCATTAACTGGGGGAGGTCTTTAATAGGTTTAAATTGAGATAGACTCACTTCAATTTGAGAGCTACAGGAGAGAAATTCAAGGGCTGTGATGAAATTACTTTGTTCTCAGAGTACTTAAGTCTTTGAGAGCAGAGTGTCTGACAAAATATTTCCCTGGGGCATACTTATGTCAGCTATTTAAACATGTGTTCCAAAGACATTGCTTGAGGACCCTAGAATATTCAATGAATCCTTTGGCTATGGGTAAGGGATGCTTCCCTCTTTCCTCTGATAGAGCAAGTGTAAAGTGGTAGAAGCCCCTTCTCTGCCTGCTGTGATTTGCCCCTTCTCTGCCTGCTGTGATTTGCACAATGTCCTTAGAACTGAGAGGAAGTCAGAGCCTCTCCATTGAGTGAGAGACCCTGGCCCCCATCCTGGGGCTTTTAATGGAGCCTCTGGGTCCCATGGGACATTAAGGGTTGGCGTTGGGCAATGTCTTACCCATTCTGCTTGCAGCTGTGGATTGGCAGGGAAATGGTTCAGAGGTAAACACCATGTTTCCCCCCAGAAATCTGTCCCCGACGTAGGCCTTGTTAACAGACTGACAGGTCATATAAGTTTCAAACCAGATGTGAGTTACTTATGTGAGTCAAACCTCTGGTTATTTCAAAAAGGAAGCTCTTGGGTAACATGCTTCTGATGAGGACCAGTTTCTGGAACCTGATACCCTGCGCAGGGCAGTGCGCCTGCCTCAGGCTGGTCACACGGGTAATTCCAGAACCTCTGGGGCTGTGGTAAGCTGTCTCTTGACCCCTCTTGTCCTTCATTGTCAACAGAGAGCAAATGGACAGGTCATAAGGGTTCAGATGCAGCAGGTGAGGCAGCCACCATGGCGGGTTCTGCTCTTGGGAAGCAGGGAAAAGAGTTCCAAGCCCTTGTCAAGGGCTCTTTGGGAATGAGTGTTTCAGGTTCTCACTTTATTATTTTTTCACAGGAATAAGGCAAAAGAATGTGTCCTGCACCTTTCCCATCAGGGCAGCACAAAGCGAGGGCACCTGAGGGCGGTGGTAATTCTCTCATTCTTTCTCCTCCCTGGGATCCTCCCAAAGTGCCCAGGAGCTCAAGGCTTCCATGTGGCCTTTTGGCTGGAGGTCAGTGTAGGACAGTGCCTGGCCTCTGCTGGGGATGCCAGGCAGGGAGGGGTCCCTGTGAGAGCACTTGAGGAGGGAGACCCAGCAGAAGTAGCGCTTGTGCTCTGGGACACCAGCAGGTGCCTGTCACAGTGCCCGTCCCGTGAACTGAGAATTTCCTGACTCAGGAGTCATTTTGCCCTTTTGCTTCCTTGTTCTCTCTGTTTGCCACCCCCTTTGGCCCTTTCTTCTTCTCCCTGCCCACCTCCATCCCCAACTCACGTGTCCTGTGTGAGTTCCTAGCAGGAACTCTTCCAGGGAGACAGTAAGGTCCAACTGGAAGCAGAGTCCGGTGAAAGCCAGGGCCCAAGTCAGTTTCACCCCAAGATCTTGGTCCAAGGACTGATCAGGGTGGCCACCCCATGGCCTGGAACTAGTTCCCTGTCATGAGACTTGCTCCCCATCACCATGGCTCTACTTCCAGTTTTTCTACTTAACACTCGGATAGATTACAGTGACTATTTGGTCTAAGACCTCAAAAAGGACATTTCTAAAGTAGAAAGACTTCAACTCTTGAAGACCTGTTCCATGGCTCTGGCCCTATAAGTTGGGCCTGCAGGTCAGACCTGGGAGCCATGGAAACATAGAATGTTTTGTTTCTTCATCTCTGTTACAGCCTGGCAGTTGCTACCCTTTGTACCTCTGAGATATCCTCCTTCTGCCTTCTGTATTGGCTGGGTAACCATTGCGCTTTATTTTTTACCCTAGTTAAGAAAGCCCTGAGATTTCTTGGAGGGTGGTGTGGTGTGTATGTAATCCATTCATTTTCTCTGTGAACGAGTTGATTGTCACCGGCAATTCTGCAGAGAGGTGAATGTAGGCCATCTTTATTTGTTTATCATTTATGTTAAAACTTGTCTTTTGTAAAAACATGTTTTTATTGCTTTTGGAGAGAGAGGAAGAGAGAGGGAGAGAGAAATAGAAACATCAATGATGAGAGAGAATCATGGGTCAGCTGTCTGCATGCCCCCTACTAGGGATCCATCTCACAAACTGGGCATGTACCCTGGTCAGGAATCAAACCACGAACTCCTGGTTGATAGGGAAATGCTCTACCACTGAGTCACACCAGCTGGGACTGTCTACCTTAATTAGACAGAAATGAGCACCATCACATTTGCAGGCTGGTCTACAAGCCTCTTAGCTGATAGCTTGGTCGAATCACAGGGCCTTTCATAAATCAAACACATATTTCTCTTTATAAATGATCAGCTTTCTTATGTCCTTTTATGTTATAACTAGAGGCCCTGTGCATGACATTCATACACTGGAGAGAGGTGAAGGGTCCCTCAGCCTGGCTGTGCCCTCTCGCAATCCTGGACCCCTTGGGGACTTCTGCCTGCTCCCCAGAATCAGGAGAGGCTCCCACCACAGCTGCTGCCCTCACTAAATGTGAACCTAGCTTCTGGGTGAGTGGTGCTCCTCCTGTGGGAGCACATTGACCACCAGGGGGAAGCTCCTGCATTGAGCGTCTGCCCCCTGGTGGTCAGTGCACATCATAGTGACCAGTCATTCCGCCATTTAGTCAATTTGCATATTATGGTTATACTAGAGGTCGGGTGCACGAAATTCGTGCACGGAGAGGGGGGCGTATCCTTAAGCCCAGCCTGCACCCTCTCCTATCTGGGACCCTTAGAGGGATGTCTGACTGCAGCTGTGGACATCCCTCTCACAATCCAGGACTGCTGGATCCCAACTGCTCACCTGCCTGCCTTCCTGATTGCCCCTAAACACTTCTGCCTGCCAGCCTGATCACCCCTAACCACTCCACTGCCAGCCTGATTGATGCCTAACTGCTCCCCAGCCAGCCTGTTTGCCCCCAACTTCCCTCCTCTGCTGGCCTGGTCACCCTTAACTGCCCTCCCCTGCAGGGTTGATCTCCTCCAACTGCCCTCCCTTGCAAGCCTGGTGCCTCACAACTGCCCTCCCCTGCTGGCCATCTTGTGGTGACCATCTTGTGTCCAAATGGGGGCAGGATCTTTGACCATATGCGGGCAGCTATATTGTGTGTTTCAGTGATGGTCAATCAGCATATTACTCTTTTATTACAAAGAATTATTATAGAACTAAGGCCCAGTGCATGAAATTCATGCACTCGGAAGGGGGGGGGGTGTCTGCTTGGCCTATACCTTTTTGAAGTCTGGGAGCCCTTGAGGGATATACAACTGATGGCTAAGACCTGCTTCCCATGAGAGTGCACTGACCAGCAGGGGGCAGCTCCTGCATCGAGTGTCTGCTCCCTGGTGGGCAATGTGTATCATAGCTACTGGTTGCTCCACTGTTGCTCGATTTGCATATTTGCCTTTTATTATATAGCATAAGACTACAGGCCTGGTGCATGAATCTGTGGATATTGAAAGGAAATTAATTACAAGGTGGCCAATGGGGTGGGACTGGGCATGATGTGCTGGAAATGCCCTGGAGCCAACCTCCCATAGTCCTTGCCAGCCAGTCACACCTGGGGCAGCACAGGGGTTCAAAGGGCAATTGCAGAGACAGCGGAATTGCTACAGGATGTGGTGTCCCTTGGCCTGTCTGGCGGGCATCAGGCCGAAACTGGCAGCCCGACTTCCCCCAAGGGGTCCCAGAGTACAAGAGGGCACTTTGCAAAGTTGCTTTCACTCGGTAGCTCCTGTGTTGAGCGTTTGCCCCTGGTGGTCAGTATGGGTCGTACCTACCAGCTGGCTGGTCAGCCAGTCAGTTGCCTAGTCTTTTATATATATAGAGAGAGGCCCGGTGCACAAAATCCGTGCAAGGGGAAGTGGGGTGTCCCTCAGCCCAGCCTGCACCCTCTCCAATCTGACCCCCATTGAGGGTTGTCTGAATGCCCGTTTAGGCACAATCTCACTGCTGACTCCCAACCACTCCCCTGCCTACCTTCCTGATTGCCCTCTAACCGCTCCCCTGCCAGGCTGTTTAATGTCTAACTGCTCCCATGCCAGCCTGTTTCATCCCAACTTCCCTCCTCTGCCAGCCTGGTAAACCCTTAACTGCCCTCCCCTGCTGGCTTGATCAGCCCAACTGCTCTCCCTTGCAGTCCTGGTCCTTCCCCTGCTGGCCTGATCACCTGTTTGATCCTGACTTCCCTCCTCTGCTAGTCTGGTAACCCCTTAACTGTCCTCCCTTGCAGGCCTGTTCCCTTCCAACTGCCCTCCCAGCCTGCCATTTTGTGATGGCCATCTTGTGTCCACATGGGGGCAGGAACTTTTACCACATGGTGGCAGCCATCTTGTGTGTTGGAGTGATGGTTAATCTACATATTCCTCTTTTATTAGATAGGATAGAGGCCTGGTGCATGTGTGGGGGCCAGCTGGTTTGCCCTGAAGGGTGTCCTGCATCAGGGTTCCCGTGGTGTGTGGGGTAGCCTGGGAGAGTGGCTTGTGGTGGTTTTCAGCCTGGCCATGCCCCATGGTGACCCAAGCAGAGGCCCTGATATCTGGGGTTTATTTATCTTCTACAAGTGAAACATTGTAGTCTGTAGCAAAGGCCTGGGCCAGCCAGGGCTGCAGAAGCTTGGCTTCCTCCATCACCGGGGCAACCCTAGGCTCCTGCTCTCTCCAGCTCCATGGCCGCAGCCATTTCTGTTGGGATTTATCTATCTTCTATAACTGAAACTTTGTAGCCTTAAGCGGAGGCCTGGGCCAGAGAGGGTGTGTGGAAAGCTTGGCTTCCTCCATTGCTGAAGAAACCCAAGCCTCCCTCCTGCTCTCTCTGTGGCCCTAGACATCTTGGTTGGGTTGATTTGCATACTCAATCCTGATTGGCTTGTGGGCATGGCTTGTGGGCGTGGCTTGTGGGTATAGCGGAGTGATGGTTTATGTGTATATTACTCTTTTATTATATAGGAGACATTATATATATATATATATATATATATATATATATATATATATATATATATACTAGAAGCCCGGTGCACGAAATTCGTGCACGGCGGGGGGTTGTCCCTCAGCCCAGCCTGCACCATCTCCAATCTGGGACTCCTGGAGGAATGTCCGACGGCCCTCTCTCAATCCAGGACTGCTGGCTCCCAACTGCTTGCCTGCCTGCCTTCCTGATTGCCCCTAACCGCTTCTGCCTGCCAGCCTGATCACCCCCTAACCACTCCACTGCCAGCCTGGTTGATGCTTAACTGCTCCCCTGCCAGCTTGTTTGCCCCCAACTTCCCTACTCTGCCAGCCTGGTCACCCCTAACTGCCCTCTCCTGCAGGGTTGATCACCTCCAACAGCCCTCCCTTGCATGCAGGGTGCCTCCCAACTGCCCTCCCTTGCAGGCCGGGTGCCTCCCAACTGCCCTCTCCTGCTGGCCATCTTGTAGTGGCCATCTTGTGTCCACATGGGGGCAGGATCTTTGACCACATGGGGGCAGCTATATTGTGTGTTGCAGTGATGATCAATCTGTATACTATTCTTTTATTAGATAGGATAGAGGCCTGGTGCATGGGTGGGGGCCAGCTGGTTTGCCCTGAAGGGTGTCACAGATAAGGGTGGGGGTTCCCTTGGGGTGTGGGGCGGCCTGAGGGAGGGGCCTGTGTTAGTTTGCAGGCTGGCCACGCCCCCTGGCAACCCAAGGGGAAGCCCTGGTATCTGGAATTTATTTTCCTTCTACAATTGAAACTTTGTAGTCTGGAGCAGAGCCAAGCCTGCTGCACCCTCTGGGGCGGCAGCCATTTTTGTGGCAGTCAATTCACCTTCTACAATTGAAACTTTGTAGCCTTAAGCAGTGGGCCCAGCCAGGGTGTGTGGAAACCTTTGCTTCCCCTGTTGCCGCTGGCAACCCTGGGCTGCTCTCTCAAACTCCATTCTGCCGCCATTTGTTTGAATTTGTTTACCTTCTATAAGTGAAACTTTGTAGCTTGAGTGGAGGCTTAGGCCTGCAACGGCTATGGAAAGCTTGGCTTGTTCTGTTACCTGGGAAACCTTGCTCTCTGTGGCTGTAGCCATCTTGGATTGTGCTTAATTTGCATACTTGCCCTGATTGGCTGGTGGGCGTGGCCTGGCTGGTGGGCGTGGCTAATGCAGCAGAGTGATGGTTAATTTGCATATTACCATTTTATTTGAGAGGTGTGTGTGCACATACATACATACATACATACATACATACATACATACATATACATCTTAGAGGCCCAGGGTACAAATTTGTCAAATTTGTGCATGGGTGGGGTCCAGCTGGTCTGCCACAATGGGGGCCAATCAAGCTGGGCTGGAGGGAGCGAGGGGCCGTGGGCAATTGGCCAGCCAGCCCCATTCCCAATCAGGGTGTTGGAGGCCAATTGGGGGCTGGGATGGCCTGAGGGTGGGGAGATGTTGGGGACCCAGCTCAGTGTGGTTTGCTTCCGCAGTGCACATCATACACACCAGTCATTCCGGTCATTGTGGTCACTGGGCTTTTTATATATAGATAACACAATATAAAATTGACCATTTTAACCACTTTTTAGTGCACAGTTTAGCCACATTTAGGACATTAACATTGCTGTGTTATCATCACCACCATCATCTCAACAACTTTTTCAGCTCCACAAACTGAAACTGTCTTCAATGAACCCTCCTCTCCCTAGCCCCTGGTACCCACAGTTGTTTTCTGTCACTCTGAGTTTGACTGCTCTAGGGACCTCATATACATGAAATGATACAGTACTTATGTCTGTGTTACTGACTTTTTTCACTTGGCAGAATGTCTTCATAGTTCATCCATGTTGTAGCATGTGTCCAAATTTCCTTCCTTTTCTTCTTAATATATTTTTATTGATGTCATAGAGGAAGGGAGAGGGAGAGATAGAAACATCATTGGTAAGAGAGAGTTGTTAATAGGCTGCCTCTTGCAACCCCCTCTACTGAGTATCGAGCCCACAACACAGGCATGTGTCCTGATGGCAATCGAACCACCGACCTTTTGGTACATGAGACAATTTTCAATGAACTGAGCCACACCAGCCAGGGTCACTTTCAATGTTATGGTGCATAGAGAGCCTATATATGCTCATTATTAAAATTATCATGGGATTTTCTTTTCATTTATACTATTTTTTGATGTTAATCCTTAGCTGAGGAAATTCTACCCCTTGGTTTTTAGAACAAGTGTAAGGGAGGGGAGGACAGGGAATGATGAAGGCAGAGAGAAAGAGAAAGTGACAGAGAGAAACCTTAATGTGATAGATACATCAATTGGTTGCCTCCTACATGTACCTTAACTGGGGCTAGGGATTGAACCTGAAACTCAGGCATGTGCCCATTACCAAATTGAACCTGGGACCCTACAGTGGGCTGATGTTCTACCCACTTAGCATCACAGGCCAGGTCTAGTATTTACTCTTTTGATATGAATAAATGTCAATGCATATTAGGATACCAGAAAGTACTATGTCAACAGCAAGGGCTTTGGAGCCTGGATGTGCTATTTATATCTTTAACCTTGAGTAGGTTCCTAAAACTCTCTGTGCTCAGGATCCTCATCTATGAAATGGGATCATAGCCGTATATGTATTAGTGGGTCATATTAACTGAATGCATTAATATTCATGTGTTTGAAATAGGTCATGGCCCATAGAGCGCACAATATACACATGTAAGAAATCTTTGAAGCGGTGCAAAGGTTGGCTGGCATGGTTCTGAGCCCCACACTCTACCTGACCACACCTCTTGCATTTCAGGTGTTCTTTCTCCTGGTGGACCATTTCCTGTTGGCTGGACATTCCTCACCTATCCCCATTCCCTGCAGTTCCCAAGTATACCTGCCATCTCTGATCTTCTGAACGCTCAGGGCCTTCCACATGGACTGCTGGTAACATCCTCTCTAATAAAATGGTAATATGCAAATTAACCATCACTCCGCTACATAAGCCATGCCCACCAGCCAAGCACGCCCACCAGCCAATCAGGGCGAGTATGCAAATTAACCCCAATCCAAGATGGAGTGTCTAGCCTGTGTGCAAGAGTATCAAGGCTGGATCCACCTCTGGAGGGGTTTTTGATCTGCCCCCAAACATGGCATTCACAGCCTGGACAGCAGGGCATGGAGGATTCCTTAGCACGGCAGCAGCGGGGAAATCCCAGGCCCTGCAAACAGAGTCCAGACAGCAAGGCATGGAGGCTTCCTTAGAGCGGCAGAGGCTTCCTTAGTGCGGCGGCAGTGGGGAAGACCCAGACCCAGCTAACAGAGCCAGGAAAGCAAGGCATGGAGGATTCCTTAGCGCGGTGGCAGCAGGGAAGACCCAGACCCAGCTAACAGAGCCAGGACAGCAGGGCATGGAGGCTTCGTTCCCAGGGTGATGGTGGGGGAAGCCCCAGGCGCAGCAGACAGAGCCAGGACAGCAGGGCATGGAGGCTTCCTTAGAGTAGAGGCAGCAGGAACACCCGCAGGCCCAGCACACAGCCCAGACAGCAGGGCTTCGGAGCTTCCTTAGCACGGCTGCGAAGGAGCAACCCCAGCCCCAGCAGACAGAGCCAGGACAGCAGGGCTTGGGGGCTTCTTTAGGGTGGCAGTGGCGGGGAAGTCCCCCGACATGGCAGACAGAGCCCAGACAGCAGGGCTTGGGGACTTCCCTAGAGCAGAGGGGGCGGAAACACCCCCAGGCCCAGAACACAGCCCAGACAGCAGGGCTTGGGAGCTTCCTTAGTGCTGCAGTGGCGGGGAAGTCCCCAGACATGGCAGACAGAGCCCAGACAGCAGGGCATTGGGGCTTCCTTAGCAAGGTGGCAGAGGGAACACCCCCAGGCCCCACAGACAGAGCCAGGACAACAGGGCATAGGGACTTCCTTAGTGTGTTGGTGTTGGCGAAGCCCCCAGGCCTGGCAGACAGAGCACACTGCAGGGCATTGGGGCTTCCTTCGCATGGTGCATGGTGGAGGCAGGCAGAGAGTGGAGAGCAGGGCATGGGGGCTTCATCTCCATGGCTCCAGTGAAACCTCCAGGCCTGCAGAGAGCAGAGAACCACAGGGAGTGGGCCTAAGCCATCAGTAGGAAATCCCCTGAGAGATCCTGGATTGTAGAGGGTGCAGGTTGGGCTGAGGGACCCCGTGCATGAATTTTGTGCACCGGGCCTCTAGTTATTATAGATAATTGATGTTATACAACTACTGTGTGAAAATGAGAATTGCTGGGATTCTCACAGCTCCCTCTCAAACTCCCACTAGAAACAACAATCTTGACTTTCTTTGTCATGGCCCTAACACCTCTCCACCTGTACATGAAATTTCCACTAATGTGCAAAAGCAGAATAGTGTAAGGAATCCCCCTTTCATTTAGGACACAGCAATTATCATGAATCTGCCATATTCATTATCTCTCTCCTTTTTTCCCTTCTTTTCATCTATTTCTCTTTCTCAGAAGATCTCTGAAGCAAACCCCAGACATCACATTTCTTCATCCTTATACACTTCAAAACTAGTCTTTAAAAATAGGACATTACCTTGCATAAACATAGTATGCCTTTAAAGTTAACAACTTTTTGTTGTTATTATCAAATACTTAGAATTTTTAAAGCTTAAACAATAATTGTACAGCCCTAGCTGGTTTGGCTCAGTGGATAGAGCGTCAGCCTGCAGACTGGAAGGTCCCGGGTTCCATTCCGGTCAAGGGCACATACCCAAGTTGTGGGCTCAATGCCCAGTGGGCGTGTGCAGGAGGCAGCCTACCAATGATTCTCTCTCATCATTGATGTTTCTATCTCTCTCTCCCTCTCCACTCCTCTCTGAAATAAATAAAGATATATTTTTTTAAAAATAAGTGTACAATTTTATTTATTTTATTGCATAGGATGTTCACTCTGCCTGTTAAGTCTCAATTTAAAGCACTCCCCCTTCCACACCGTCTTACCTATTTTTGTAAAAAGATTTGGTTTGCTGAAGAAAAGGAGCTAATTTTCCTGTTTTTGAAATTGCTACCTACCTCTTAAAGCTTAATTAGATTCCCAGTAGAGATAGGTCTAGTTTGTACAAATCTAGGTAACTGCTCTCAGAACCACACCGATAGGTATACCCATGAGAAAAAATATTTCTCTCCCATGCTTCATGGGTGGTCCAACTCACTTCCTGGGTAAGGTGTAAGCCCCTCCTCCCCATTACCATCCTCATCTCATTACATTCCAAAATCATTTTGATAGGCATGTCAGGAGAGACAACAACTTCAGTTCACTTACTGACTGGTGGTTTTTTTCAGCTAATATTAACTCGATGACTTTCATGCGAGAAGTGCCTCTAAAATGTCCAGACAAGAATTTGGAGACTTAACATATACCTGAACCACACCCTCTCTTCCATTGCTCACAGCTCTGCAGAAGTTTCAAGGGACTCAATTAAAACTCAACCATTAACTGGGGGAGGTCTTTAATAGGTGGAAATTGAGACAGACTCACTTCAATTTGAGAGCTACAGGAGAGAAATCCAAGGGCTGAAATGAAATGACTTTCTTCGAAAAAAGTACTTAAGCCTCTGAGAGCAGAGTGTCTGACAAAATTTCCACATGGGTCATAAGTCTATCAGCTATTTGAACATTTGTTCCAAAGATATTGCCTGTGGACCCCAGAATATTCATTGGATCCTTTTGCTGTGGGCAAGGGATGCTTCCATCTTCCCTCTGATAGATCAAGTGTAACGTAGTTGAAGCATTCTTTAGGAAATGCCCCTTCTCTGCCTGCTATAATTTGCACAATGTCCTTAGATCTGGGAGGAAGTCAGAGCCTCTGAATTGAGTGAGCGACCCTGGCCCCCATCCCAAGGTCCCATGAGACATTCATGGCTGGCCTTTGGCCAAGTCTTACCCATTCTCCTTGCAGCTGTGGAATGGCTGGGAAATGGTTCCTAGGTAAACACCAAGTTGCCCCCCATGAAATCTGTTCTCAAAGTGGGCCTTGTTAACTGACTGACAGGACTTATAATTTTGAAACCAGACGTGTGATATTTAAGTGAGTCAAACCTCTGGATATTTGAAAAAGGAAGCTCCTGGGAGACATGTTTCTGAATTCCACACATTGTCCAAACACATTTCTTCACCATTTCTTCACATTGATAAATGATTAAAAATTCTTTTCCAAGTATTTCCTACAGTTTACTGTTGCTTTTCGTGATTCTCTGTGATTCCTTAGACTGGAGTAAAGTGTGCTTTCTGATCTTTCACGGGATTTTCCTGCATTAGACCAACTTCTTTCTTCCCTCTGTGCTCACATTGAGAAATGATTTACACTTGTATTTCAAAGCTTTGCATAGTTCACTGTTGCTTTTCAGTGAGTACTCCGAGGTTTCTAACACTGCTATACTCTGCTTTCTGCTCTCTTTCCTGGATATCGCCATACTGTAAAAACACATTTCCACTTTCTTTCTCCAAAGAGCGATGTGATTTTTACTCGTTGTCCAATCAGTTTGTGCAAGTAACTGCTGATTATCAGTTACTAATGGTTTGTAACACTGTGCTGTGATGGGCTTCTGCTCTTCAGCACAAACTTTCCCACATTGTCAAGCACCTTTGTACAGTCTTTCCTCATGTTCATAAGTGATTTGCATCTGCTTTCTGTCTGTATTGTAGAGATTATAGCTGCTGTTCAGTGATTTCAATGTGCTATCAAAAGTGTTCTCTAATGTGTGTATTGCTCTTCATCACTGATTTCTCCATGTGCTCAAACACTGTTCTTCACTCTTTCCTCACATTCCAAATGCTTTTCAATTGTGTTCTAACGGTTTTGTCGTTTACTGTTTCTTTTCAGTGATTTCTCATTGGTTTCCAACTCCATGCCATGGTGTACATATTGCTCTTTTTCTTTGATTCAACCACCTTGTACAAACACCTTTAGAGACACTTTAATCAAACTCCTACGTGACTTTCACTTGTCTTCCCACTTTTAGGTGTATGCCACTGCTGATTTTCAAGGAATTCCTAGGGCTTCTAACACTGTGCTCTCATGCATTTACAGCTGTCTTTCCATGATTTTCCTGCATTGTACAAATACCTTTCTTCACGCTTTCCTCACAGTGAGGAAAAATGTACACTTGTCTTCGCACGATTTAGTATCGTTTCCTGCTGCATTTCGGTGAATAGAGTTGTTTCTAACACAGTTATGGTATGCTAACTGCTCGATCTCATCGATATCCCCACATTTAACAACTCCTTTATACATCCTTTCCTCATGTTTTCTAACCATTGGGGATCAGTTACTGCTGCTTTCCAATGAATTACTGGTGGTGTTTAATACTGTGAAGCTGTGTGCTTCCTGCTCTATTGAAGTGATTTCCATGCATTGTACAAACACCTTTCTTCAGCATTTCTTCACATTGAGAAATGGTTTACACTTCTTTTCCAAGTATTTCCTACAGTTGAATGCAGCTTTTCATAATTTCTCAGTGATTTCATAGATTGGGGTACAGTGTGTTTTCTGCTCTTTTCATGGTGTTTTCCTGCATTGTACCAAATTTTTTCTTCTCTCTGTGCTCACAATGGGAAATGATTTATTCTTGTTTTGCAACTCTTTTATATAATTTACTGTTGCTTTTCAGTGAATATCCAGAGTTTTCTAACACTGCTGTACTCTGCTTTCTGCTCTCTTTCATGGATATCACCACAATGTAAAACAACTTTCTAGACCCTTTCCTCACATTCCTAAATTACTTTCACTTGTGTTCTCTCTATTTGGTGTTAGTGCTGGTTTTCAGTGAATTCCTATGGCTTCTATCACTTTGCTCTACTGTGGTTAGTGCCATCTTCAAGGGATATTCCCACATTGTACAGAATCCTTTCTTCCCTCTTTGCTCACAGTGAGAAATGATATACACTTGTTTTTCAATTATATTGTATTCTATACTGCTGTGTTTTAGTGAATTCACAGTGGTATCCAATACAGTTATCTTATGCTTACTGGTTGATTTCATAAATATCATCTCCTTTTACAAACTCCTTTCTACATTCTTTCCTCACAAAGAGAAGTGAGATTTGCTTTTTCTCCTTTGGTATCAGTTACTGCTGATTTCCTATTTATTACTGGTATTTTCTATCACTGTGCTATAGTGTGCTTTCCTCTTTTTACACAGGATTTTCCCGCATTGGACTAAATTTTATCTTCCCTCTGTGCTCACACTGAGAAATGATTACACTTGTTTTCCAATGCTTTTGTATTGTTTGCTGTTGCTTTCCAGGGAGTACTCAGAGCTTTCTAACACTGCTATACCCTGCTTCCTGCTCTCTTCCATGGATATCACCACATTTTACAAACACCTTTCTACATTCTAACCCCACAGAACCATGTGATTTTTAGTCATTGTCTGAAGCATTTTGTATAAGTTACTGGTGTTTTTCATTCAGTTACTAGTGGTTTGTAACACTGTGCTATGTGTGCTTCTGTTCTTTAGCACTCTGATGCCTATATTGTCAAAACTTTTGTGCAGTTTTTCCTCATGTTCATAAGTGAATTCCACCTGTTTCCATCTGTATTGTAGAGATTATAGCTGCATTCACTGATTTCACAGTGCTTTCAAAAGTTTTCTCTAATGTATGTATTGCTTTTCATCACTGACCTCTCCTTGTGCTTAAACACAGTTCTACACTTTTTCCTCACATTCCAAATGCTTTTCAAATGTGTTCTAATGGTTTTGTCATTTAATGCTGCTTTTCAGCGAATTCTCATTGGTTTCCAATTCTGTACCATGGTATACGTATTGCTCTTTTTATTTGATTCAATCACCTTGTACAAACACCTTTCTAGACTCTTTCCTCATATTCCTAAGTGACATTCACTTGTCTTCTCTCTTTTGGGTATATGTCACTGCTGATTTTTAGAGAATTCCTAGGGCTTCTAACACTCTGCTCTAGTGTGGTTACAGATTCACTTGATTCTCCCGGATTGTACAAATACCTTTATTCACGCTTTCCTAAAGGTGAGGATGGTGTATGTTTGTCTTCCAAAGATTTAGTATCATTTACTGCTGTGTTTGTCAATACAGAGTGGTTTCTAACACAGTTATAGTATGCTTACTGTTCTATCTCTTTGATATCCCCCATTTTACAAACTCCTTTCTATATTTTTTCCTCACATAGAGAAGTTAATTTTGTTTTCTAACCATTGGTAGCAATGATATACACTTGTTTTCTAAGTGTTTCCTACAGTTTACTGCAGCTTTTCATGATTCTCGGTGATTTCTTGTAGAGATTACAGGTGCTGTTCACTGATTTCAAAATACTTTCAAAAGTGTGCTCTAATGTGTGTATTGCTCTTCAGCATTGATTTCTCCTCGTGCTCAAAAACCGTTCTAGAGTTTTTTCTCATATTCAAAAGAGATTTTCACTTGTTTATAACTATTTTGTCGTTTACTGCTGCTTTTCAGTGAATTCACATTGGTTTCTATCACTGTGCTATATTGTGCATATTCCTCTTTTTCATTATTTCACGGACTTTTATATTCAACTTTCTGGACTCTTTCCTCTCATTCAAAGTGACTTTCACTTGTCTTCTCTCTATTTGGTGTACATCAGTGCTGATTTTCATCGAATTCCTAGTGCTTCAAACATTTTGTTCCAGTGTGGCTACAGCTGTCTTTAAGCGATTTTCTCGTATTGTACAAAAACTTTTTCACTCTTTCCTCACAGTGTGAAAAGAGGTATATATATTTCCAACAATTTTGTATCACTTACTGATGAGTTTAAGTGAATTCACAGTGGTTTTCTCGATTAGTTTGACAATCCTTACTGCTGTATTTCATGTACATCACCTTATTTCACAAACTCCCTTGAATATTTTTTCCTCACATAGAGAAGTGAGTTTTACTTGTTTTGAAACCATTTGCATCAGTTACTGCTCCTTTTCAGTGAATTACATCGGGTTTTTAACACTGTGCTTCATATAGTGTGCTTATTGCTCTATTTAAGGGATTGCCACACATTGTAAAAACATTCTATCCCCACAGGACACAGAATGTTTTTTTCCACACCATTTCCTCACATTGAGAAATGATTTACATTTCTTTTCCAAGTATTTCCTTCAGTTTACTGCTGCTTTTCTATAATTTTCCAGTGATTTCTTAGTTTGGGGTATATTGTGCTTTCTGCTCTTTACCTGGGATTTTCCCAAATTGTACCATCTTCTTTCTTCCCTCTGTGCTCTCAATGGGAAATGATTTACTCTTGTTTTCCAACCCTTTTATATAGTCTATTGTTGCTTTTCAGTGGGTACCCAGAGGTTTCCAACACTGCTATAGGTTGCATCTTGCTCTCTTTCATGGATATCACCTCATTTTACAAACACCTTTCTACTTTCTATCCTCACAGAGCGATGTGATTTTTACTCTCTTAAGCATTTTGTATAAGTTACTGGTGTTTTTCATTCAGTTACTAGTGGTTTGTAACACTGTGCTATGGTGTGCTTCTGCTCCTTAGCACTGAAATACCCACATTGTCGAACACTTTTGTATAGTCTTTTCTCAAGTTCATAAGTGATTTCCACCTGTTTTCTGTCTGTATTGTAGAGATTACAGCTGCTGTTCACTGATTTCAAAGTGCTTTCAAAAGTGTGCTCTAACTTATGTATTGCTCTTCAGCACATATCTCCTAGTGCTCAAACTCCGTTCTACAGTCTTTCTTCAAATTCCGAAGTGATTTTTCACTTGTATTGTAGCTATTTTTTCTTTTACTACTGTTTTTCAGTGAATTCCTATTAGTTTCTAATATTGTACTATGTTGTGCATATTGCTCTCTTATTGATTCAACCGCATTGTACAAGCACCTTTCTAGACTCTTTCCTCTCATTCCTACGTGACTTTCACTTGTCTTCTCTCTATTTGGTATCCCTCACTGATGATTTTCAGTGAAGTCCTAGGGCTTCTAAGACTGTGCTCTAGTGCGGTTACAGGTTTCTTTATATGATTTTCCCACATTGTACAAACACCTTTCTTCAATACTCCTCACATTGAGAAATGCTTTACAATTCTTTTTCAAATATTTCCTACAGTTTACTGCAGCTTTTCTTAAATTCTCTGTGATTTCTTATATTGGTATAGTGTGTTTTCTGCTGTTTACACGGGATTTTACCACACTGTATCAACTTTTTTCTTCCCTGTGTGCTCACATTGAGAAATCTCTTACTCTTGTTTTCTAGCACTTTTCTATAGTTTACTGTTGGTTTTCCGTGAGTACCCAGAGTTTTCTAACACTGCTATACTCTGCTTCCTGCTCTCTTTCATGGATATCACCACATTGTACAAACACCGTTCTAGACACTTTCCTCATGTTCCAAAGTGATTTTCACTTGTCTTCTCTCTATTCGGTGTATGTCACTGCTGATTTTCAGTGAATTCCTAGGGCCTCTAACAATGGGCTCTATTGCGGTAACAGCTGTTTTTATGTGATTTTCCCGCATTATATAGACATTAACTTCCCTCTTTCCTCACAGTGAGAAATTATGTAGACTTGTTTTCTATTGATATTGTATCATTTACTGCTGTGTTTCAGTGAATACAGAGTGGTTTCTAACACAGATATAGTATGCTAACTGCTCTATTTCATGGATATCCCCACATTTTTCAAACTACTTTCTACATTCTTTTCTCACATAGAGGTGACTTTTACCTGTTTTCTAACCAGTTGCGATTAGTTACTGCTGCTTTCCAATGAATTACTGGTGGTTTTTAACAATGTGCTGTAGTGTGCTTCCTGCTCTGCCGGAAACCGAACATTGAGACATTGGAAGTTAAATGTGCAAAGGGAATCCGGAATGCTTTGGTCAACCTTAATTGCTCTGAATGGTCAGAGCTAGTCACTCATTGTTTAGTTGGAACATTGGTATTTAAAGCAACTCTCACCTGTTAATCATATGTAAATTTTTGCTGATTGTCTATTATTGGAATTTCCTGCCTAAAGGATATGGGTGTATCTCAGAACCCCAATAAAAGGGATGGCAAAGGCCAGAGCAGTAAGTAGTCCTCCCACTAGAGGTGGGCTCCCGCCTGGCCCCCCATTTACCCAAATTGATTTTTTTCTCGCTTCTTTTCATTTTGATTGCGGCCTTCTCCAGAAACTGGACCTGAACGGGAACCCTGAAACACGCGGGATGTGACAAGGGATTCCACACTGCTCTACTTGAAGGGATTTTCACATATTGTATAAAATACTTTCTTCCACATTGCCTCACATTGAGAAATGCTTTACACTTCATTTCAATGAATTTCCTACTGTTTACTGAAGCTTTTCATAATTTCTTAGATTGATGTAGAGTGTGCTTTCTGCTCTTTACATGGTATTTTATCACATTGTACCAACTTCTTTCTTCCCTCTGCGCTCACATTGAGAAATGATTTACTCTTTTTTCCCCATTTTTTTATTAAGGTATTATATGTGTACATATTTTACCATTGTCTCCCCCCCCCCCCAAACCACTCCCATGCATGCACTCACCCCCCAGTGTGTTGCGTCCATTTCTAGTGCTCATATTCATGCATACAAATCCTTCGGTTGATCTCTTATCTCCCCACCTCTCCCTTATCTTCCCGCTGTAATTTGACAGTCTATTTGATGCTTTTCTGACTCTGTATCTATCTTTTTGTTCATCAGTTTATAATGTACTTTATTATCCACAAATGAGTGAGATCATGTGGTATTTTTCTTTCACTGTCCAGCTTATTTCCCTTAGCATAACGTTCTACAGTTTCATCTAGGATGCTGCAAATGGTAAGAATTTTTTTCTTTTTTGTGGCTGCATAGTATTCCATTGTGTTGATGTAACATAGTTTTCTCATCCAGTCATCTGTTGACGGGCACCTAGGCTGTTTCCAAATCTTGGCTATTGTAAATTATGCTGCTATGAACATAGGGGTGCATATATCCTTTCTGATTGGTGTTTCTATTTTCTTAGGATATATTCCTAGAAGTGGGATTCCTGGTTCAAATGGGAGTTCCATTTTTAGTTGTTTGAGGAAACTCCATACTATTCTCCACAGTGGCTGTACCAGTCTGCATTCCCACCAGCAGTGCCCGAGGGTTCCTTTTTCTCTGAATCCTCGCCAAAACTTGTCCTTTGTAGATTTGTTGATGATAGCCATTCTTACAGGTGTGAGATGATACTTTATTGTCGTTTTGATTTGCATCTCTCGGATAATTAGTGACTTTGAGCATGTTTTCATGTGTCTCTTGGCCTTCCTTCTGTCTTCTTTTGAAAGCATTCTATTTAGGTCCTTTGCCCATTTTTTATTGGATCATTTATCTCCCTTGTACTAAGTTGTATAAGTTTCCTATAGATGTTGGAGATTAAAACTTTATCAGTGATAACATTTGCAAATATATTCGCCCATAGAGTGGGCTTTCTTGTTGTTATGTTGATTGTTCCTTTTGCTGTGCAAAAGCTTTTATTTTGATATAGTCCCACTTGTTTATTTTCTTTTTATCTTCCATTGCCCTAGGAGGAGTATCAGTGAAGATGTTCTTTCAGCATATGTCTGAGATATTGCTGCCTGTGGATTCCTCTCGTATTTTTATGGTTTCCCGTCTTATGTTCAAGTCCTGTATCCATTTTCGGTTCATTTTTGTGTATGGTGTAAGTTGGTGATCTAGTTTCATTTTTTTGCATGTATCTGTCCAATTTTCCCAACACCATTTATTGGAGAAACTGTCTTGACTCCATTGTATGTTCATGCCTCCTTTGTCAAATATTAATTGAGCATAGTGGTTTGGTTCAATATCTGTTTTCTCTATTCTATTCCATTATTCTATATGTCTGTTCTTGTGCCAGTACCAGACTGTTTTGAGAACAATGGCTTTGTAATTATAGCTTAAAATCTGTTATTGAGATACCTCCTACTTTATTCTTCTTTCTCAGGATTGCTGTGGCTACTTGGAGTCTTTTTTTATTCCAGATGAATTTTTGCAGAGTTCTTTCTAGGTCTGTGAAATATGCCATTGGTATTTTAATGGGGAGTGCATTGAATCTATAGATAGCTTTGTGTAGAATGGCCATTTTAATGATGTAGATTCTACCAATCCATGAACTTGATATGTCCTTCCATCTGTCTACGTCTTCCTCTATCTCTTATTTCAGTGTCCTGTAGTTTTCCACATATAGTTCTTTTACCTCCTTAATTAAGTTTATTCCTAGGTATCTTAATTTTTTTGGTACGATGGTAAATGGGATTGCTTTTTTTGTCTCTCTTTCTGTAAGTTCATTATTGGTGTATAGAAATGCCATAAGTTTCTTGGCATTAATTTTGTATCCTGCTACATTGCCAAATGCATTTATTAAGTCTATTAATTTTTTGATGCAATCCTTTGGGTTTTTTATTTACAATATCATGTCATCTGTAAATAAGGACACCTTTACTTGTTCTTGTCCAATTTGTATTCCTTTTATTTCTTCTTCTTGTCTAATTGCAGTGGCTAATAATTCCAGTACTATGTCAAACAGGAGTGGTGAGAGTGGGCATCCCTGTCTTGTTCCTGTTCATAGGGGAAATGGTTTTAGTGTTTACCCATTGAGTATTATGTTAGCTGTGGGTTTATCATATATAGTTTTTATTATGTTGAGGTATTATCCTTCTATTACTAACTTGTTGAGAGATTTTATCAAGAAAGGGTGTTGACTTTTGTCAAATGTATTTTCTGCATCAATTGATAAAACTATGTGATTTTTATCTCTCAATTTGTTTATGTGATATATCATATTTATTGATTTGAGGATATTTTACCATCCTTGCATTCCCGGGATAACTCCTACTTGGCCATGGTGTATGAACTTTATGATTTAATACTGGATCCAGTATGCTAGAATTTTGTTGAAAATTTTGGCATCTATGTTCATGAGGGATGTTAGCATGTAATTCTCTTTCAACGTGTTGTCTTTATCTGGTTTTGGTATTAGGGTGATGCTGGCTTCATAGAAGGAGATTGGAAGGGTTCCCTCCCCTTGAATTTTTTGGAATAGTCTGAGGAGGATAGGTTTTAATTCTTCCTTGCATGTGTGGCAAAACTCCCCTGTGAAGCCATCTGGCCCGGGGCTATGGTTTGCCAGAAGCTTTTTTATGACTGCTTCAAATTCTTCCATAGTTATTGGCCTACTGAGCTGTTTAGATTCTTTTTGATTGAGTTTTGGAAGGTTATATTTTTCTAGGAATATGTCCATTTCCTCCAGCTTGTCCAGTTTTTTGAAATGGAGTTTTCCATAGTATTTTTTAACAATCCTTTGTATTTTGGTGGTGTCTGTTGTTATTTCTCCTCTTTCAGTTCTGATTTTATTTATTTGGGTACTCTCTCATTGCTTCTTCATGAGCCTGGCTAGAGGTTCATCAATCTTGTTTTTCCTTTCAAGAACCAGCTCTTGTTAGTTGATCTTTTGCATTTTTTTTTCTATAAGTCTTTTATCAATGCTCTGATCTTTATTATTTCCTTCCTTCTGCTTACACTGGGCTTTTATTGTTGTTCTCTTTCTAACTCTTTGAGTTGTAAGGTTAGGTGATTTATTAACATTACTAGAAGCCCGGTGCACGAAATTCGTGCACGGCGGGGGGTTGGCCCTCAGCCCAGCCTGCACCATCTCCAATCTGGGACATCCCTCTCACAATCCAGGACTGCTGGCTCCCAACTGCTTGCCTGCCTTCCTTCCTGATTGCCCCTAACCGCTTCTGCCTGCCAGCCTTATCACCCCCTAACCACTGCGCTGCCAGCCTGGGTGATGCTTAACTGCTCCCCTGCCAGCCTGTTTGCCCCCAACTTCCCTCCTCTGCCAGCCTGGTCACCCCTAACTGCCCTCTCCTGCAGTATTGATCACCTCCTACTGCCCTCCCTTGGAAGCCTGGTCCCTCCCAACTGCCCTCCCTTGCAGGCCGGGTGCCTCCCAACTGCCCTCTCCTGCTGGCCATCTTGTGGTGGCCATCTTGTGTCCACATTGGGGCAGGATCTTTGACCACATGGGGGCAGCTATATTGTGTGTTGCAGTGATGATCAATCTGTATATTACTCTTTTATTAGATAGGATAGAGGCCTGGTGCACGGGTGGGGGCCAGCTGGTTTGCCCTGAAGGGTGTCACAGAGAAGGGTGGGGGTTCCCTTGGGGTGTGGGGCGGCCTGAGCAAGGGGCCTGTGGTGGTTTGCAGGCCTGCCACGCCCCCTGGCAACCCAAGCAGAGGCCCTGGTATCTGGAATTTATTTTCCTTCTAAAATTGAAACTTTGTAGCCTGGAGCGGAGCCAAGCCTGGGGCTCTGGCAGCCATTTCTGTGGCAGTTAATTCACCTTCTACAATTGAAACTTTGTAGCCTTAAGTGGGTGAGCCCAGCCAGGGTGTGCAGAAAGCTTTGCTTCCCCTGTTGCCGCCGGCAACCCTGGCCTGCTCTCTCAAGCTCCATTCTGCCGCCATTTGTTTGAATTTGTTTACCTTCTATAATTGAAACTTTGTAGCTTGAGTGGAGGCTTAGGCCTGCAACGGCTATGGAAAGCTTGGCTTCCTCTGTTACCTGGGAAACCTTGCTCTCTGTGGCTGTAGCCATCTTGGAATGGGGTTAATTTGCATACTCGCCCTGATTGGCTGGTGGGCGTGGTTTATGTAGCGAAGTGATGGTTAATTTGCATATTACAATTTTATTAGAGAAGATTTCTTGTTTTTTTGCAGTAGGCTTGTAGAGCTGTGAACTTCCCTTTAAGACTGCATTAGCTGTGTCCATTAGATTTGAGACTGTTGTGTTATCATTGTAGTTTGTTGTCATGATGGTTTTTATTTCTTCTTTGATCTCTCTGATAACCCAGTCATTGTTTAATTGCATGCTGTTTACTCTCCATCTATTTGATTTTTTGGATTGTTTTTATTGTAGTTGATTTCCAGTTTTATGCCATCGTGATCTGAGAAGATGCTTGATATGATTTATATCTTCTTGAATTTGAAGAGACTTTGCCTGTGACCCAATAGTTGGTCTATCTTTGAAAATGACTCATGTGCACTTGAGAAGAATTTATATTCTGTGGCTTTGGGGTGAAATGTTCTGAAGATGTCAACTAATTCCATCTGGTCTAGTGAGTCATTTAGGATTGATGTTTCTTTGCTGATTTTTTGTTTAGAGGATTTGTCCAATGGTGATAGTGGAGTATTAACGTCTCCTACTATGATTGTATTGCTGTCAATCTCCCCCTTGATATCCTCCAGGAGTCTTTTTATGTATTTGCATGCTTCTGTATTAGGTGTGTATATGTTTGCGAGAGTTATTTCTTCTTGTCTGATTGCTCCGTTTAGTATTATGAAGTGGCCTTCTTTATCTCTTTTCATGTCCTTCACTTTGAAATCTAATTTGTCAGATATAACTATTGGTACTCCAGCTTTTTTTTTTTTTTAATTTCCATTTACCTGAAAAACCTTTTGCTATCCATTTACCCTCAGTCTATGCATCTTTTTTCTGAGGTGGTTTTCTTGTAGACATCAGATATATGAGTCATGTTTTCTTATCCAATCTGTTACCCTATGTCTTTTGATTGCAGCATTGAATCCATTTACATTTAAAGTTATTATTGATAGGTTCTTGTTAGTTACCATTTTTATTCTTTACCCCTGTGTTTCTTCTTTGGTTCCTATTTCCTTTTTGTTTTTCAGCAGACCCTTTAGCATTTCTTCCATTACTGGTTTGGTGGTAATAAACTCCCCTTATTCGTTTTTTGTTTGTGAAGCTCCTGATTTCACCTTCAATTTTATTGATAGCCTTGTTGAGTACAATATTCTTGGATTCAGTCCCTTCCTTTGCATGACTTTGTATATTTCATTCCATTCCCTTCTGGCCTGATGTGTTTCTGTTGAGTAATCACTTGCTTTACTGATGGGGGATCCTTTCTAGGTAACTTTCTGTCTCTCTCTGGCTGCTCTTAAGATTATGACTTTGTTGTTTGTGTTAACCAATTTAATTATAATGTGCCTTGGGGTCATTCTTTGGGGGTTAATTTTGCTTGGGACTCTGAGCTTCTTGGATTTGTGTGGGTTTTTTCTTCCCTATATCAGGGAAGTTTTCCATCATTATTTCTTCATACAGGTTTTCTATTCCTTGCTCAGTTTCCTCTTCTTCCGGAACCCCTTTATGTGGATACTAGCGTTACCGTTTCAGGAAAAATCCTGCAATAGATTTTCCTGCTGCACTCTACCCAACCCGGCCTGCTCTCCTCCCTCGTCCCCCGCCCTGCCTTCTCCGCCAGCGCACCTGCTTTTCCCTTCTCCCTTGGCCCGCCTGCTTTTCCCTTCTCCCCTGGCCCCGCCTCCGCTCCTCCCTTCTCCCCCTGCCTGCCTGCTTTTCCCTTCTCCGCCAGCCTACCTGCTTTTCCCTTCTCCCCCGGCCCGTCTGCTTTTCCCTCCTCCCCCGGCCCACCTGCTTTTCTCTTCTCTGCCGGCCCCGCCTCCAGTCCTCCCTTCTCCCCCGGCCCGCCTTCTCTGCCAGCCCGCCTGCTTTTCCCTTCTCCCCAGGCACCGCCTCTGCTCCTACCTTCTCCCCGACCCTGCCTTCTCTGCCAGCCCGCCTGCTTTTCTACCTTCTCCCCCGGCCCCGCCTCTGCTCCTCCCTACTCCTCCCCGACCCCAGCTTGCTTGCTTCTTTGCAGCTTTGCTTCCTTCTGCAGCTCTTGGCTTCTTTCTACGCTGTCTTGATATGCAAATTAGCCGCCATCTTTGTTGGGGTAATTTGCATGCCCATCCTGATTGGTTGGTGGGCATGGCTTGGCTGGTGGGGCGTGGCTTGGGCATAGCGAAGGTGCGGTCAATTTGCATATTTGAATATTATTAGGTAGGATTATTTTGTTTTGTGCTGTCTCAAAGTTCCCTTAGGCTTTCCTCCTGCTTTTTAATTTTTTTTAGAAGCTTCTCTACTTGGGTATTTTTTCCTACCTTGTCTTCTAGCTCAATGATTCGGTTCTCTGCTTCTTCTAGTCTACTCTTGATGCTTTCTATTGAGTTCTTTACAGCAGCAATGTCATTTTTCATTTCTTCTTGTTCTTCTTCATTTCCTCTTGTTTCTTACACATATTGTCAAATTTGTCTTCCATTCTTTTCAGCCACCTTATGATCAATTTCTCTGAATTCTTTCTCTGACAGGTTGCTTTCCTCTATATCACTTACTTCCTTATCTGGTGATGCCTGCTTTTCTTTCATATGTGGGCTATTCATTGGGATCCCCGTGATCTCACTTCTCCAGGTGTCTGGTTATGTAGTTCTCTCTCTCCTGCATTGATTTAAAGGAACAAAATACAACACAACCAGATACAATGCACAAGCCAATGAACAGAAATGTATTCATGATATTAATAACCCCTAATAAAGGTGACAAACATGGAAAGGCAAATTGCAAGATAGTAGAGAAAGAAGAAGAGAGAAAATAAAAGGAATGCAAAAATGAAATTGGGAAAAGGATAAAAAAAGTAACAGAGAAAACAATGAGAATGAGAAAGAAGAGGGGAACAAACTATATATATGGGGAAAAAACTTGAATAGAACAGTCACTAATCCCAACAAAAGCCAGCAACAAGTACTTGGAGATGAATGCACACTACAAACAAGAACTAATATTAAGTGTGGTGAGGGAAAACAGAAACAAAAAAGAAACAAAAACAAAACAGAAGAAAAAAAAAAAGGGAATAACCAAAACAATCTCACAAACAAGCATAAAAATTGATATAATCAAGAATCAAGCAAACAACAACAAAGTGAGAAAAAAATTATTGGATAGTGAAGAAAGAGAAGAGAGAGGTGTGTATGGAATTGGAGCAGGGGATTTGTATATAAGTAGGGTGAAATGTTCACAGGGATTTAAAGAAGTGATAGGGAAAATCAAAAGGAGGAATAGGGTAAGAGAAACAGGACAGCAACAGGGGAAAAGTGAGGAAGAGAGTGATGGCATAAAGGTAAAGATGAGATAGAGTAAAATGATGCTAAAAGATAGATGAAAGTAGAATGTAGAACACTAACCCAAAAGTAAAATGAAGAGAAAATAAAAGGACACTTAAAAAAAAAGGAAAAATAGTAGTAGTTATAATACTGATGGAAAATAAAAATGTAATAATTCAAAAGGTAAAATCAAGTGAAGACAAAAAAAATAGTTTCTTAAGTAAAAGATGAAAAAAATAAAAATAAAAATGTGCAGTAGTGAAGGTCATTCACTTCCTCTATTGTTCTGTTTGGCACGCCTGTTTCCTAGTGAGGACAGTGTTGAAGTTCCCTGAGTTCCACTGCTCCTCCATGTTGTAAGCCAGTCCTGAGTTTTAAGCAGGCAGTACATCTCTATTTCTTGTATTCCTTTATTTGTGTTTACACAAGAGTCCATTTGTGATTCAAGCCCTGGTTGGCAGTGTTTCTGGATTGACCTCCAGGTCTATAGGTTCTCTCTAGCTGGTGTTTAGATTTTGTTTTCCCTGTGGCACTTAATACTTGTTTGTGGGAGTGGGTTGCCCCAGAGCTGTTTCTCTGATGGTTATTCCCCGCTCTGATCCCCAGGTTCCAGAAAAACAACTTTCCCCTGCAGTCTCTTTGGGTGTCCCCAATTGGGTGAACCTATTTATTGGGCTTAGTAATCAGAAGCAAGGACTTAAAGAGAAAAGAAAAACAAAAAAAAAAAAAAAAAAAAAAAAAAAAAAAGAGTAAGTGTGCGAACTCCAGGGCTGTGCGCAAGTCTGTGCAGTCTTTTTTCCTCTTGGGTCTAAGGAGCTGGCACACTTTTGAAATTTTTAGGCTGTCCTTTTGTGTCCGGATCAAAATGGATGCTTTTTAGAGTTCCCTTCTGTTAGCAGCTCTGAGGACCCCCTTCCACATTCAGGGATCATGCCAGCCCCAAGGGCCACGGATTTTTCTAGGCACAGACTTCCCCAGGTTCTCTAGCTTCTGCTGTGTAGGAGTTTCTCTCTTCTGCTGGGACAATGAACCTCACCTTATCCCAGGCAAAATCTGACCTTTCTGTGAGGGAGTGTAGAGCTCCTCTGAATCCACGTGCTTGCACCAATTGGGGACCTGTATTCTCAGCTTTGCAGCTGTTAGGTGGGTGCCATAGTTGTAGAATCCCCAGGCTTTCACGCTTCCATTAACATCCACTTTCCCCTTCAAGATGGCATGGTCTCCGCATCTGAGCTGGTCACTCTGGGAGGGAACCCAGCAGCAGAGGGGACTGCCCATTCAGGGAAGCCCTGTCCAGCAGTCCCCCACAGACTCCTGAAGTATAGCTGTCCCTCAACTCACCAACAAACACTCACCGTGGGACCACACACTCCCCCTTTGTTTTCTCACTCACATACTATCTTGTAGTCTGCCTTTCTGTCAGCAGCCATCTTCTGTCTCTCTTTCAGCATCTTGGAGTTTTCTGAGTAGCGGTCTTTTAACTCCCTAGTTAAATTTATTCCTAGGTGTCTTAATTTTTTGATGCAATGGTTAATGGGATTTTTTTTTAATTCTCTCTACTGTAAGTTTACTATTGGTGTATAAAAATGTCATATATTTCATGGTGTTAATTTGGTATCCTGCTACATTGCCAAATTAATTTATTAAGTCTAATAATTATTGATGGAGTCTACAGGGTTTTCTACGTACAGTATCATGTCATCTGCAAATAATGATAATTTTACTTACTTTTTTTTTCCAATTTGGGTGCCATTTATTTATTCTTCTTGTCTAATCACTGTGGCTAGCACTTCTAGTACTGTGTGGAACAGGAGTGGTGAAAGCAGCATCCCTGTTTTGTTCCTGTTCTAAAGGGAAATGGTGTTATTATTACCCATTGAGTACGAGGTTGGCCATAGATTTGTCATATAAGGCAGTTATTATGATCCTTCTCGTTCCACTTTCCTGTGCGTGTGTCTCAGGAAAGGGTGTTGGGCCTTGTCAAATGCTTTTTCTGCATCGATTGATATGATTATGTGATTTTTGTCTCTCAGTTTGTTCATGTGATGTATCACATTTATTGACTCGTGGATATTGAACATGGCTTGCATTCCTGGAATAAATCCCACTTGTTCATAGTGTATGATCTTTCTGATGTAATGCTGCATCCGGTTTGCTGGAATTGTGTTGTGGATTTTAACATCTATGTTCATCCAGGATATAGGCTTGTAATTCTTTTTCTTTGTGGTGTCTTTATGTGGTTTTGGTATTAAAGTAATGCTGGCTTTATAGAAAGATCTTAGAAGTATGCATCTCTCTTGAAGTTTTTGGAATAGACTGAGAAGCATTGATTTTAGTTCTTCTTTGATGTTTGCTATAACTCCACTGTGAAGCCATCTGGTCCAGGGCTTTTGTTTGATGGAAGCTTTTTGATTACTGTTTCAATTTCATCAGTAGTTAGCGGCCTATTGATTTTTTTTTTTAATCTTCCTGATTGAGTTTTGGAAGCTTGTATTTTTCTAGGAATGTGTCCATTCTGTCAAGGATGTCCAGTTTGGTGGATGCATGTCTGCTCAAAGGCTGGCTTAAGAGAGCTGAATGTGGGAAAGCCCATGCATGGGGACTGATCCCCAGGGCCTGTGAAGGTCCACAGATGCAGGGATTGCTCTGGAACGTAGGAAGGGCTACTCCAGCCTCCTCGGTGCCTCTCTGGTTCCAGGAAAGCAGCTGGGATGTTGTTTTTCCTTCTGCACATTGTAGCATGTCATGTTCTCCAAAACAGCTCAGATGAATTGGGGTGAACTCCTGATTGCTTAAACTAAGGAGCCTGCCCCAACTGACAATTGAACTACATCCTCTTAGATCATTGGTCTACTGACCCGCACCAGCTAGGCACACTCTGATACCTCTAGTGGGAGGAATTGATCATCAGCATCCATTCTCAATCTAAAGAATGCTAAGATATCTTTTGCTTTGAAAGATATGAATGAAATTTGAGGTATATCTCTTCATTCAATGTCACTGTTTTCACACAAAATATGGTTTCATATTTATATTTTTAAATTAAAAAATGTGTTACTGAGTTTCTCCACCTTTCCTTTTTTATTGAATTTACTATAGGCCCGGTGCACACATCCATGCACCAGTGGAGTCCCTCGAGCCTGGCTTGCTGGATCAGGCCTAAACTGGCTCTTTGACATCCCCAGATGGTTCCCAGATCACTAGGGGGCGCAGGCCAGGCCAAGGGACCCACCAGTGCAAGATCAGGGCTGCTGTGAGAAGCGGGAGGTTAGCAAGTCATGGAGGGACGGCAGGAGGGCTCCAGGTCTTGTCCAGCCCATCTTGCTCAATCCAAATCAGCCAGACCCCAGAAGCAAGATAAACTATCAAATGGAGCATCTGCCCCGTGGTGGTAAGTGCATGTCATAACGACTGGTCTATGGGTCAACTGTCTGCTCCCTGGCGGTCAGTGCATGTCATAATGAGCAATTGAGCAGCCTTAGCATATGATTAGTGTATTACACTTTGATTGTTTGAATGGCTGACTGGATGACCAGACAGCATATCAGGCTTCTATTATATAGTATGGAAGCTACATTTCTTAATATGATTATATAGGCTTCATGTATAGAACTCTATCATATTTCATCTGCATATTGCATTATGTGTTCACCTGACTGAGTCAAGTCTCCTTCAATTGCTATATTTTGAAACATTACCTAAGTGTTCTGCACCTGAGGGACGTCCTTTTGCTTCTCTACTTCCTCCTCTTTCAGCTCTCAGACTTCTTACATCACTTCTCTTACTTGATGGAAGTCCACTCCAACTTTGAAAAGATGGTTTCTTGCCATAGTCTACTTTGTTTTTTCCATCCACAGACTAAAATGAGTATACAAATAATATCAATACTACATAACATTTAAACTGAACAAATGAACAACTGCTTGAAACCTACAAATTACTGCAACTAAAATCAAGTTCTACCTCAAATTCTTCTCCCACATAAGCATTTTCTTAAAAAATGACAGAGTTATTTTTCATGGTAAGTTTATGAAAAATGTCATTACTAACAACCTCCCATTAAGGCATCCAACACAGATTTTATTAACAATATATGTTGGTTAATCAAAGTCCTCCAAAGTCCTCTAGTAATAAGGACTAAAATATCTCATATTCCAGGAGAAAACATATAAACTTCTATCTAGTTTTATAGTAGGCTTTTTATTGGTTTTCTGGAGAGAGAGGAAAGGGGAGGGATAGAGAGATGAAAACATTGATGATAGAGAAACCTTCTGATCAGTTGCATCCTGAAATGTTCCATGCTTGCGATCCAGCCTGCTCCCCTGGCATGTCCTCCCTGGCAATGGAAGAGGGGACATCTTGGTTCATGGCTCAATGCTCAACCATTGTGCCACACTGACTGGGCAACATGGATTACTTTTAGGAAAGTGTATGTTACTTCATTTATGTATTGCCAAATTTTATTTCATTTTTTCAGTGCACCCAGCTTACCTAAACTGTTTTTTTTTAAAACAAATAATTCAATCATTCATTCAAAATGATTAGGCATTTTATTCCCAGTCTTTCTTACTTTTACTATTTATTCAGTTAAAATGACAGAAATAAAAATTCCCAGTATGACTACAATCTGTTTGTACATAGTTCTGATCTGTTTATCCATTCTATTTTTCAATAGGACCCTTGCACTATTTTTGGTATTTTTACCTTATTACGCTGTTTTCAGTCAAATGTGTTCCTAAGAAAGCAACCCATCTTGAAGGGGAGAGCTGCTGTGACTAGGAGCCAGCCTCACCACCACCCACATGGCCCTCAGACCTCACCCAGGAACCTAGAGCAACTCCGGCCAAAAACCTGCTATCATGGCTGCAGACCCTCAGACACCAGGACTCCAGCTGCCCCCTGGCTACCTCCTGTGAGTCTTGGAGTGCATGAATGTCCCACCGACCCAACTCCATGGCCATTGGCCCCAAAATTCTGGACCTGGGCTCTCCAGTAACAGCAAAAATGGGAATAAAAAGAAACAACACACAAAGTAAAGAAAAAAGGAATTGACAAAAGAGGAAATAAACAAAACTGAGACATGCAGTATGTCACAAGAGGAATTCAGAATAAGGATCATACGGGATGATTTAGAAATCCACAACTTATGTAAGAACAAAGGGGAAGTCAAAAATTATAACAGCTACAATTAAAAAAAAAAAAAAAAAAACATGATGGAAGTTTTCAACAGTAGCCTAGAAGAACAGAGGACCAAATTGGTCAGTTAGAAAACACGGCAGACAAACACATCCTGAACAACACAATCTGAATAACAACTTGAGAAAAAAATTATAAATCAGGAGGTGATCCTAAGGAACTTTGAGGCAACATGAAAGAAAGTAACTTACATATAATAGAGGTGTCAGAAGGACAAGAAGAGGAACACGGACTAGGAAACCTATTAGAAGAAATAATGATGAACCCTAACACTTGTTTGGCTCAGTGGTTGGAGGGTCAGCCTGCGGACTGAAGGGTCCCAGGTTCGAATATGGTCAAGGGAATCTGCCTTGCTTGCAGGAACATCCCCAGTAGGAAGTATGCAGCAGGCAGCTGATTGATGTTTCTCTCTCATCAATATTTCAAACTCTCTATCCCTCTCCTTTCCTCTCTTTAAAAAATCAATAAGTTATATTAAAAAAAAAGAAGAAATAATGACAGAAAACTTCCATAATCTGGGAAAGAAAGCATTCACACAAGCACAGAGAGTCCCAAACAAGATAAATCCAAAAACACCTATACCAAGACATGCTGTCATTATAATGGCAAATGTTAACTACATAGAGAGAATCTTAACACTGAAGAGAGTTACCTACAAAGTAACACTCAGGAAATTATCAAATTATTTCTCAACAGAAACACATCAAGCTAGAAGGGAATGGGAGGAAATATGCAAGGTGGTGCAAAAGAAGGGACTGAATCCAAGATCACTCTTTCCAGCAAGGATATCATTTAAAATAGAAGGGGATTTCAGGAATGACAGAGGGAACCCAAGGAACTTCACAGACAAAACTAACAAATAAACAAAAAGGGCTAAGGGAGTTTATCACTAAGAAGACAATAATGCAAGGAATGCTAAAGGGTTTGTCATAAAAGCAGAAATAGATGGCAAAGAAGGCATAGAGAACAAAAATGGCTACAAACTCGTCCCTACCAATAATAATATTAATCATAAATGGACTAAATGCTCCATTAAGAAGACGTAAAGTGGCTGAAATGATAAGAAATTATGGCCTACATAGATGTTGTCTAGAAGAAACCCATGATGGTACCAGGGACTCAGACAGACTGAAAGTGGAAAGATGGAAACATATTTTTCAAGAAAGGGAAATTAAAAAACAAAACAAAAACCTAGGGTAGCAATACTTATATCATACAAAATAAACCTTAAAGTGAAGGCCATAAAAAGGGATAAGGAAGGCCACTTCATATTACTAAAGGGATCAAGACTACAAGATAATATAACTCTGGTAAACATATATGCACCCAATGCAGGAACACCAAATACATTAAAAAAAAAAAAAAAAAAAAAAAAAAAAAACACTTCTGGAAAATATCAAGGGAGAGATCAAAAGCAATAAATCCATAGTAGGGGACTTTAATACCCCATTGATATCACTGGATAAATCCTATAGAAAAAAAAATCAGCAATACTAAACAACTCACTAGGTCAAATAGACTTAATCACCACCTTCATAACAAAGCTACAGAATGTACATTCTACTTAAGTGCACATGGGACATTTTCAAATATAGACCACTTGAGACAGAAATAAAGTATCTTCAAATTCAACAAGATGGAATTCATAGCAAGCACCTTCTCAGATCACAATGGTATATTAGATATAAACTACAATAAAATAACAAAAATTCAAATATTTGAAGGATAAACAGTATGTTATTAAACAATGTTTGTGTTATCAAAGAGATCAAAGAAGAGATTGAAAACACCCTAGAAACCAATAACAATCAACACAACAATCCAAAAACAATGTGATGCACTGAAAGCAATCCTGAGAGGGAAGTTCATAACCTACCTCAAAAAACAAGAATAACTGGTAATAAATTATCTAACTCTACAACTTAAAGGATTAGAAAGAGAACAACAAGAAATCCCAGAATGAACAGAAGGAAGGAAATAGAAAAGATCACAGCATGAATAAATCACATGGAGACAAAAAGGAAACAACCAAACAAACAAACAAAACAGTACAGAAGAGAAAAAGCATCACTACTACTTATAAGTACAACCAAGAGGTGGCTCTTTGAAAGGATAAACAAGATTGATGAACTGTTATTGAGGCTCACCAAGAAGCAAAGAGAGAGGACCCAAATAAACAAAATCAGAAATGAAAGAGGCAAAATAACAAAAGACTCCACAGAAATAAAAAAGGGTTATAAAAACAGTATGAACAACTCTATTCCAACAAACTGGTCAACCTAGAACAAAAAAATATATTCCTAGAAAAATACAACCTTCCAACACTCAATCAGGAAGAATAAAGGAATCTGAATAGGCCACTAAATATGGAAAATATGGAAACAGTCATTGAAAACCTTCCAGAAAAAAAAAAAAAAAGCAAGCCCTGGGCTAGACAGCTTCATAGAAGAGTTTTACCAAACAGTCAAAGAAAAACTGAAACCTATCCTCCTCAGACTATTTCAAAGAAATTCAAGGGGAAGGAACACTTCAAAGATCTTTCTATGAAGCCAGCATTACCATAATCCCAAAAACAGATAAAGACACTAAAAGAAAGAGAATTACAAGCCAATATATCTCTGATGAACATACATCCTAAAATCCTCAACAAAATTCTAGCAAATCTGAACCAGCCTTACATTAGAAAGATAATACACCATGACCAATTGGATTTATTCCAGGGATACAAGGATGGTACAAGATCCCAAAGTCAATTAAAATGATGCATCACATAAACAATTTGAGATATAAAAAAATTGCACAGTCACATTAATTGATTCAGAAAAAGCATTTGACAAAACCCAATATGCTTTTTTTTTTGGTAAAAATTCTGAGCAAACTGGGAATAAAGGTATCACACCTCTACATAAGAAAAGCCTTATATGACAAATCTACAGCCAACACCATACTCAATGGGCAAAAACAGAAACCATCTCTCCTTAAAACAGGAACAAAGCACGAATGTCCATTCTCACCACTTCTTGAAACAGTACTGGAAGTGCTAACCACAGCAATAAGACAAAAAGAAGTAATAAGTGGCATTCCAAATGGAAAAGATGTAAAACTGTCATTATTCAAGGATGACATGATATTGTACATAGAAATCCCTAAAGACTCCATCAAAAAACTACTGGACTTAATAAATGAATTTGGCAAAATAGCAGGATGCAAAATTAACACCCAGAATTCTATGAATTTTGATACACCAATAATGAACTCACAAAAAGAGAAACTGAACAAACAAAGAACAAACATACAATAATCACATTTACCATTGCAATAAAGAAATTAAGATACCTAGGAATAAACGTAACTAAAGAGGTAAAAGATCTATACTTGTATAACTACAGGACATTGAAAAAAGAGAGAGGAAGACAAACAAATGAAAGAATATACCATTTTCATGTATTGGTAAATCAACATCACTAAAATTGCCATATTATCCAAAGTAATCAATAGATGTACAGCAATGCCCATTAAAATACTAAAGGCATATTTCACAGACATAGAACAAAGTCTGCAAAACTTCATCCTAGTATATAAAAAGTCAAGGGCCGCCACAACCAAATCAAACAGACAGACTACTGTACAGCAGATTGCATTGGGCGACCAGGCCAGCAGGAGTGTTAGTGAGGGACGACCAAATGACTGAACAGCAGGCTGCAAGGAGTGATCAGGCCGGCAGGGGTGATAATTAGGGATGACCAACAACTGAACAGCAGGCTGTGTGGGGCAACCAGACCAGTTATGGGGGGGGGAAGGGCAGTTGGGAGTGACTAGGCCAGCCGGTGGGGCAGTGAGGGGTGTCTAGATAAGTAGAGGGGGGCTTTTGGGGGTGACCAGGATGGCTGGGGGAGCAGTAAGGGGTGGTCAGGCCTGTGGTGGTGGGCAATTGGGGGCGACCAGGAAAGCACCGGCGGGGCAGTTAGGGGCAGCCAGGCCAGCAGGGTAGACAGTTAGGGGCGATCAGCCTGGCAGGCGGAGGAGGTTAGGGTTGATCAGGCTGGAAGGGGGTCAGTTAGGGGCAATCAGGCAGGCAGGCAGGTGATCAGTTAGGAACCAGAGGTCCCAGATTATGTTAGGGTTGTCTGACTGGTTTTAGGTCTGATCCCATGAAGGGTCCCGGATTAGAGAGGATGCAGCCTTGGCTGTGCAGGTACCCCCCCCTTTGCATGAATTTCATGCACCATGTCTCTAGTATGAAATTAAAAAAGACCCAGAATACCCATATTATGAGAAAGAAGAACAAAGTAGGCGGATCACAATACCAGCTCTCAAGCTATATTACAAAGCCATTGTTCTCAAGGTGGCTGGTACTGGTGCAAGAACAGACAAATATATTAATTGAACAGAACTGAGAACCCAAAATACACCCAAGCCATTAAGCTCAATTAATATTTGACAAAGGTGGCAAGAGCATAAAGTTGAGTCAAGACTGTCTCTTCAATACATGGTGTTGGAGAAATTGGACAGATACATGCAAAATAATGAAACTAGACCACCAACTTAAACCATACAGGAAAATAAATTCAAAAAGAAAAAAGGCCTTAAACGTAAGATGGAAACCAGAAAAATCTTAGAAGCATCTAAAAGCAGCAAAATAACAGACATATTTCATAGAAGTTCTTTACTGATGCAACTCCTATGTGAATGGAAACTAAGGAGAAAATAAACACATGGGACTACATCAAAATAAAACAAACAAACAAACAAAAATTTTCTGCGGAGAATAGAAACAATCAACAACACCAACAAAAAAACAAACAAACAAAAAAAAACAGGAAAGCTCACTGCACGGGAGAAAGTATTTGCCAATGTTATATCCGATAACGCCTAATCTCCAAAAGTTATAGGGAACTCACCCATCTAATAAAAGGATGAAAAACAATCCAATAAAAAATGGGCATAGCACTTGAGTAGACTCTTTTCTAAAGTGGACATATAGAAGGCCAAGAGACATATTAAATAATGCTCAAAGTCACTAATCCCTGAAGACATGCAAATCAAATGACAATGAGATACCATCTCACAGCTGTCAGATTGGTTACCATCAACAAATCAACAAACAACAAGTGCTGGTGAACATGTGGAGACAAAGGAATCCTCTTGCACTGTTGGTTGGAATGCAGACTGGTGCAAACACTGTGGAAAACCGTATGGAATTTCCTCAGAAAAATTATGAAGGGAATTCCCATCTGATCCAGTATTCGACCTACTAGAGATATATACCAAGCAATGAGAAACATCAATCCTAAATGACTCACTAGATCAGATGGACTTAACTGACATCTTCAGAACATTTCACCCCAAAGCCACAGAATATACATTCTTCCAAGTGCCCATGGGACATTTTCAAAAATACACCACATATTGGGTCACAAGCAAAGTTTCCCCAAATTCAAGAAGACTGAAATCATACCAAGCATCTTCTCTGACCACAATGCCATAAAATTAGAAATAAATTACAATAAAAACAATTCAAAAATCTCAAACACTTGGAAGCTGAATAGGATGTAATTAAATAATGACTGGGTTACCAATGAGATCAAAGAAGAAATTAAAATCATCCTGGAAACTAATGACAACAAAAGCACAACGATCCAAAATTTCTAGGACACAATGAAAGCAGTCCTGAGAGAGAAGTTTATAGCTTAACAGGCCTACCTGAAAAAGAAAAACAAAATGGTAGTAAACCATCTAACTCTACAACTCAAAGAATTAGTAAGAGAGCAACAAGAAAAGCCCAGAGTGAGCAGAAGGAAGGAGATAATAAAGTTCCGAGCAGAAATAAATGACATAGGGACCAAAAAAAAAAACAAAAAATCAAACAAAAAAAAAAAAAGATCAATGAAACCAAGAGCTGGTTCTTTGAAAGCTAAATGAGGTTGATGAACCTCTAGCCAGGCTCACCAAGAAGCAAAGAGAAAGGACCCAAATAAACAAAATCAGAAATGAAAGAGGAGAAATAACAACAAACCCCACCGATATACAAAGGATTGTTAAAAAATAATACGAACAACTCTATTTCAACAAACTGGACAACCTGGAGGAAATGGACATATTCCTAGAAAATTACAACCTTCCAAAACTCAATCAGGAAGATTCTAAACAACTCAATAGGCCGATAACTATGGAAGAAATTGAAGCAGTCATTAAAAAGCTCCCAGCAAAAACAAAAACAAACAAACAAACAAAAAAAAACAACGCCCGGGACCAGATGGCTACTAAGGGAGTTATACCAAACCTTGAAGGAAGAACTAAAACCTATGCTCCTCAGACTATTCCAAAAAATTCAAGGGGAAGGAGCACTTCCAAACTACTTCTATGAAGACAGCATCACCCTAATACCCAAACCAGCTAAATACCACACAATGAAAGAGAAATATAGGCCAATATCCCTCATGAGCATGGATGCCAAAATCCTCAACAAAATTCTAGCAAATCAGATTCAGCAATTCATCAGAAAGATCATACACCATGACCAAGGAGGATTTATCCTGGGATGCAAGGATGGTACAATATCTGCAAGTCAATAAACATGATACATCACATAAACAAATTGAGACGTAAAAATCACATAATAAACATAATAAAAGCCATATATGAAAAGCCCACAGCCAACATCATACTAAATGGGAAAAAAACTAAAACCATTTTCCCTAAGAACAGGAACAAGACAGGGATGCCTACTCTCACCACTCCTGTTCAACATAGTACTGGAAGTACTACCCATTGCAATTATACAAGAAGAAGAAATAAAAGGCATCCAAAATGGAAAAGAAGAAGTAAAATTGTCCTTATTCACAGATAACATGATATTGTACATAGAAAACCCTAAAGACCCCATCAAAAACTCTTAGGCTTACTGGATGAATTTGGCAATGTAGCAGGATACAAAATTAATGCCAAGAAATCTATGGCATTTCTTTACACAAATAGTGAACTTATAGAAAGAGAGAATAAAAAGCAATTACATTTACCATCACACCAAAAAAAAAAAAAAAAGATACCTAGGAATAAACTTAACTAAGGAGGTAAAAGATCTATATGCAAAAAACTACAGGACACACACACAAAAAAAGAGATAGAGAGAGACATCAACAGATGGAAGAACATACTGTGTTCATGGATTGGTAGAATCAATATCATCAAAATGTCCATACTACCCAAAGCAATCTACATATTCAATATCATCCCCATTAAAATACCAGCAGCATATTTCACAGACTTACAACGATCTTTCCAAAAATTCATCTGGAATAAAAAAAAAAAAATAGCTGCAGCAATTCTGAGAAAGAAGAACAAAGTAGGTGGGATCCCAATACCAGATATCAAGCTGTATTACAAAGCCACTGTTCTTAAAACAGCCTGGTACTGGCACAAGAACAGACATATAGATCAATGGAATAGAATAGAGAACCCAGAATGTGGGAACCCCTTTTACATCCCACGGGATTCAGGGTTTTGGTTCAGGGTTCGGGTTCTGGAGAAGGCCGCAAGCAAATGAAAGCGAATTAAGAAAAGTATTAATTTGGGAATATTGGGGGCCAGACAGGTGCCCACCTCTAGTGGGAGGACTACACACTGCTCAGGCCATGCAATCCATTTTATTGAGACTTTGGGATACACCTATAGCCCTTAGGCAGGAAACTCCAATAAAATAAATTTACATAGACAAACAGAGGTGGAGGCTGCTTCAGCTAACAATGTTTCAACTAAACAGTGAGTGATTAGAGCAATTCAGGTTGTTTACCAGCCTTCTGGGTTTCCTGTCCACATCTTTCTATTAGTGAGACAATGATCAGTTTCCAGCACCAGAAAATGACCCAAACCACTATGCCCAATTAATATTCGCAAAGGAGGCATGAACATACAATGAAGTCAAGACAGTCTCTTCAATAAATGGTGTTGGGAAAATTGGACAGATACATGCAAAAAAATGGAACTAGACCACCAACTTACACCATACACAAAAATAGACTCAAAATGGATAAAGACTTAAACATTAGATGGGAAACCATAAAAATACTAGACGAATCCACAGGCAGCGAAATCTCAGACATGCTGAAGGAACTTCTTCACTGTTACTGCTCCTCGGGCAATGGAAACTAAAGAGAAAATAAACAAATGAGACTATATCAAAATAAAAAGCTTTTGCACAGCAAAAGAAACCATCAACAAAACAACAAGAAAGCCCACTGCATGGGAGAACATATTTGCCAATGTCATCACCGATAAGGGTTTAATCTCCAACATTTACAGGGAACTCATACAACTTAACAAATGAAGATAAACAATCCAAACAAAACATGGGTAAAGGACCTAAATAGATACTTTTCAAAGGAGGACCGAAGGAAGACCAAGAGACATATGAAAACATCCTCAAAGTCACTAATTATCTGAGAGATACAAATCAAAGTGTTATGCCCAGAGTTCAGGGTCCCCAATAATCAACCACCAGGAAGCCTTGTCTCCTATGCAAAAGCAAAGAGTCTTTATTCAAACCCGGGTTTGGCTCCCAGCCTCCTCCTGATGCAGCAGTGGGGCCAGAGAGCGATCCCCGGGGGAGCGATGGGTTATAAAGGGTTGGATAATTGGGTGGGCTTAGGGAAGTGACGTGGGTTACAGAGATTGCTTAATTTGGACTGAGTCTACTTCTCTACACTCCTATTGGCAGGTTTATGCAACTGTTACATTCTCACGATTTTCTAAGAAAAAGGAGTCATATACATAGTTACACAGGATGGAGGGTACAGTACATTTTGTGCTGTCCTGCTCTGCCCTTTCAAAAGCAACAATGCGGAACCATATCACACCTATCAGAATGGCTATCATCAAGAAATCAACACACCAGAAGTGTTGGTGAGGATGCTGAGAAAAATGTACTCTTTTGCACTGCTAGCAGGAATGCAGACTGGTGCAGCCACTGCAGTGAACAGTATGGAGTTTCCTCAGAAAACTAAAAATGGAACTCCCATTTGACCCAGTGATCCCACTTCTAGGAATATATCCCAAGAAATTAGAAACAGCAATAGAAAGGATGTATGCACCCCTATGTTCATAGCACCACAATTCACTATAGCTAAGATTTGGAAACAGCCTAAGTACCCATCAGCAGATAAGTGGATTAAAAAACTGTGGTACATCTACACAATGGAATACTACACTGCAATAAAAAAGAAGGAGTTCTTACCATTTGCAACAGCATGGATAGAACTGGAGATCATTTTTCTAAGTTAAATAAGCCAGTCAGAGAAAGATAAATACCACATGATCTCACTCATTTGTGGAATATAATAAACAACATAAACTGATGAACAGGGACAGATCCAGAGACAGAGAAGCATCAATCAGACTGCCAAACCTCAGAGGGAAGATAGGGGAGGGTGGGGAAAGGAAGAGAGATCAACCAAAGAACTTGTGTGCATGAATATAAGCCTAACCAATGGACACGAACACCAGCAAAGTGAGGACATGAGTTAGGGGGATGTTGGGGAGTGAATGGAGGGATGAGGACACATATGCAATACATTAATCAACAAAGAAATTTAAAAAGAGGTTCAAGTGTTGTTATTTGGTCACTGACTTTACAGGAGGCTCAGGTGGAGCACCACCAATATGCAGGCCTATTCTGACTTATGTTGTATACAGTCACTGAGATGATTACCATAGCCGCAGAACAGATGGTTTTGATGGGGAGAGTGGACGGCAATGATTGCAACAGCTGGTGGGACAACTCTGTATGAGATCCCTAGCATGGTGCTGGCTGGGATCATAGGATTCACCATCTACAGAGGAGAAAGTGAATCATGCAGTACAGTAGCTCAACTTATCGGGCTCCTCTGGGAGAGTCAGTGGGGAAGTCCCTGTGACAGACAAAGTAGACACTGAAATTAAAAATGATGCTAAGGTACGGACAACATTTAATTTATAAAGAAATTGTCTTCTGTTATTTAAGAATGACTAAAAGCAAATGGTGGGTCTGGGGAAGAATCAAGAATTGCAGATCCCTTTATGAAGTTTCTGCATAGGATACAAAGTGTGAATTATTCAGGGTTTTTTCATAAGTGTTGATTTAAATTACAATATACTTAAATGTTTAAATTGAACACCTGTATTGTTAAAATTTTCAGAATAAATTTTTTCCTCAAAATGCAATCTCTTGTCCAATTTTACCCCAAACATGTAAGTACAAGGTGTTGGATGGTGAGTTGCATTCTTGGCTCTAAATTTCCCCATGTTTCCTTTGACCATAAGTGCATACTAGTACAGTCTTTGAACTGAACTCAATGCAAAAGAAAGCAATGTGCTTCGTCTTCATGGCATGCTGCCTTGTTTTCCAATTAGAGCAAGCAAAGAGTTGAGGAACCTCCAACAGGCTGCAAAACAACTGTTGACCTCCTCCCTGTGGCATTTTATATGTCCTCAACCTTTAAAGGAATAGAGTAAGTAGGAAAAGAAATTACAGAAGGAATGATATAAAAGTTTGAAGAAGTCTAAATGTAAGCATCCTTTTGCTTATTGAAATGACATCAGCACTTTTCTGAAGTGGGAATAATAAGATTGAAACAGAGATTGCCAGTTAAACGGAAAGAGTTAGCATCCCTGACTATACTTCTGAATGAAATGAACAGAAGTTTCATTAGATAGTGATATGTATTTTATTGTAGAACTACTCATGCACTTTCTCTTCAACAGTTTGACAATTAATTCACCACAAAGGTATGCTTTCTCAAACATTGAGCTATCTTGAATCCTAAGTATTTTTTATTAGTGAATGTAAACAAACATCACAAATGGGAGAGGTTTTTAAAAGCACACCTATTGGACTGTTGAGTGTAAAGTTATCAACAAGCCTTCCAACTTGAATTTTTAAAAATTACCACAAAATTGTGTGGCTTTACTTGGGGCAAAGACCAAAGTAGTTAGCATAATAAATGTCAGGAGGATGATGGACTTAGATATTCAACAGAATTTAAAATCTGTCTATTATTACCTAATGCTAGCCGAACAGCGGAAAGCAATTCCTCTAAGTTGATCACCCTTTATTTTTAACCAAACCTTATCTTTGTGCTTGCTTTTCTAATGAGCAAAATGTTTAAATAAAAAGCAGTGTGTCTGGACAGTTGGGGAACCACTGACTAGAGAGTAAGTACCCGTCTGGCTCCTTCAATGCCTTCTAAATTTATATTTCTTGTCTAGTGTATCCATTTATGTTACAGCCCCTTCTCCTAATTCCTGAACCCTTGCTGCAAAAAGGACTGAGGCATTTATGTCGCCCAAGACAGGGAATGGAGAAGAAGTTTTGCCAGAGCAAACAAAGGAAGTCCAAGGGAAAACAGGTGGGATCACCGGGAAAAAAGGTGGGGAGATTCACTAAGCATTAAGCTAGCGCCAAGCATTGGAATTCCTGATCCAAAATGGGCGAGGGTGTCTTTTGTTTCAAGCCAGGCCATAATGGGTATGGATTTGTCCAAAAGAAAAAAAAAAATATATCATTGTAAATCTTTAGCTTCCATGCTCAAGGATAAAGAAATTCAAATGTCAAAATGTACTCTATTAATTTGGCTCAAGAAAAAGCAGTGCTTTTGTCATATTAACTATGTGGGTCTTGTTCAAATTGCATTGTGCCTAATTTGTATTGGGATCAAAAGTCTGTAATGATTTAAAAAGCACTGCCACCAGATCCTCCACCTCTGGTGTGGAAAGGCTCAGCAGCTAGAGAGGATAGAGCAATTACTCTTCTTGGAGGGGGACTCTTCAATGCTTTGTTTAAAAATTACCATAGCACACCTTGGGACAGGCAGAGTTTAGCTAAAATATCTTTAAAGGGTAGTCAATGCTATGGAGAGAATAAATCATGGAAAAGAACTTTGATTTATTAAGTCTTGTCTATATGTTTGTTGATTTGTCCTTTATGTTTGGTTTAATGCATTTATTGTTAGTTTATTAGGCATGCCTTTATTTAATTTAATAAGAAAAGAAACCTAGGTGACCAGGCCATTTAATGAATTTCCCCAGAGCAAACAGGATGTGGGGGTGGGGACACACGTGGCCCATTTACCAATAATTCTTTTATTTTAGTGAACCTGTAAAATGGATGCCCACTCTCGAGAGTGCTATTTAAAGTCTTATTTTCGCCATGTTTTTTCTTTCCTGGTCCGTCACTTAACATTTAGCAGAATTTGGGGATATGTCTGGGATTTATGTACTCATGAAGAGAAAAGGCTGACTTAAGATAAAAGTGTGCTCCCTCTGATCTTAGATGGGTCTTGGGCTGAGCTCAATTGCTTTATGGATGATATAGAATAAACCCAGGAGAGTTTTTATAAGGAAAAAAAAAAAGATAGCAAAAATGACCTAAAAAAATATACAGGCTGGGTTTAGGAAACAAAATTAGCCTTTCCATAATAAAGGGTAGTTTTTGAATAATAATGGACCATATTCCATTGTTAACATTAAAGCACTGAAAGTCAGTAAGTTTTCTCTGTTACAGAATTTGCCAAAGAAAATGCCTTGAATAATAGTAATTGGCTTTAATGTCTCAAAATTGTTGAAATACAGATAAATAGGTGAAACTAAAATGTAGGATTTGTGGTTGAGAGGTTTGCGATGCGGGAAACAAGACATGGAGTCCAGGTGATAAAAAGCAGGGCAGTTTTTAATCTTGCACTCCCAGGCGAAACTCCCTGGTCCTAGAGTGGGCCAAAAAGGGGGCATAGGTACTTCTTTTATTCAGCTGTTTAGTGAGGGGAGGGTGGAGGACTTGAGAGGTGTGGAATTCCTGCCTCAGGCAAGGGTCTGGGAAGGCACCTGTTATCTTTGTCCCCATCTACCTTGCAGATGCTTGCATCAGCTCTGAACTTCCCCCTCTGCCTGGACCTAACATCCAGGGCTTTTGGTGATAGGGGGCGCTGAAATCCTCCTGGCTAATTCCTGATGACCAGGGGCGAAAAGGGTGGGGGATGTTAAAGACCAGGGTAAGGCAGAGGTGGGTTGAGGGGCAGCTGAGTGTAGTGATGCAGCAGGAGCTGGTTAACAGTCACCTGAGACATTTCTGTGATCCTGGAGCTGATGAATTTGAGGAGGCAGGGAGCTAGGGAAAAAAAGACACAGATGAGAATTAGGGGCCCTTTCGGGGATAGGATCCAGGTAGCTAAAGGGCTTTGGAGACAGCTGAAAAGAGAGTTGTCCCGGGAGTGTCTTGCACATGATTCTTCACTCAGCTTAGTCAGAGTCTGCACGTTCTATTCCACCACTCCGGACTCATTGATGTAGTAGCAGCATTCTTCTTGAAGGAACATGCAGGTTCCTCCTCTTTCCGCAGTAAGAAGGTCTAGGGCCCTTCAGTTCTGCAGGGCTATTTGGGCTACCAATGTTACTTGCCATTGAAGAGAGGCTAAGGAGGTAGTAGTAGACTCCAGGGCTATCTGTACTTTGTCATTGATATTCTGAGCAGAGATTATGCTGTTCCTGAGGGCCGCCCCAGCTAGGCCTATCGAGGCAGCAATACTTACCCCCAACATGACAGGGAGGAAGGTGGCCTGGCGATCCCGAGGGTGTGATGAAGGGGGCAACCAGGCAAGCTCTGACTCTCCATATAAGGTTAGTTGGGGAACTACTGTGACCAGGAAGCAAGGCCTGGGGTCATAGGATTTTATGCAGTTGCTTAAGGTGCCATTACACCAAAAGAAGGTACCTGTGCTGGCCTTGGTGGGACATGCTGCAGTGTGGTTTTGGGTACAGTTCCAAGTGACCCATCCCACAGGTACCGGGTTGCTGGTCTGGTAGCATAACCGCGGGGGCAAGGTGGGTTCCAGAGTTTCGGGTTCCCAGAGGGGAATGCCAGCCAGGGGAGGTTGACATTCACTGTGTCCTTGGGTTCCTGGAGGAGTCATGAGTGGGACGGCAGTTAGCAAAGGTCTTTGGAGAGAGACACATAAAAAGCAGTGCGAGACATTGGGCAGGGTGCGGGTCTCGTTAAGGAATAGTAGAGTGTGTTGGATAAACTGGAGCCAAGAAGACAGGACTTTTACCAGGGGGAATCAGACAGCTTCCCTTTAAGGGAATGTTCGGCCTATAGGATGCTTTGGAGATCTGGATTTGGGCCTCCTGGGCCATGAAATATTCCTGGGAGATGTAGATGGTCCCTGAAGGGGTTGAACTCCAACCACCCCCTTATAGTTTTCCCATAATGCCCACATCCCATCGCTGGCCCCAGGGGTCCCGGACCCTGATGTTGAAGGTCCAGTCCTTCCAGAAAAAGGGACCAGCCCTGACCTGATTGTAGGCATCATGGATGACACAGCCTGACCAGCGGCAACCCCCATAGGTGTTGACGTCTTGATTACACCTATCTGGGTTCCACTGGTCGTAAGCAAAGCAGGCATATGGTCAGCCACCATTGGACACTGACCGGAGTTCGACAGCAATCAGGATCTCTGTCTAGCATCCGACCAGAGGGCAGTCCTGAGATCCTACCTGCCGGGTAACTTGTGTGCTGTCCTGGTGGTAGGTTTCACTTCAACCTCCACACATAAGCAGGTGGGCGTGGGTGTAGATTGCCCAGGGATGGGAGGAGGAGAAAGAGTGGGAGGGAGGCTAAGGCGGAAATTAGTGGGGCCCAACACCTCACATTCATAGAAGTCATGCTGTTCCGGGGTCCTCTTTTGTCTGGAGAGGTGGTGCCACGATGGATCTTCCAGTAGTTTGGCTGCAGTGGTGGTTGTGAGGATTTCTGTGTGAGGTCCCATCCAAGTGGGTTCCAAGGCCTTGGGATGTAGATTCTTAAGGAGAACTGAGTCCCCGGGCTGGAGGGGTGGTCCTCGCGAGCCTTGGTCAGCTGGTTCTGGCTTGGGTAGAAACCTGTCAGCGTGTTCCCGGAGCAGCTGCCTGGGTAGAGACAGGTATGAAAGATAAGTAGCCAGGAGAGGAGGGTCAGGAGGGAGATGACAGTTGAGCAAGAAGGGTCTCCCATATGGGAGTTCAAAAGGGCTTAAAAAGGTGGGGCTCCTTGGTGTAGCCCGGATTCTGGTCAGGGCCATGGACAGGAGATCCGGCCAGGGGCTGCGGATTTCTAGAGAGGGTTTTGTTAGATGGTCTTTAAGGAGGCCATTGGCCCTCTCAACCTTACCCGATGATTGTGGTTGGTAGGGTATGTGCACTTTTTAGGAGATGCCAAGTGAGGCGCTAACCTGCTGAACGACACTTGATATAAAAGCCAGGCCGTTGTCTGATTTTATGGAGGTGGGGAGGCCGAACCTTGGGATTATGTGTGTTATTAGCGTCTCAGCCAAAACCTCAGCAGTTTCCTTGAGGGTAGCGAAGGCCTCTACCCACCCTGTCAAGGTGTCTACCATGGTAAGCAAATATTTGGTCTTCTTGTGGTGAGGCATATAGGTGAAGTCTACCTGCCAGTCCTGCCCTGGGAGGTGTCCCCTCATTTGATGGGTAGGAAAGTTGGGGCACATTCCTCCCTGGGGTGAGACAGCTGCACACGTGGAGGAGGAAGAGCAGACACTCATGACTGCCTCTCGCAGTGTGGGCGAGGTGAAGAGGGGTTCGAGGAACCTCCAAAGTGCCAGCGGTCCAATGTGCAATGACTGGTGGACCTGTTGGGCAATGGCCCCTACCTGATCCTTGAGAAGGGCGATCTTGTTATTTATGAAGATCCATCCCTCAGGACCAGAAGAGCCTCCCCGTTGTAGGAGTTTATTTTTTTTCTTCTTCTGTATACTGAGGGGTAATGGAGGGAAGGGAAAGGAACAGGACCGGGGCTGGGGACCCTTCACCCTGAGTTAAGCCACTGGCCACCGCGTCTGCATGGGCATTTCCCCATGTAACTATCGAGGAGTCTGTCTGATGGCCTCAGCAGTGCACAATGGCTACCTGAGAGGGAAGTTGTAAGGCATCAAGTAAGCGGGTTATGAGTCTAGCGTTGAACATAGGTGAACCTTTAGTAGAGAGAAAGCCCCTCTCCCTCCAAATTACCGAGTGGCAATGGGCTATCAGAAAGGAATATTTGGAGTCTGTATATGTTTACCCTCCTCCCTTTGGCCAAATGCAGCGTCCTGGTCTGCACAATGAGCTCAGATTTTTGAGAGGTGGTACCATCTGGGAGCCGGGTCGCCTCCAGGATCTGCTAGAGTGTTACTACCACATAGGAGGCTTTCCGAAGTCCCTGGGGGTCTAGGCATGAACTTCCATCCACAAACAGAGTTAACTCAGGATTAGAGAGAGGAAGATCTGAGAGTCCCGCCCAAGGTTGAGTGAGGGCCTAGATGACCTCGGGGCAGGAGTGCATTGCCACAGGATTGGTGGAGGCAGCAGGAAGGAGAGTGGCTGGGTTCAGGGCTGGGGACTGAGTTAGGGAGATGTCAGGACTCTTGAGGAACAGGAAATGAAGTTCCTACATGTGAGAGGAGGCCAGGAGAGATAAGGATCGGTGTGACAGAAGATCCTATAGCCTATGGGTGGAGAAGACCTGTAAGGGTTGCTGGAGGCAGATCTTCTGGGCCTCCTTGGGGAGGGCAGTGGCTGTAGCCAGAGCCTGGAGGCAGGGCTGCCATCCTCAAACCGTGGGATCAAGCTGTCTGGAAATGTAGGCTACTGGGGTGAAGGCTAGCTCTAGGTGCTGGGTGAAGTCCCCATAGCTATTCCCTGTTTCTCATCAGTAAATAGTTGGAAAGGCTTAGAGATGTCCGGGAGAGAAAGAGGGGGAGAGGCCAGAAGGGCATCTCGGAGCTTAGAAAAAGCCTGGCGAATGAGGGAGGGTGAGGAGAGGGGGCCTATTGGTGTTTATTTAGCGGACTGTATAGAGGCTTAGCTAGGAGAGAAAAATTTGGGACCCAGTAGCAGAAGAATCCTACTAACCCTAGAAAGGACAAGATCTGTTCCGCAGAAGTGGGAGGCTGTAGGTCTTGTATTGCCTGTGCTCGGTCACCTGTCAGTCCTCGGGAATTGGGAGTCATACAGATCCCCCAAGTAAGTGAAGGTGGGGGCCGACAGTTGTGCCTGGCAGGAGACACACGGTATCCTTTGTCCCCTAGAAAGTTGAGGAGGCCAGCTGTCTGACTCCGAGAAATGTCTAAAGAGGGGCTGCAGAGAAGGAAATCATCTACATACTGGAGAAGAGTGCTGGGTTCTAATGAGCATTGTTGGAGGTCTCTGGGTAAGGCCTGGCCAAACAGATGAGGGCTGTCTCTGAATCCTTGGGGCAGAACCTTCCAGGGGAGTTGGCAGGATACCTGCTCATCTGGGTCCTCCCAAGTAAATGCAAACAGAAGGTAAGAGTCTGGATCCAGAGGGATGGTCAAGTACGGAAAGTGGGTGGTACAGATGGGATGTGAGCAAGGAGAGTGTAAGGATTGGGTACCACCAGGTGGATGGGGACCACCGCTTCATTGATTAGTCAGAGGTCCTGCACCAGCCGGTAGGTCCCGTCTGCCTTCCTAACAGGGAGGATGGGGGTGTTCCAGGGAGAGTCAATAGGCATGAGGAGACCCTGCCCAAGAAGCCAAGTAATGAGAGGTTTGAGGACTCAGCGATGAGTTAGGGAGATGGAAAACTGTGGATGGGAGGGAAATGAGGTGGGGTCCTTAAGTCTGATCCTGACCGGGGTATGATGTCTAGTAACCACCGAGGTAGAGGTGTCCAATATTTTGGGTTGACTACCAACACAGGCAGTGGGGGATCAGTGTTCCCATGAAGGGAGGGAGCCAGGAGCAGAAGAAGCAGGGAGGCTGAAGGACTCCGAGTGAGCTACAGAGTGGCCCCTAGTTGATTAGGATATCTCATCCTAAAAGGGGCATGGGGCACGAAGGCATAACTAGGAATGAGTGGGTTATAGGACTATTGTTGAGGAGAGAGGGAAGGGGACCGGTGGCCAGCAGGCAGGTGGATTTGCCGTCAATACCCATGACCGAGATCATGGAAGCAAACACTGGCCTGGAAAAGGAGGGCAAAACAGAAAAGTTAGGCCCTTTATCAATCAAGATGGAGATCTGCTTACCTGCTACCTGGAGCTTTACCCAGGGCTCGGCGAGGGTGATAGGGGTTGTCAAGTTTGGGCATCTTCAGTCTTCAGCCAGTCCCAACATGGCCAGTGGTGGGTCATGACCTGGAAGGATGGCCCCTGTATGTTGAGACGCAGAGGGCCCATCACTTTTCCAAGGGCAGTCACTTTTCCAGTGGCCGCTTTGACCACACGCCGGGCAGGGCTTGGTTGGAGCCCAGGGTTGAGGGCATTGTTTAGCCCAGCGGCCTTCGTTTCTGCATTTGAAGCATTCTCCCGGTTGCGCTCGTCCTTTCGTTGCACCCCCACCACTCACAGTCCCCCTTGGACCATGAATGGCTGCCGGCCTTAGGGCAGCTACCAAGGCTTGAGTTTCCAGGTGCACCTTTTGTAGAAGTCGGTCCTCCCAATCTGATTCTGCCTGCTACTCATGGACATTGAAAACCTTAAATGCCATATTCACCAGATCCCAGACAGGGGTCTGAGGGCCATCCTCTGCCCTTTTAAACTTTTTTCAAATATCTGGGGCTGACTGTGAAATGAAGTGAGTGGCTAGAACTGTTGCTCTGGCCGGGAACCCAGGGTCCAGACAAGTATATAAGGTCAGAGCGTCAGTCAGCCTGTTATGGAAGACCTCAGAGTTCTCATCTGGTCCCTGAGTAACTTCCCTCAGCTTGTCAAAATTAACTACCTTGTGGGAGAAGGCTTGTAGGCCGGCCATTCGTCATTGGAGCATCTGGTCGAGACATCGGCGCCCGTCTCACCCTTCGGGGATATCCAGTTGATAATCCCAGCCTGGTTACTGACGAGGAACGGCCTTGGCCCCCACTGGCATAGAGGCATCTGTAAGGTGGATCTGATCTGCGTGGTCCGTAGCTGCTCCTAAGACTCTTTTGCTTTCATCTGATGTTAGGGTAGAAGAAAGAATGACATGAATGTCATGCCAGGTGAGGTCATAGGCCTGAGAAAGGTATCGGAATTCCTTGACAAACACGGTGGGGTTGGTGGAAAAGAACTCCAGCTGCTTCTCAATCTGGGAGAGATCCCACAGAGAGAAGGGAACATGGACCTTGACCACTCCCTCAGCCTCTGCAACTTCCCGGAGGGGGCAGAGGAGAGGAGGAGACTGAAAGCTGGTGTGCCTGCTGACTGGGGAAGCAGGCGGGGGTGGGAGAAGGGGAAGGTCAGCAGGTAAGGGAGAAGGCTCTGGGGGAGGGGGCGGCGAAGGGAGGTTGGGGAGTGAGGATGGGGGAAGGGAGGGAACAGAAGGCAGGGCAGAAGGAGGCAGGGCAGAAGGAGCCCTATAGTAGGGAGGCAGTCAAGTTGGAGGGGAAGAAAGATTCTCAGGGGGTTCAGATAAGGCGGAAAGTGGAGGGGTCTCGGTAGGCAGAGAGAGATTCTCGTGAGCTAGGAGGTCCTGGGAGGTGGAACAGGTGGAGCAGAGGGAGGGACGGGAGAGCATATTGAAAAAGGCCTGGACATATGGAACTTACAGCCATTTCCCAGCTCGTTGGCAGAAATTGTTGAGGTCAGTCAGAATGTTAAAATCGATTTTCCCATGTTCAGGCCATGTTGACCTGTTGTCCAATTCATACTGAGGCCATGCCATGGTACAGAAGTTTATGAGGTGTTTAGGACGCAGATCCTGGGACAGGCCCATCTTACCAGATTGGTGAAGAGACACCCAAGGGGTGTTGTAGGATCAGATTTGGATTTCTGATTGCCCATTTTGAAACCTAGGGCCAGTAGCAGAGGCCCAAGGATTGGCGTTCCAATCATTGAGACAAGGCTATGGACAGGGACCCGAGCGATGGCATGGGACGTCTCCCCCACCCCCTGGGGTCCGGAGTGAGGCCAAGAGTCTGGGGAAACCAAGGGGGGCAGGAACGTCTTGACTACCACCCCAGGGTCAGAACCTCTCTTGGAAAAGTCCGGAGGGCTATGCCCGGAAGGCAATCTCTGACTTGGGCCGCGATTTAAGACAGAGATTCCATGATGACCACTAGGAATCAATCGGGACTGGGACTCACCCGCTGATGCTGCCGAACTGGAGAGAAGCCTGATGGTTCCGGAGATTCAAGAGGGAGGGGTACCCCAAATGGGATACACACTCAATCCCCTCCCGGGTTTCAGCTCCAGATGAGAGGTTTGTGATGCAGGAAACAAGACCCAGAGTCCAAGCAATGAAAAGTGGGGGCGGTTTTAATCTTGCGCTCCTGGGCGAAACTCACCATCTACCTTGTAGATGCTTGCATCGGCTCTGGACTCCCCTTCCCCCCCCCCCCCCCCAATGTCTCAAACTAACAGTGGTGGAGCTTTTCAGTGATAATTCTAGATAGTGGGGGTCCAGTCTCCCTGGGGAAAGACTAGCTGCTCTTTCTGATAGAGGAGGGGGCTGGTCTCATTTCCCTCAGCAGCAACACTTAGATGTTATCTCTGAGGAAAAATGTGGTAATTTTACCTTCAAGTGGAGTGACCTGGAGGATTGCTTCCCTGCTTCCCCCTCCTTTCGCCAGTCAGAAACACAGTTTTCCAAAGTCTCTGGCAACTTAAAACTTTGGAGTTTGCTGAATTAAATAATAAAACTTATTAAATGTCTAGGTATTTTTAAATGAAAAATTATTGAAATGTTAATCTGACTTTGCCTCTTATGAAAAATCTAGAGGACAGAACTGGATCTATTAATTCAATATGTCTTTCATTTTTTAAATATATCCTTAAAATGGGAAGGTGTTACTAATCTAAGAAATGATACATATTTAACATGCCACCTACAATTTTAAGCTTCTAAAAACTTAATGTTCAAATTAAATTGAGAAATTATATGGTTGTGATTACAAAATGCATAAAATTAGAAATTTATTATTGAGAAAATAATTCTTGTATTTTCTCTGGAGAAATTAGTATTTCAAAATATATTATAGATTTTCTGCGTACTATGTTTGGTAAAATTTCAACATAAGATAAAATATTTTATATGATCTGATTAAAAAAGATTTAATTTTATTGTCTGAACCAAATTTTTAATATAAAAGCAGTTTAAATTTAATTGATAGCTTTTAGAATAATTATAAAACATATATATATATATATATATATATATATATATATATATCCTATGTAATAAAAGATAAACATGCAAATTGATCATACCTCCACTACACCCACAAGCCACACCCATCAGCCAATCAGGAATGACCATGCCAATTAACCCAATCAAGATGGTGGCAGCCATGGAGCTGGAGCAAGCAGCGGGCTTGGGTTGCCCCTGGTGATGGAGGAAGCCAAGCATCCCCCGCCCTGGCCTGCCCTGGCCTCCACTCAAGGCTGCAAAGTTTCAATTATAGAAGATAAATAAATCCCTGATATCTGCTTCCAACATATGCTTTGGTCTCCCAGGTGCGTGGCTGGCCATCAAAGCACAACAGTCCCCTAACCGAGGCCGCCCCATCCCCCAAGCAAACCTCCACCCTGATCTGGGACACCCTTCAGTGCAAACTAGCGAGCCCCACCCGATCACCAGGCCTCTATCATATCTAATAAAAGAATAACATGCAAATTGACTGTCACTCCAACACACAAGATGGCTTCCCCCATGTTGTCAAAGATGGCTGCACCGATGTGGACACAAGGTGGCTGCCACAAGATGAACAGCAGGGGAGGGCAGTTGGGAGGAACCAGGCCTGCAAGGGAGGGCATTTGTAGGTGATCAAGCCTGTAGGGAAGGGAAGTTAGGTAAGACCCAGGCCTGCAGGAGAGGGCAATTGGGGGGGAAACAGAGCAGCAGGGAAAAGTAGTTAGGGGCAATGAGGATGGCAGGGGAGGGCAGTTGGGGAGATCAGGACTGCAGAGGAAGACAGTTGGGGGGATCAGGCCTACACGGGAGGGCAGTTGCGGGGGAACCCGATCAGCTGGGGAAAACAGTTAAGGGCAATGAGGCTGGCAGGGGATGGCAGTTAGGGGTGATCAGGTCAGCAGGGAGGGTAGTTGCGGGGGAACCAGGCCTGTAGGGGAGAGCAGTTGGGGGCAATCAGGCTGGCCAGGGAGGTCAGTTATGGGCACCAGGCCGGTGGAGGAGGGCAGTTTGGGGCAATCGGGCTGGCAGGAGACCAGTTAGGCATCAATGAGGCTGGCAGGGGAGTGGTTAGTCGGTGATCAGGCTGGCAGGCTGAAGTGGTTAGGGGAAATCTGGAAGGAAGGCAAAAAAGCAGTTGAGGGCCAGCAGTCCTGGATTGTGAGAGGGTTGTCTGGCTGCCCATTTAGGCCTGTAGGACCTCGAGGGGTCCCAGATTGGAGAAGGTGCAGGCTGGACTGAGGGACACACCCTCCTTGCATGCATTTCATGCACCAAGCCTCTAGTGTGTGCGTGTGTGTGCGCGTGTGTTTGTGTGTGTGTATGTGTGTGTGTGTATTTGATAGTGTTTACAAGTTAAATTTCAAGACTTTAATGGAGAGGTGACTTTGGGACATTTTAGGGGCCCTGGAATCCTCTCTGATAAAAGGGTAATATGCAAATTAACCATCACTCCGCTACATAAGCCACGCCCACCAGCCAAGCCACGCCTACGGGCCAATCAGGGCGAGTATGCAAATTAACCCCAGCTAAGATGGCTACTATTGGGTTTCCCCGGCAACAGAAGAAGCTAAGCTTTCCACACACTCTGGCGGGCCCAGGCCTCCACTCAAGGATACAAAGTTTCAATTATAGAAGTTAAACAAATCCAAGTGGCAGCCACGGATCCAGCAGGAGGCTTGGCTCCGCTCCAGGCTACAAAGTTTCAATTGTAGAAGGTAAATAAATTCCAGATACCAGGGCCTCTGCTTGGGTCACCAGCAGCTTGGCTGGCCTGCAAACCACCACAGGCCCCTTGCTCAGGCCTTTCCACGCCCCAAGGGAACCCCACCCTGATCCAGGACACCCTTCAGGGCAAACCAGCTGGCCCCACCCGTGCACCAGGCCTCTATCCTCCTATCTAATAAAAGAGTAATATGCAGATTGACCATCAATCCAACACACAATATGGCTGCCCCCATGTGGTCAAAGATCCTGCCCCTATGTGGACACAAGATGGCCACCACAAGATGGCCAGCAGGGGAGGGCAGTTGGGCGGCACCAGGCCTGCAAGGGAGGGCAGTTGGAGGCAATCAACCCTGCAGGGGATGGCAGTTAGGGGTGACCAGGCCGGCAGAGGAGGGAAGTTGGGGGCAAACAGGCTGGCTGGGGAGCAGTTAGACATCAATCAGGCTGGCATGGGAGTGGTTAAGGGGTGATCAGGCTGGCAGGCAGAAGCGATTTAGGGGCAATCAGGAAGGCAGGCAGGCGAGCAGTTGGGAGCCAACAGTCCTGGATTGTGAGAGAGATGTCCGACTGCCCTCAAGGGGTCCCAGATTGGAGAGGATGTAGGCTGGGCTGAGGGACACCCCCCCTCCGTGCACGAATTTCGTGCACCAGGCCTCTAGTGATTCAATAATTCATTTCTCTTCTTAAATGAATTTTTTTTAAAAATTGAATTAGGCTGATCTCATATACTTGAAATCACATGGGAATATTTATCAAATAAAAATTCATAACTACATTTTAAAAGTTTTCAGCCTCTAAGGGAGGGCAAGACAAAGTTACTGAATATTACTTAAGCAGACCCGGATTATTCAGAAGAGGAATTTTAAGACAAAAATCCACAGCCTGCTCTTTAATAGGCTGTCAGATGAGACGGAATCTGTTCTTTATAGGTCAAATATATAAGTTTGCTTACATTTCTTTTTCAATAAAGATGTGTAATTTAATTACTTAATGAATTAGCTTTCTATAATATAATCAAGGGCACATATAATTTCATATAAATTTGAAAAGGCAAAATGTTAAGCAATTAATTCTAGGAAAGTTCTCTGAAATAGTTCCTGAGATCTCCCATAACTCCTCTGTGTATGCAAATGAGCACTAGAGAAAAGATTGCTGTTTAAAAGTAAATTTTAAGCTTAGTAAAAAGGAGAAAATTTAAAATCTCTCCCACTGCTATTTACAGGGTACACTGAATGTTATTATTCAAGCATTAAATCTGATTATTAATGAGTCACCATAAGTAAAAAGAAAGTCACTTAAAATGTATACAGGGCAGTATTGGCCAGCATCCAAAAAGCAACAATGTTTGTTGTGCTGTTTAAAAGAAAGAAAAATAAGGAAAGAAAGAAAGAAACTCCCTAAACGTGGCCTAGAAATTACTCTGGGAGGAAATAAAGAGAGATTTCCTTCAAATATAAAATAAACTATAGTTTAAAAAAAATCAATGTATTAGGCCACAAAAAGTAAAGTAAATAACTTGCATTTTACTTCCCTAACAAAGGTTATGCCAATATTCTCAAAGACTGATAGCAGAAATTCAATTTATGTCATTTACTGTCCACACCCAAGGACAAATAAAGTTAGAAAATAAGCCGTAATTCAGACTGATTTAAATTCACAATTAAAATAATTGAATTATCAGGGGGACTTAGTTGTACTAGGCAGGAACCTATTTCTGGAGCATTAACTGATTTTTTACTGATGGTTCAGGTCATAGTAAAGCTGATTATCATGCAATGAATTAAGATCCATTATCCTTCTGTGCAAAGAATTGAATTAAAAGCTATCAATGCTGCACTGCAGGATTTCTAAAACCAGCTTAATAGTATTTAAACCACAAGGGGGGGGGGGGGTAGTGGAGTATTATCCTGTAAGTAAATGACATCAAGCCTTAAATACCCTAATTTTTTTACTTTAATTTATTTTCACTTGTAATGCTGATGGCAAGACACCCATGAAATTACACTGGTGTTAAAATAAGCCAAAGGAACATGGTTTGGCAAATACGAAAATATCGCGAGTCTAGTTTATAGAAGGTTCCCTTTATTAACTTTTGGGTGAGGATATACTTATATATTTCCAGAAAACTCCAAGCCTGTGTGGATTCCTGCAACAATGGATCCGAGAGAGGAACCAGACTACTTCAACCACAGATAGCAGTGGCCCCAAGTAACATGCTTACAAGGCAGAGAAAAAACACTCCACAATTGGAGGATGGTGAAGATGCCTTGCCATGCTAGTAGGCATTGGCTGTGCATTGGTTCAGGTTGCCCTAAACAATGCCAAAGAAGGTCAGACCCATTCCAATGAGTGGAATTGGGAGCTTGATCACCTCCCTGGAAGTCATAAAGCTTCCTCAGGAAATTAGTCAGGAATTGGATGGATTGTTTAAACTCTGAGTGAATGATGGGTAAAAGTGTGTGAGAGTGGAAGGAAAGGGCCTGCCCTCTCCTCTCCTTTGTGTGGCTCCACATCTTTGGTTACAGAGTCCAAGTGGGCCCCAATTTGCAGTTCTCCAATTCATCATAAGGCATAAAGGTGACTCACCCCCACTCAAAGGTGACCAGGCCTGGGGTTTATATGGGTGCACCTTAGCTAAGACGAATCAAAGTGCCCAAGGGACATGGCCAGGCAGGCATCTGAGTAAATCTGTAAAAACAGGTCACCCCTTCCCTTGTCTGTCTCATGCCACCGATCATCATAGGGTCAGGACAGAGTAAACCCACTGTTCTCAACTGCATGTTGGAAAAAAATTAAAATGGAATTCAAAGGGGATTATGGTCTTAAAATAAGTCCTGAAAAACTGAGGGAATTCTGTGCAGTAAAATGGCCAGCTTTCCAGGTCGGCTGGCCCCCGAAAGGCTCTTTAGATGAGGATTTGTCACGGTGGTCTGGAATGTAGTCACAGGAGACCCTGGATAACCAGATCGGTTCCCTACATAGACAGCTGGTTAGCACTTGTTCAAACCTTGCTGCCTTGAGTCTGGTTCTGCATGTGTATGAAGGGACCGAGTAAGGTTTTAGTAGCAGAAGTAAAGAGGCAGGCAGGGCCGGAGCAGGGAAAGGAGAGGCCGGGAGGACAGGAACAGAAAAAAGAAAAAGCAGGCAGGACAAAAGAAGCAGGTCCCTCAGAAGGAAGCTCAGCCCCCTATTCCACAGGACCCACCCCTCGAGGAAGTCCCACCATTTTGACCACCTCCATATGAGACACAGGCAGCACCAAGTGCTCCCCCTGCTAGCCTGGAAGGTCCAGAAAGTCTAGAAACAACGCCCCGCTCCGTCTCTCCTCAAGCAGGCTCTCCAGAGCCAGTTGAGTGGCACTTGCGTTCAGCTGATCAAAGGCACAAACCACAATCGGCATGTCAGATGCCTCTTAGGGAAATTCGGGGTGCCCAAGTGCTTGGCAAGGATGGGACCTTACAGGAAGGAAGGCCAGTCTATTATTGTCAGCCCTTTACCACAAGTGACATTCTGAATTGGAAGTCACACACTCCAGCTTATTCTGAAAAACCTCAGGCCATGGTAGACATCCTAGAAATGATTTTCCACACCCAAAAGCCCACCCCGGTGGACTGCAAGCAGCTCCTTTTCATGTTCTTTAACACTGAGGAGCGCATGAGAGTAATGTCAGAGGCTCGAAAGTGGCTCCAGACCCAGGCCCCGGCAGGGATATTAGATACAGACAGATGGGCAAGCGAGTCCCTCCCAGATGAGAAACTCGATTGGTCCCTGAACTCAGAAGTCAAAAAGGCCGGGATAGAAAGATATCGGCTGGCTTTCCTCCAGGAGGTCAAGGCCTGAGCCAAGAAGCCCACCAATATAGCTAAAATTTCTGGGATTTTGCAGAAGCCTGATGAAAGTCCAGCAGCTTTCTATGAGACACTGAGTGAGGCATACTGGAACTATATCCCCTTTAACCCTGGGGCCCCAGACACTCTAACCATGGTAAATGCCGCTTTTTGTAGGCCAAGCCCAGCACGACACATGGAGAAAATTACAGAAGCAAAAAGGGTTTGCAGGAAAAAAATGCTACTGAACTGCTAGAGATAGCCAACAAGGTTTTCATCAACCGAGGCTGGCCAGGAAGAAAGGAGAAAGAAAAGAGAATACAAAGAATGGCCAATGTAATAGCAGTGGCTTTTCGAGGACCTGGCTCCCAGACAGATCAGAAAGTGAAGCAAGAAGACAGATCAGGAGGGAAAGGTAGAGCAAGCCTGAGATGGGACCAGTGTGCCTATTGTAAGGGAAACGGGCACTGGAAAAATGAATGTCCCAAACGGCAAAGCAAGAAAACAGGGCCCCCTTTTCCACCTAGTTGCTATCAACCAGAACCACCTGAAGCAGACCTTATTGGGCTGGTGGCAGCTGACTATGCCTAGGACAGACTCTTTTCAGGTGGGCCCCCATGAGCACATGATCAGAATGGAAATTGGGGGCTAGGCTGTGGACTTTATGTTTGATATAGGAGCTGAGCACTCAGTAATCATACAGAAGGTAGTGCCTCTCTCAGGAAAGGAAGTCACCATTATTGGAGCTACTGGGGACCAGGCCTGTAGACCATTATGCCCGCCTCGTCGATGCCAACTTGGCGGTCATCAAGTGCTTCATGAATTCCTGTACTAGCCAGATTGTCCAGTACCTCTGATGGGTAGAGACCTGTAAGCCAAAATGGGACAGAGATCAACTCTGCCCCAGATGGCTCGGCACAGCTTTGCCTAGGTGAGCAGACTTCTCCAAAGATCCTGTCCTTAGCAGTGCCTTGGGAGGAAGATGGAGTTTTATACCCCTCATTCAAAGGCCTCACCGTTAGACTCTGAATTAGAGGAAGAATTTCCGCTGGTCTGGGGAGAAGCAAATCCCCCTGGCCTGGCCAAAAAAACATGCCCTGATACTAATTGAGTTAAAGCCTGGGGCACATCCTGTCAAAATCCACCAATATCCAATTCCAAGGAAGGCAGGCGTAGGAACTCAGGTCCACTTACACTGGCTACTTCAGAGGGGATTCCTTAAAAGATGCCAGTCACCATGGAATACTCCCCTCCTGCCTGTCAAAAAGCCTGTGACTAATGAATACCACTTGTTCCAGGACCTGCAGGCTGTTAATGAAGCTATTATAATCTTGTATTTGGCACTTTCAAACACCTACACAATTCTAGGACTCATTCCATCAGAAGTAGAATGGTTTACATGCCTAGATCTGAAAGATGCCTTTTCTGCCTCAGTTTAGCCCCCTTCAGCCAGCCCCTTTTTGCTTTTGAGTGTGAAAACTCAATTATGAGGTCCAAGGAACTGTTCACCTGGACAAGACTTCCACAAGGATTCGAGAAACCCCCTACTCTCTTTAGTGGAGCCCTTGCATCTGATCTGTCTAAGTTCCCAGGACAGGACTTGGGGTGTGTTCTACTTCAGTATGTAGATGACCTCCTACTAGTCAGCTCCACACAAGCTCAGTGCTGGGAGGGGACGTGAGCCCTCATGAAACTGTTAACTGAAACAGGTTATAAAGTGTCCAAGAATAAGGCACCAATTTGTCAGAAGGAAGTCAAGTATCTACGCTTCCGAATCACCCAAGGGAAACAAAGGCTAGTTACTGAAAGAAAGCAGGCAGTATTTGCCATCTCAGTCTCTCACACCTGAAGCAGATTTGGGAATTCCTGGGGCAGCAGGGTTCTGTCAAAACTGGACCCCAGGGTTTTCAGACCTGGCCAAGCCTCTCTATGAAGCTTTAAAAGGGGAAGAGAAGGCACCTATAGAATGGGGCCTCGAGCAGAAGAAAGCCTTCATCACCATAAAGGCAAAACTCTCTGAGGCCCCACCACTAGGGCTACCAGAAGTGATGTGGGACTTTAATCTCTTTGTACATGAGAACAGCGGGGTAGCCCTTGGAGTTCTAACACAGGAGTTTGGACCTTGGCAAAGACCAGTAGCCTGTCTCTCCAAGCAGATGGTCCCAGTTGCCTCCGGGTGGCCCCCATGCCTCAGAGCACTTGAAGCCATGGCTTTATTAGTCAAAGAAGCAGATAAACTCACCCTAGGATAAAACTTAAATGTAAAAGTACCTCTTCCTGTTATTACCCTAATGAAGTGATGGGCAACCTTTTGAGTTTGGTGTGTCAAACTTTGCCAAAAAACTGAGCATAACTCAGGTAGTGTGTCACTTTGAGGAAAAAAACATTATTTCGCAAATGTTTCATCCTGAGCATGCGGCCACCTCAGGGGCCGTGTGTCATCAGAAATGGCTACGCGTGTCATAGGTTCACCATCACTGATGTATATGAAAGCTAAACATCCATCAGCTGCCTCCTGTACTGCCCCTACTGGGGATCCAGCCCTCAACCTTCAAGTGCACTAGACAATGCCCAACTGAGTCACACCAGCCAGGGATAACTTCTCTTTTTATTGTTTTTGACCTTATTACAGATGCCCCCCCATATCTCCACTGCCCCATTCTACTTACCTCCACCCAGCCCCTGCTCCCCCACCCCCACCACCTGTGCTTTTATACTTTGTTGTCCATGGGCTATGCATATATGTTCTTGGTTAATGTCTTCCAGTCCTCCCCAGCCCTCTCCTCTCTGAAATCTCTCAGTCTGTTCCATGCATCCATGCCTCTGGTTCTGTTTTGTTCGTCAGTTTATTGTGTTCATTAGATTCCACATATAAGTGAAATCATGTGATATTTGTCTTTCTCTGATCAGTTTATTTTACTTAGCATAATAATCTAGTGCATGTTTTATAATTGCCTAAATCAGTGATGGGCAACTTTTGAGCTTGGTGTGTCAAATTTCGCCAAAAAACTGAGCATAACTCCGGTAGTGTGTCACTTTGAGGAAAAAACATTATTTCGCAAGTGTTTCATCCTCGGCATGCGGCCGCCACAGAGGCTTCATGTCATCTGAAATGGCTACACGTGTCAGTGCTAACACGCATGTCATAGGTTCGCCATCACTGCCCTAATGGAAGCTAAGGGGCAGCGCTTGCTAACTCATGCTGGGATTACTCAATACCAAGGTTTATTATGTGAAATTCCAAGGGTAGAGCTACAAACAGTAAGGACTCTTAATCCTACTACCTTTCTAACCTTTGCTGAGGGGGGCCCTGAGCATGATTGCCTGGAAGTCCTAAAGGAGGTTTACTCTGGCTGGCCAGACCTAACAAATAAGCCCCCACAGAATTCAGACTTAGTATTGTTCACAGATGGCAGTAGCTTCTTGATGAAGGAAAAAGACAAGGTGGGTATGAAGTGGTATCGTACTTTGAGACAACTGGGGCACAGTCCCTGCCTGTAGGATGGTCAGCACAAAGGGCAGAATTTTGGGCCCTCGCCATAGCCTTAGACCTCAATTGGCTAGTAGGAGGTCATCCACATATTGAAGTAAGGATAAGCGTGCCAACATCTACACTGATTCACACTATGCCTTCATTACCCTGCATATTCATGGGTAAGAGGGAAAGGTGGCTCCTGATGACAGGAGGAAAATGAATCAAAAATCAAAATGAAATTTTAGAATTGCTAGAAGCAGTTTGGGAGCCCAAAGAAATAGCCATCATCCATTGCAAAGGTCACCAGAAAGGGAAAGACTCAGTGTCAGAAGGAAACCAGACTGCTGATGCCACAGCAAAGCAGGCTGCCAAAGAACAAGCAGCACCAGCATGGATCATGTTGGCCCCCAAATTACCTCAACCTCCAAAGTATCCTCCTCAGGAGAAGGAATGAGCCCAGCAAGAAGGGGGCAAAAGAAGAAAAGAAGGTTGGCAGATACTCTGAGATCGTAGGGACTATGTCCCAGAACAGTTAGCCCATAACATAGTCCTCCAGCAGCATGAACTTACTCATTTAGGGGAGACTGCTCTAGAAACTTTGTAAGGCAGATACTACCTAATTGCCCAGCTTCCCTCCTTGTGTGCCTCAGTTTCTCAGCATTGTCTCCTCTGTGTGCAGAACTACTCCAAACATGGATCTGTGGGACCAATAGGAGTTCAGCGCTGCGGGAAAACTCCTTTTGAGGACTTAGAAGTAGACTTTACAGAACTAGTGCCTAGCAGAGGGAAAAATACCTAGTAGTCTTTGTTTGCACCTTTTCAGACTGGGTTGAGGCATATCCCCCTCACACGGAAAAGCCGAGAGAAGTCACGAAGGCATTGCTCAAGGACATAATTCAGCAGTATGGAGTGCCTCTGACCATTGGGTCTAATAATGGCCCATACTTTGTAGCAGAGATAGTGTAACAGGCAGCTAAGGCTTTAGGAATTAGATGGGACCTACAGAAAGCTTATAGGCCTCAGAGTTCAGGGAAAGTAGAGCGCATGAACCGGACTCTCAAGCAGGCTATAGCTGAGCTATGCCAATGGACAACCCTACCCTGGACTATCTTGCCTCTGTACTCCTAGGGGTATGCTGGGCCCTGAGGGCCAGGGTAGCTTTCTCTCCATTTGAAATTCTATATGACAGACCACTCCCCCTCCGCTTAATTTGGCCAAAGGGAGATTTGGGGAAAATAGGAAACTGAGAAATCCAGAAGCAACTACGAAGACTTGGAAAAACTGTCTTTGAGATCCACAGACAGCTTACTGACCAACTACCCATCTCTCCAGGAACAGCTGTACATCCTTATAAATCTGGAGACCAGGTTTGGGTAAAAGACTGGAAAAAAAGAGCCCCTTAAGCCAATTTGGAATGGACCATATCCAGTCATACTCACCACCCCCACAGCTCTCAAAGTTGCAGGACTCAATATCTGGATTCGCCACTCCAGGCTGAAAGCAGCCCACCAGCTGAGGGACGCCCAGCTTGTGTGGAAGGTAACCTCTGACCAGAAACACAACAGACCTGGGTGATCAACCTGCTCCAAGAAATTCAGAAACACCCTGTAGATTCTTCTTTACACTAATCTCTCTTATCTTCTCTTGAAGGTAAAATGCTCTGGTATTTCTGGATGCTCATTGTTTTTATCTTTCTAATAATTCTCATTTTGTCTTTTTATGAGTGCGTTCAGAACCAAAGGCTAGTACCAGGATGAGAACTCTTCTGCCCTAGCTGGAACACAGAAGAACCATAAAATTACTGCTCCCTACCCAGCAAAGGATCACGATGAGGCTAATGCTAACTATTTTACTGTTACTGAACTCTCTTAATCTCTATCACTCTCAGAGTGGCCCCTCGAGAGACTCCTAAGTCCTCACTATCTCTACCGAAAGCTTAACTTTACCCTCTCCCTCTTAAATCAGACCAATCCAGCCTTAGCCAAGGACTGCTGGCTCTGCCTTTCTCTCTCTTCTTCAGCATATTGCACTGTCCCTACATCCATCAAGTGTTGGAACCAGTCCAAAATCACTCTGGTTCTTAAAAAAGAAAAAGGGAAATATATTTTTTGAAAGAGCTGACACCCTAGTATGTGATTATCCTACTGCACAGGCTAACCAAGCATCCCTTCTCTTTCGGACCTAAACTCAGTCTCTTGCTCAGGTAGCTTCATCCTCTCTCCCAGTCACAGGCCCTATCACTCTACACACCCCACTACTCACCCCAGCCCCTTTATGCTTTACAAGATCACGGGGCAATAAATCAGTGGATAATCTCCCATCCTCTGCTTGCAACACTACAGTCAAATTGGAACTATCAAATACCTATTGGTCCCAAGGGATCAACTATAAGGACTCCCTGGAAGCCAATAGTCATTTTCTATGACCAGTTTTACTTCTTATCCAACAGTCTAGGCCTGAGACTTCAATTGTTCTTTTCCGTCCCTTTCACTTTTTCCTTGGATATCACCTCATACTAGCATTCCTACCTATTTTCTCTGTAAAAGACTCTCAACCTCTCACCTGTCACCCCTTATAGGAAGCAACATGGCAGCCACCCTCGCGGTTTGGAGTGCAGAATGAGGATAGAGACCCCCATATGCTGCAACTCAACTTTTTTCTCTACACCTTTCAGCTTGTATCCATAATCAGGGAGCCTTCTTCCTCTGTGGACAAAACATGTATGTCTGTCTCCCAACAAAATGGACAGGGACTTGAACTCTCATCTATCACTCACCCAATGTAGATATAGCCCCCAATATTCAGTCCTTGCCCATCCCCGGAACACACCATATCCAATACAAAAGAGCGCCCGAGCTAATCCCTCTCCTCATTACACTCAGCATTTCATCAGGGGCTAGCACTGGAATAGGGGGACTGGCAACTTCCCTCTCCTACTATCAGAGCCTATCCAAAGACCTTTCTGACAGCTTGGAAGAAATAGCCCAAAGGATTGTTGCAGTACAGGATCATATTGACTCACTGGCAGCTGTTACTCTCCAGAATCCAAGAGGACTAGACCTTCTCACAGCTGAGAAAGGGAAGCTGTGCCTGTTCCTTGAGGAAGAGTGCTGTTTTTATGCTAACCAATCTGGTATTGTAAGAGATGGGGCCAAGAAACTAGCTGATCCAGCTTAAAAAATAAGACAGGAGTTATCCCAGACCTGGGCTACATGGGAGGTGCGGGGCGGGGGGAGGGAAATGTTTCCTTCCATTGACAGGACCAGTGTTAATGCTACTCATAACCCTAGGACCATGTCTTCTAAATCTGTTAATTCGCTTTATCTCATCTCTTCTAAATGCCTTTAAACTTCAAATGGTCCTGCAAACCAGAAGAATTCCCTACAAACCTCTCTGAGAGGAAGAAATGGGATGTTAACCCCTTAGTCATCGCCCCTTTTCAGCAGGAAGCAGTAAAAGAGTGGTCATAACACCTGAACACAATAACACCCTGTGGTTATGGTACCACAAGGCTAAAAAGTTTGTGGGACAGGGCGGGGGGATAACAAGGCTAACCCATATTTTGTAAAACTACTTTTTAAAACTTCTCTGCTGTTTAGATAGTCCCATATTCTGTAAAGTAAACTCTGTTAATTTTAAACAGCCCCTTATTCTTAAAAAATAACTTTGCTTTCTAGCCTGCTTGAGTAATAAGGAAGATAAACTTAGCTGTCTGACTTTGTAGGCCAGAGACTAGAATGGCCATACCCTCATGCCATGTCAGATGCATTTTTTAATTGGATGGAACTGTTGTTTTCAAGGCCACCAGCAGGGTAACCACTAAGCACACATAGGGCTGGCTCTCTAATTAAAAGGAATGTTCTGCTTGTAGCTCTGCTTAGAATTTTAATTCACTTTTCTCTAAGCCCACTGGTGTATGTATTAAAAAGTGTAATGTCAAAGTCCAAATGCTGCTTGATTTTCTTCTCCAGTCTTTTGCAACAAAACAACACAAGCCTTTTCATAGAATCTAAAAGTCTTAAAAGGACCCAAGTTCTGTGAATGGCAGACACCCTTCTAAATTTATTGTTGAAAGAGAAAAAGGGGCATCCTGGAGGCAAAGACCAACAGTAGTTAGCATAATAAATGCATGAAGTCCCTGGTAAGGCTGATGGACTTTGCTATTCAGCAGGGTTGAAAATCTGCATATTATTACCTGCTATTGGCTGAACAGCTGAAGGCAATATCCCTAACCTGAAAATCCTTTATTGTTTACCAAACCTTATCTTTGATATGTGTGTTTGCTTTGCTGAAGGGCAAAATGTATCAATAAAAAGCCTTGGGTCCGGACATTTGGGGACCACTCCACTAGCAAGTAGGTATCCATCTGGCTTGCCCAAATATCTTCTAAATATATATTTATTGACCGGTTTACCAATTTATGTTGCACCCCATTCTCCAGATTCCTGAACTCTTGCTGCAAACACACAAACAAACAAACAAACAAACGAACAAAAAAATCGCATCGTGGTTTCTGGAAATTATTTTTAATGTAATACTATATGTGAAATTCATTGAAAAATTTGGAAGCTGGAACCTCAGTTGTTTAAGGAGTTTAAAGTCTAGCAAGTCAGATTGGGGGACTGTGGGGGAACAAGCCCTGGTGGGTTTTGCTCAGTGAGCCCCTTTTCATTGCTACCTGGTATGCTGCTGGATTGGTGAAACAGTTAATAAAACCATTTGCATATCAAATTTACTCAGGTGAATTTTACCAATGTAGGTTTGAATTGATAATGTATTTTGGTGCAGAGAAATACAAGAAGGCAAACAATACAAAACTTCCCATCATAGAATAGATCACATTATATAGAATCCTTTGGGGAAGTGGACTACAAAGGAAGATTAAAGGAGAAGAGGGAACAGCATAAAAATTCTGATCATGGCATAGGACTCCTTCTTGAATTTCTTAAATGGATATTCTGGGTATCAGAATCCTAAGATATTTACATATTTTAGATATATTTATTTATTTATTCATTTATTCATTTTTTCAGAAAGGAAGGGAGAGGAAGAAATAAGTAGAACCATCAATGGTGAGAGAGAATCATTGATTGGCTGCTTGCTACAAGACATCTACTGGGTTTGGAGCCCACGACCCAGGCATGTCCCGGACTAGGAATTGAACCCAGACCTCCTTGTTCAAAGGTGGAAACTGAACACCTGAGCAAAGTGGGCCAGGCTTTGGCTCTTTTTATTGAGAGTATTCCCTTTGACATCCCTGTACACGAGCTGTCCTAAATCCAACCTGCCTGACTGCTGTGCAGATTGGTGGAATCTGGGATACATTCAATAGTAAGCATCCGACTATGTGTGCCTTAATCTCCCTGCTTGCTTTCTGATGGTCTGGAGACCCCCATTTATAGGGTCTTCATGTACAAGATCCCTGTGCACCAACAGTCACCAACTACTTAGGGTCCTTGTATGCCCATCTTCACAGATGATGTCTCTATCTAAACATGCACTTTCTAAGCCTCATTGCCTTGGTACTGTGCCTTTTTGAATATTTTGATGGAAAAGTTGAGATTGCAATAAAGAATTTTGCTGGATTTCTCAGTTGTGGTCTCCAGAAGGAGTAAAGTGTCAAGTGCAGAACACCCTGTTGAGAGACAACATGCAGCAATGAGTGTTCTTTGTTTTGTCTTGTTTAAATGTGGTGGGTTTTAAAATTGATTCTTTAGAGAGAGATGAATGGAGAGAGACAGACAGAGAATCATGCATTCATGTGGTCCAGAAATATTAATGGTTGCCTGGGGAACGGACCTGCCACCTGGACATGTGCTCTGACCAGGAATCAAACATGTGACCTTTGTGATGCACAGGACAATGCCTAGCCACACTGGCCAGGGTGCACTGACTTTCACTTTTCTTCGTTAACTTGCATCTGGTAGCTAATAATCACTATTAATGGTAAGTCCAGAACAGGACATGCTGGCAAGTGCTTTACATAAGTTAGCCCCACAGGTGAATCTGACCACAATGTAATGGGACACTGTCTCTATGTGTGGTGAGAACCAACACCTAGATCATGCAATGTTTAGCCCATGCCCTTCCTCCCCCAGAACCTGCCCATTTTAATACTTTTCCTCAAATTCCCGAAGTTCTGATTCCCATTATGAACACTGTTCCCTGTCAAGGAGGCATAGGATGACAAGATGCATGTCAGAGATGGAGAGAGAGAAAGAGAGAGAGAGAGAGAGAGAGAGAGAGAGAGAGAGAGAGAGAGAGAGAGAGAGAGAGAGATAGTTTGATGTAAGAGTGAAGCATTTTCAGATCCTTGTTATCTGATCCCCTCTCGTGGGTTTTAGGAACTCAACATATGTTATAGAGATTTCAGCATTTTCCCTTACCACTAGAAGTAGTAGAGTGTGCCTGGCAAGTGTTACTCAGTAGACCATAGCAGATGGTCAGGGGCTTCCGGTCTAGTATGGTGGCCATAAGCCACGTGGGATGATTAAGCCCTTGAAATATATCTAGTGTACTTGAGTAGCTGAGTTTTTATTTTAACCTAACTTTCAATGCAACACATTCTTTGGTTATTGTTTGGAGCGCCTTGGGTGTATGAGTGAATCTATTTTTTCAAATATTAGGAAATGCAAATAAAGACCCACCATTTCTGATTAAAAAAGATTAAAATTTGTACTGAATCATTAGTGAGATGGACTTTAAGAGACATCAAACTAAGAAGACTTTTTGCAAAACATGAAGGTAAAATAACTCATTAATATTTTTGTGGTGGCTAAGTTCTTCTAGGCTGGGCTAATAGCCAAACTAACAGAGAAATATTAATAGGAGAACATCAGGGTTTAGTACATGTGCAAGGAGGTTTCACATAGAAAAGATAAATGCAAGGAGTTTTCACATAGAAATGATTAACATTTCAAACACACTGAGGAAACATTAGCTGTATAAGACATTTTTTAACCTTTTAAAACACATTTTCTTGATTTCAGAGAGGAAGGAGAGAGAGAGAGAGGTAGCAACATCAACGATGAGAGAAAATCTTTGACTAGCTGACCCCCATGGCCACAAAACTGGGGATCCAGAATGAAACCTGGCATGTGCCCTGATGGAATATCAAATGGTGACCTCCTGTCTTCATAAGTCAATGCTCAACCACTGAGCCAGGCCGGATGGACTGCATATAATATATTTTGAATAAAGGAGAAAGGGTAAAAATGGGATATTATTTTTCAGCAGTGAGAATGGGAGATTTGCAAGTAGTCCAGAAAGAACAGAACACACATGTCAGGAAAATTAAGAAACGATGCAACATGGGTTATCTAGATGACAGATACCTGCCGGAACCCTCATGTAGCCTATCATTAAGAATTAAAGGGAACAAGACTCTGACAATGTGAAGATGCATTGGGGGATATTGATTTTCAGCTGTTAAGAGGCAAAAGTCTCAGAGAGAACCTTTGGAAACCACCAGCTACCCCCTGCCCAAAAGATTAGAGAGAGGGAAACCTGCTTCAGGAAGGTTGTTGCCTTTGCCTGATTTGAGTGAAACATGGTAAACAAGAGGACTTCAACAGGTGTCTATTAGCTAGAACCCCGTACTCCCCGTGACAGCATCAATCAGGCATGCGGGGGTGGTTCCCAGACATTGTTGGTTCCAAGCAGTAGGGTTAAAATTCCACAGTGGCTGCTGGGACAAGTGTTGAAGATGGTGGCTGTTCAGCTCACCCAGAACACCTCCTGAGCCCACAGCAGGACAGGGAAGAGGCGGGATCCCGGTAGGCTTGGCCCAGGACCAGGAGAAGAGGGGAGAAGGCAGGGAGGGGTGACTCAGGTAAACTTGGAGGGGAGGGAGAGGAGTCAGTCCAGGTACCCACATAAACTGTCCTTCGGAACTGTCTCCTGGGCCCTGAGTGAGAACAGAGAGGGGAGTAGAGCCTAGGACTTGGGGGAGACCCCTCAGGGCTCTGCCTTCTGAGACCCTGACACTTGTAAGGACACCCACGACTGACTCTCTCATCCTCTCCTCCTCCAGCTTCTCAGGTGAGGAGGGATCTCCATGCAAATTTGATCCTGAGCTCTGAGGATTCTAAGTTCTTTTGTTCCAAGCTGTGAGACTTAGCAACCAGGGGAGCAATCAGTGGACACCCTGTTCCAGGCAGGACTGGACCAGGACTGGTGGGGCAGCCAAGTCCTCTTCCCAAGAAGTTGCTTTGAGGCTGGTCCAAGGCCCTGGAGCTGTGGGAGACCCTCCTGTCAGTGAGCAGCTGGCCTTCAGGTGAGTGTTCCTCTCCACACACCGGACCTCTCCCCCAACATTTACACACCCGGGAGGGCCCTACCCTCTTCATGTCCAGCCTCTCAGAGGCCTAAATCTGGGAGAAAGAGATGCCACCCACAGGTGAAGGTTCCTGCCTTCCCCTTGGGCTCCTGGATGGGTACCCCAAAAGGATTTTCAAAAGGTGTGGTTCACCCAAATCAGTACACACACCCTAGGGAATGCTCACCTGCCACCCTGAGTACTCTCCAAGACCTTTCACATAGGCTAATCCTGCAGTGGACTGGGCGTCCAGAGGCCATTGCAGGTAACTGTTACTAAATCAGGAGGCTATTGTACAGGGGGTGTCATGGAAGTACAAGTCAGCCCCCAATTCCTTCCTGATTAGCCCACCCTGCATTTACCTCTGGCTTAACCTTTCTCATCTCAGTGTCTTCACCTGAAAGAAACAACAACTGACAGCATTAATGTTCAAAGTTTCCTGGCATGAGTCTGGCTAAAAAATCACCTTCCACTGATGCATCCCTTGCCCGTCTGTCACTCTTATCATCTCCATTGTACCCCAGTCTCTCTTGTGTCCTCATATTGGCCAAGCACTTTACTCTCCCAGAATTTGTGCAGTCTGTCCTCACGCCCAGAACAGGATCCTTCCAAGGCCCCAATGGACCTTCCTTGCTCAGACCTCAAGGCAGGAGTCTGCCTGCCTCTGTACGTTTCCATACCATGCCCTGTGTTTCTAGACAGAATTAGTTACAAAGAGCCAGTTGTAGACAATGGTATCATTTGCTTTGGATGTGTGCGAGTGTGTGTGTGTGTGTGTGTGTGTGTGTGTGTTCTATTTTTATTCTAAACCTTGTGAGGAGAGACTGTGTGTAGCTCTGAGCATGGCATTAGCAGCAACAGTAGGACAAATACATGCCAAATGCATCTAGAAGAGAGGAGGGAGGGTAGGCTGAACCTCTAGTTCCAAGGTGAAATAATTGAGGTTTTTGGTGTTGTAGTTTCCTATCTGCTCTGCTCTAGGTGACAATCCCTGATCCACTGGGGATGAGTGCAGTGGCCTCATTTGTACTCATCTGTTCATCCATGTAGCTGCAACTCTAAAACTCTTCTAGTTCATATGCATGGGGAACATCTGGAGGAATGGCGGGGTAGGCTCACAGAACAAGGTAGACTTACCACCCTGCCTGTTATTCTCAGCCCCACGACCTTCCCTCAGCCTATGGTAAAGAGATGCAGAGCCACCTGCATGACAGGGACACAGTGCCCACTGCCACTATCCCTCTCAGGAAAAGTGTCACAGTTGGAGGAGTCTGAGTATTTCCCAGGCCTGAGTGAGGAAGTGAAACGGGACACAATGTGTCTGAGGCTGCCTGTCACTACTTGAGCCAAAATAAGCAGAGACAGGGTAGAAGCACATGTGAGCGTTTATTCCAACAATGCGGTCAATAATGGGGTCAGTAGTCGCTCACCCTGGAAAGGATGCTCTGACCCCCTGGGGGGAAGATAGCTACCTGTAGCTGCCAGCTGCTAGTGTAACATGGAAAGGGGAGGGGAGGGCCTGCAGTCCGGCCTTCAGGAGCACAGACTACTACAACACGGTGGCTAATCTTCTATGACCCAAGCAACAGCTCAGCCCCTTCCTGGGAACGGAGAATGGTCAGCCTTCCTGAGAAAAGAAGGGTGAAAGCGTGCCCTGTCCTTGGTCTGTTCCTAAATGCAATTATTTTCTGAGTAATGGCCCCATGGAGGCAGCTTATGTTTTTAGTACAGCCTGGTTCATCCTCCAGTGTCCCAGGGCCTCTTATTCATAGTTTGGGAGGTGAGTAATGATGAAACAACTGTGGCTCTATTCTTATTACATGCCCTTCTCCCTGTCAGAACCTGATTTCAAAAGAACCCACAGAGATGCTTAATGCCAGCATGAATGACAGGGCCTGGGCCTCTGCTTTGCATGTCACCTCTCCCTCTCCTCTCCAGCCTGACTTTTGTCTCCTAAGGAGACTATGGAAAAGCAGGCACCAAAACCTGTCACAGGGAGGTGCCAGCCCCCTGGGCCCCCTGGAGGCACCATCCCAGAGGAGAGCCCAGGTTAAGGTTAATCTAAGGGGCAGCTCTGCCAGAGGCTGCGCACCATACTGCGGCTGGTGTCTCCCACCTCTCCTCAGCTTTGTTGGCCTGCTCCCCCTCAGGAGCCTCCTGCCCCTCTTTCTGTTTTCAGGCCCAGTTGCCACTTTGCCCAAAGGGATTTGTTGGGGAGAAGGCGGCTTGGGGGAGGTGAGCAGAGCAAACGGGGCAATTGGGACTGCTGACAGAGCTCTGGTAACCCAAACCCCAGGGGAAGATGAGGAGAGCAGCTGTGGAGAGAGACCCTGTAATTGCATGTGGCCGGCTCTCCTCTGCCCAGGGGGTTACAAAAATGTCCCCGTCCAGACAGTAGGGACAGTGGCCTAGCCGGGGCAGGGAGCTCTTTTCTAGACAGAGGGCTGCGGTGGGGGTGGGAGAGGGGCCAAGCCTCGCTCAGGGACCCCTGGAGGTGAGTGGCAGCCCAAACCTCAGAGGGAAGGGCCCTAGGGAGAGGGCTGCAGGGAAACACAGACCAGGAGTGGCAGTGGGAGGTAAGCTGGGGGTCGGGGCCTCCTGTTTCTCCCTGAACATCCGAGCCCACCCCACCCACCCCACCCTCATACCGGAAGCACCGGGTCCCCCACACTGCCCCCCACCGGTTCCCACCCCTTGCAGCTGGTGGGCGGGCCCCAGCGCCCCCTCCTGGGCTCCCTGGGAGACCCCGCTGGTGATCTCGGGATCTCGCGAGGGTTCGCCCCTGAGGACCCGGGCCGCAGCTCCAGGAAGCTCCTGAGGCGGCCACCGCTGCTTTCCCTCCAGCCGCTGTGCTGTGCAGACCAGCTGGTGAGGAGCGCGGCCTGTGGAAAGGTAAGTTCACACTCTGGGTTCTTGCTTTCTCCGGGGTGAACTTCTTCCTCCTTGGGGCAGCTTGTGCTGGTCATGGTACCCCGCAGCCCCTCCCCGCCGCCATTTCCCTCTGAAAATGAGCTCCCCGGGGGTTGGAGGGAAGGCCTGAGGGAAAACCTGGCTCTTCGTGTGAGGCCAGGCCCTGGGCTGCGCACACGTGGCGCTCGCTGAGGAGACTGACACGCAACAATTCATGGAACTCGGGCACCGGCGTTCATTGTTGGACCTCCGCTGGCCGACTTTGCACTTGACAAAGGGTGCCCCCCACCCCCCACCCCACCCCACCCCCGGGATCGGCTCCTCTGGCTCCTCAAGTCTGTGGGCTCTCAGGCCAGCCCAGCCCTGCTCCAGGGCGTGGGGGACACAGAAGGGGCAGAAATGTGGCTGCTGGACGGTGGGCAGTGTCCACTTGGGAAAGGTCGCTGTTGACAGAGCATAAGGCCTGTGGCCAACGTCGTCCTCTGGATCAGCCGGTGAGAAAGTGGTGGTCAGGTTTGCAGATAAGAGGTGATGCCCACTGAGAGGACAGGGTCCTGTCTCCCGGGGTGTGTGTGTGTGTGTGTGTGTGAGAGAGAGAGAGAGAGAGAGTTCTCACCTGATGATATGTGTGAGGGTTTCTTATCTTTGTTACTGGTTAAGGTATTACATATGTGCTCTTATCGCCCCATATCCCCTCACCCCTCAGTCATGCCCTCCCCCTCACCCCCGGGTGTCTGTGTCCATTGGTTAGGCTTGTGTGCAGGCATACAGGTCCTTTGGTTGATCTTTCCCCCTCACCCCCACCTTCCCCTACCTTCCTTCCCTCTGAGGTTTCAGCAGCTGATCATGCTTCTCTGTCTCTGGATCCATTTTTGTTCATCAGTGTGTGTTGTTTATTATAATCCACAACTGAGTGACATCATGTGATATTTATCTTTCTCTGACTGCCTGACTTCGCTCAGCATAAGGCTCCTCAGCCCCATCCATGCTGTTGCAAATGGTAAGCGTTCCTTCCTTTGTATGGCAGCATAGTCTTCCAGTGTGCAGATGCACCACAGTTTTTAAATCCACTCATCTGCTAATGGGCACTTAGGCTGTTTCCAAATCTTAGCTATGGTGAAGTGTGCTGCTATGAACATAGGGGTGCATATATCCTTTCTGATTGGTGTTTCTAGTTTCTTGGGATATATTTCCACAAGTGCTTATTACTGGGTCAAATGGAAGTTCCATTTTTAATTTTTTGAGGAATCTCTATACTGTTCTCCGCAGTGGCTGCACCCATCTGCATTCCCACCAGCAGTGAAGAAGGGTTTTTTTTTCTCCCCATCCTTGCCAGCACCTGACCTTTGTTGATATTTACCATTCTGACAGGTGTGAGATGCTACCACAGTGTCATTTTTATTTGCATCTCTCAGATGACTAATGACTTTTGTCTGTTGGCCTTCTTATGTCTTCTTTCAAAAAGTATCTATTTAGATCTGTTGCCCACTTTTTGATTGGGTTGTTTATCTTCCTTTTGTTAAGTTGTATGTGTTCCCTCTAGATATTGGAGATTAAACCCTTATTAGAGATAACATTCGCAAATATCTTCTCCCATGTGGTGGGCTTTCTTGTTGTTTTGGTAATGGACTCTTTTGCTGAGCAGAAGCTTTTTATTTTGATGTAGATCCATTTTTTCCCCCTTTAGTTCCATTGCCCTAGGAGCTGGACCGATGAAGATATTGCTTTGGCATATGTCTGAGATTTTGCTGCCTGTGGATTCCTCTAATATTTTCATGGTTTCCTATCTTATGATTAAGTCCTTTATTCATTTTTGAGTTTATTTCTGTATATGGTGTAAATTGGTGGCCTAGTTTCATTTTTTTGCATGTATCTGACCAAATTTCCCAGCACCACTTATTGAAGTGACTGTGTTGACTCCATTGTATGCTCTTGGCTCCTTTGTCAAATATTAACTGAGCATAGTGGTTTAGGTCTATTTCTGGGTTCTCTATTCTATTCCATGGGACTATATGTCTGTTCCTGTGCCAGTACCAGGCAGTTTTGAGAATAGTGGCTTTGTAATACAGCTTGATAGATGGTATTGAGATTCCTCCTACTTTGTTCTTCTTTCTCAGGATTGCTGCAGCTATTCGCGATCTTTTCTTTATTCCGGATGAGTTTTTGGAGAGTTCGTTCTAGGTCTGTGAAATATGCTGTTGGTATTTTAATGGGGAGTGCATTGAATCTATAGATTGCTTTGGGTAGTATAGACATTTTAATGATGCTGCTTCTACCAATCCATGAACACAGTATGTTCTTCTATCTGTTTATGTCTTCCTCTATCACTTTTCTCAGAGTCTTTTTTATTTTCTGAGTAGAGGTCTTTTACCTCCTTAGTTACGTTTATCCCTAGGCATCCTAATTTTTTTGGTGCGATGATAAGTGGGATTGTTTTCTAAATCTCTTTTCTGTAAGTTTACTATTGGTGTATAAAAATGCCATAGATTTATTGGCATTGATTTTGTATCCTGATAAATTGTCGAATTCATTTATTAAGTCTAATCTTTATGGAGTTTTTAGGGTTTTCTATGTACAGTATCCTGTCATCTGTAAATAATGACAATTTTATTTATTTATTTTTTTCCAATTTGGGTGCCATTTATTTCTTCTTCTTGTCTGATCTCTGTGGCTAGCACTTCTAGTACCATGTTGAATAGGAGTGGTGAAAGCGGGCATCTCAGTCTTATTTCTGTTCTTAAGGGAAATGGTTTAATTTTTTACCATTGAGTATGATGTTACCGTAGGTTTGTCATATAAGGCTTTTATTATGATCCTGCTATTCCCACTTTGCTGAGTGTTTTTATCAGGAAAGGTTGTTGGGCTTTGTCAGATGTCTGTTTCTGCATCAATTGATATGATTATTTGATTTTTATCTCTCAGTTTGTTTATGTGATGTTGACCTGTGGATATTGTATCAGCCATGCATGCCTGAAGTAAATATCACTTGTTCATGGTATATGATCTTTCTGATGTCATGCTGGATCCGGTTTGCCAGAATTTTGTTGTGGATTTTAGCATCTATGTTTATCCGGGATATAGGCCTGTAATTCTGTTTCTTTGTGGTGTCTTTATCTGGTTTTGCTATTAGGGTAATGCTGGCTTCATAGAAAGAGCTTCGAGGTGTGCCTTCCTCTTGCATTTTTTGGAATAGTCTGAGGGGGATTGGATTTAGTTCTTCTTTGATGTTAGGTAAAACTCCACTGTGAAGCCATCTGACCAGGGCTTTTGTTTGCTGAAAGCTTTTTGATTACTGTTTCAATTTCATCAGTATTTATTGGCCTATTCATGTTTTTTTTTTTTTTTTTTTTTTTCTAATTGAGTTTTGTAAACTTGTATTTTTCTAGGAATGTTTGAATTCCGTCGAGGTTGTCCAGTTTGTTGGAATAGAGTTGTTCATAGGATTTTTTTTTTTTTTTTACAATCCTTTGTATATCTGTGGGGTCAGTTTTTACTTCACCTCTTTCATTTCTGATTTTGTTTATTTGGGTCCCCTCTCTCTGCTTCTTGGTGAGCCTGGCCAAAGGTTCATCAATCTTGTTCAGTCCTCTCAAAGAACCAGCTCTTGGTTTCATTGATCTTTTGTATTGTTTGTGTTTGTTTGTTTGTTTGGCTCTCTGTAGTTTATTTCTGCTCTGATCTTTATTATATTCTTCCTTCTGGGTACTGTGAGCTTTTCTTGTTACTCTCTTTCTAATTTTTATGTTGCAAGGTTAGATAACTTATTACCACTTAGGATTGCTATTTCTTTGATGATTTTTTCTTTAGAGGATTTATCCAGTGGTGTCATGGGGTATTAAAAGCCCCTACTATGAATGTATTGCTAGCGATTTTTCCCTTGATGTCTTCCAGAAATTGTTTTATGTATTTGGGTGCTCCTGTATTGGCTTCATATATGTTTACCAGAGTTATATCTTCTTGTTGAAATGCTCCCTTTAGTATTATAAACTGTCATTCCTTATTTCTTGTTATGGCCTTTACTTTGAGGTGTATTTTGTCAGATATAAGTATTACAACCCCAGTTTTTCTCTATTTCTGTTGCAGGAATTTTTTTCCATCCCTTCACTATCATTCTGTGTGAATCCTTTGTTCTGAGGTGGGTATCTTGCAGACAGCAACTATATGGTTCATGTTTTTTGTTTGTTTGTTTGTTTGTTTTGTGTTTTTTTTTTTCCATTCAGCTACCTTATGTCTTTTGAATGGAGCATTTAATGCATTTACATTTATTTAAAAAAAAAAAAAAACACAGAATGTGGTTTTTTTTTTTTTTTTTTTTTTTTTTTTTTTTTTTTTTTTTACAGAGGAAGGGAGAAGGATAGAGAGTTAGAAACATCGATGAGAGAGAAACATCGATCAGCTGCCTCCTTCACACGCCCCACTGGGGATGTGCCCACAACCAAGGTACATGCCCTGGAGTGGAATCAAACTTTCAGTCCGCAGGCCAACGCTCATCCACTGAGCCAAACTGGTTAGGGCAATGCATTTACATTTAATGTTATTATTGATAAGTACTTGTTTGCCATCATTTTTATTCTTAATGTTTGTGTTTCTTCTTGGATTTCTGTTTCTTTTTTTTTTTACAGCACCCCTTTAGCATTTCTTGCACTGCTGACTTGGTGGTAATAAACTCTCTTAGCCATTTTTTGTCTGTGAATCTCCTGATTCCACCTTCAATTTTGAATGATAGCCTTGCTGGGTATAGAATTCTTGGATTCAGTCCCTTGCTTTGCATCACTTTGTATATTTCATTCCATTCCTTTCTGGCCTGGTGGGTTTCTGTTGAGAAATAAGTTGATATTATAATGTGATATCTCCTGTAGGTAACTTTCTGTCTCTTTCTGTGCCCTTGTTTGGATAAGAGCTTGCCCAGCAGAGGCTCACTTTAAGATTCATACTTTGTCGTTGATATTTGCCAATTTAATTATGATGTGTCTTGATGTTGGTGTTTTTGGGTTCATGGTGTTTGGCATTCTGTGTGCTTCTTGGAATTGCATAGTTGTTGTGGGTTTTTTAGTTTGTTTGTTTTGTTTTTCTTTTTATCTGGCCAATATCAAGTAAGTTTTCTATCATTATTTCTTCAAACAGGTTTTCTACTCTGTGCTTGGCTTCTTCTACTTCTAGTACCCCTATAATGCGAATGTTGTTTTGTTTTGTGTTGTCCTAAAGCTCCCTTAGGCTGTCCTCTTGCTTTTTAAGTTTTCTTTCCAGTTGCCATTGTGTTTGTGTGTTTTTTCCTACCTTGTCTTCTAATTTGCTGATGTGGTCCTCAGCCTCTTCTAGTCTACTATATAAACTTTTCAATGTGGTCATTTTTGCAGATATGTCATTCTTCATTTCATTTTGGTTCCTTTTCATGTAGATCACATTTTCATTCAGCTCCTTGTAATTCTCATCAGTTGTGTATTTAGCATCCAGCCATTTGAGCATCCTTATAACAATTAATCTGGATTCTTTATCTGACATGTTACTTGCCTCCATTGCATGTACCTCCTTTTCTGTTGATTTCTGTTTTTCTTTTCTTTGGAGATTGCTTTTTTGTCTCCCCATATTTTGTTGCAATATTTTAATTGTTTCTGTGCCCTAGATCCAACTGCTTTGCTCCCAGATTGTTTTGGGGTGTTCCTATGATGTGATCTCTCATGTCGCCTGGACTTGTTAATCTAGTGGAGCTCCCTACTTGAGCTATTTGTGTTCTCTTGAGGTAGTTGTGTCTTGGGTATTAGTTTCTTATTCATGGATGAAGTCTCGTCAGGGGTCAGCAATATGACTCTCCCCCATCTTCATTATGCAAACTATGTTGGCTGTGATTGTGGTTCCCGCTCTTGTGGAAAAGGTTGTCAGAGGTTTCACTGGTATATGCTCACTGTTGGTTCCCAGAGTCCACAGCCTGGGAGGAAGGAGTCTTAGGGCCTGAGGCTCAGGACTGTGAATTTGTCGTTGTGGTGTGACACTTGCTGGATTAGCATCACTCTGCAACTCACTACAAGGGGCCCAGAGCCCATGACAGTGGGGGTAGGGTGGGCGGGTGTCTCTTAGTCTGTGGTTGAGGCAGTGGGACTCTGGTCACATTGATTTCCCTCTCTGAATCATGCAGGGGTTCAGGATCCAGCAGCAGGCTGTCCAGATGTACTTGGCCAGGAGCGGGATGTTGTGGATCCTACCGAGGGAGCCATGCACCATTGGTTGGAGAGGTACATGCCCCGCGGCAGACACAGAGGGGCCGGGGCTCTCTGCAAGGGGTGTGTGCGTGCGGGGCCCATACTCTTTATTGGAGTGATTGTGGTGTTCCACTGGGCCCATGGAGGGAGAATTCTCAGTTTTTGCTTTGAGGAATGTGTGCCCTTTGTTAGATATGGATGTCCAATGGCTGCTTACAGAGTTGTATAGGAGCTATCTGCTGGGGCAGTGGGCTCCAGGGGCCCTTGTGCTGGAGTGTCACAACCAGAGGTACTGGATGCCAGTGGCCATGGTTGTGCCTTGTGGCAGCTCAAAGAATCACCCAGGGCTTGCCGGCCGAGGTCACAGGCTAATGGGGCTTGTGTGCTCGATCAGTGCAATGCAGTGACTGGAGGTCAGCAGCTGAGGAGGAGGAAGTCCAAGTTTCTGCTGCTGAGGCCTTGAGCCCTTGGTTGGGTACAAGTGTGCCTCAGGGCATCTCATAGTGGCACCAGGGAGTTGTGTGCTGGGGTGATGACCTCAGGGGTCTGTGTGCTGAAACCACACAACTGCAGTGTCTGTGGGTAGACAGCCAGGAAGGGGGAAATCCAAATTTCTACTCCTGGTGCCGTATGCCCTTGTTTGGATAGGAGCACACCCAACCAGGGCTCAGGAGGCACCCAGGAGCCGCTTATAGGGGCAGCGGGCTCCGTAGTCCTGCTTGCTGTAAAGGTGCAACTGCGGTGGTGAAGTCAGCAGCCGGGAGGGTGTGTGTCCCAATTGTTGCTGCCTTGTGCCTATGGTTGAAATAGCGTGTGCCCAGCTGGCGCTCACAGAGGTACCCAGGAGCTGTTTGTTGGAGTGGTGGGACTCAAAGGGACTGCACACAGGAAAGGCACAATGGTGGTGTCCAGAGTTCTGCAGCTGTGGGGTGGGCAGACTCAGTGTTTGCTGATGCATCCATGGTTGGATACGCACATGCCCAGTGGTGGCTCACAGGGGACCCGCGGTGCGTGTGCCAGCGAGGCTCACTGATGCACTCTGAAGGGCCCCTGGTGCTGAAACCATGTGACAGAGGTGTCTGTGGGCACGTGTCCAGGAAGAGGGGATTCAAAATTTCTACAGCCAGGGCCCTGTGCCCTTGTTTGGATAAGAGCTTGTCCACCGGGGGCTCACAGCGGAACCCAAGAGCGGCCTGTGCAGCGGTGGGCTCAGGAGGCCTGCGATCTGGAAAAGTGTGACTGTGGTGTCTGGGTTTCTGCTGCTGGGGAGGGGGGAAGTCACAATTATTGCTGCAGGAGCCTTGTACCTCTGGAGGAGGAGGTCTTAGGGTCTGCAGGTCCGAGCTTGGGGTAGCAGGATTTTGGCTGGAGTGGCTGCTGGGTCGCAGGCAGTGTCCAAAGCCTGTCTGTGCGGTGGTGTTGATGAGTTCCTAGAAGAGGCCGCTCTCCCCTTCAAGATGGCATGGGCTCCGTGCCTAAGACCTGCAGCCCAGGGAGTGTCCCCAGTGCGGGTAGGTGCTCCCTGTCCAGGAGAGCCTGTTCTGCCAGCTCCTGCTACTCCTGCCAGATTTAACTGTCCCTCACTCACTCACACAGACACACCACACACATCCACGTACTCTCCTTTCCCCCCTCACTCACGTCCTCTCCCTCACCTCTATCCTGCCAGCGGCCATCTTCTCAAGTAATCTTGGTATCTTTTCTTTCCATTGATTTGAAAGAGAGAGAGGAGTTGTGGGGCAAGAGAGAGAGGAGAGAAATACTGCTGACTCCTGTATGTGCCCTGACCATGTGACTTTCCATGGTCAGGAAGATGCCCAACCAGCCAGGGCGTGTCTCCAGTTTTCAGTTTCCTCCTCAGTGTTTTCAAAGATTTTCACAGGAGCCCAGGGCTTCCCGTATGCGTGCATTGACATTCTCTTTCCTTGTTTGGGGAGCATTTGGTTCTTACTCTCAGACCTGGGTGGACGCAGTTGACTTGAGACCATAGGACACCAGGGAAACCAAGTACTGGAGGGACTGAGGCCATTCTGAGCTGAACCAGTGTGAAAGGAAGACATCCTCAGGTGAGCTGGTTATGGGAGCCGCCTTGGGTCCTGGAGGAGCCCTGCACCTCTCCCATTCTCATCATCGGGAAATAGGTGGGATCTGCATCCTCAGGCCCCTCCTGGGGAGCAGAAACAGGAGCAGCCCTTGTATTCTCAGGTCATTCCCCCAGGAAATCATTTATTCTATTGCCTTTTCATGAGGTAATGGAGAGCGAGTGAGAGACAAGAAGCTGTAGTGTGTTAGGGACGCCATGTTCAGCAACTCTGCTCGGAGCAGGGCTGGCATGAGAGCCCACAGACTTACTTGACTGGTGTTTAGTGTCAAGTAGGTTTTGGTCTCTCTTCCCCTGAGCTTGCACCACTGTGGATGCTTCTTGAAACAAAGTACCAATAGAGCACATCTTGTCCTCTGGCTACAGCCCAAGGAGGTCAGGGAGGCCTTGGAGCTGGGGTAGGGGGCTGGATAGACCAGGCCCTCATGCATTGGGAGTATCAGGCTGCACACAGATGCTGCTGGTACTAAGTCTACCTAGTCATAACCCCTCATGTTACCTGTGTTTCAGCCACACTGAGAGTGGCTATGAAACCTCATATTGGGCCCAGGACCCTGAGAGGTGAGGTCAAGGCTATGACTCCAGAGTAGGTTAGGGCAGAGAGCAGGGTCAGCCCTGGGCTGCCAGAAGGTGCCATCCTTAGTATGACCCATCTGTGCAGAGGGTGAGGAGGAGGGGCAGAGCAGAGCCCAGGCCAAGGGGGAGACGACCTGGAGCTATGCCTCCTGTAGCCCGGTGCTGGGCTGGGCTCCCCACCTCTTTCATACCCTGTCCCTCAGATGTGGGAGGGGCCTCCAAGCTCATCTGCTGCCCAGGGCTTGAGGGTGACACCCAATTTGTGAGTTTGCGCATCATTCCTGGTTCTCACTGTGAATATCCCACCATCCAGCCCCATTCTCCTGGAAGACCAGTCTGGGTCCATACACCAGGGCTGAGCACAGACCTGCCGAGCACCTGAATTGTGGTGGGTGATTGTCACCTAAATGGAGACTCCTGCTCTCTGCCCATGACCCTGATCTTGCCCACCGCTGCCACCCATAGAGTGGCATGTTCCCATTCTCTGGTGACTTCTCTAGGCACACCCCCATCAGGCTGGCACAGGTGATGGCCATGGGAGCCTTAGACCAGGAACCAGGGCCTTGTTCTGTGTCACCATCCCATGACCCACTCCGAGATATGAGTGCAGGTGACTCACTTGTTCAAGCCTCAGTTACTGCACATGGAAAATGAAGTCAATTTAAGGCCCCTGCCAAGGTCTCATGTCTTGAGAGATAAGAAATGGGACTAGGAAAGTGAAATGCGTCGGTAATTTCTTAAATTCTGCCAAACATGAGGCATTTATTTTACTCACCATAGTGACTCAGAATCCAGCTTCAAGTTTACAATGCCAGCTCTCAGAGAAGTGTAAATGAGGAACATGGTTGTGACCAAAAAAAGGATGGAGAGGTTCCCGAGGAAGCCATGAGGGCAGAAAGCTTCACACTAAAGGAACTCATCCAGAGACAGGTCCCCATGTAGGCAGCAGGAAGGATGGGACCTTGGAAGGTAATCCAAACATAGAAAGCAGTGTGACAGTTCACCAGTGCATGGAAAAGATTCTCACTCTGTATGTGAAGCATGGTGGTCCCTCCTTTGGAAAACTGCTGTTTAAAACTGCTGTTTGAACTACTCTGTTCTTTTTAGATAATCTCTTATTCTATAAAAAAATAACTTTGTTTTTAGCTTGAATAATAGCAAAGATAAACGTAACTGTCTGACCTTGCCAGCTAGCCATCTAAAAGGGCTGATACAGTGATACAGATATTAATTCTCATATTCTGCCAAGTGTTTGTTCATCCAAGGTTACAGATGTCTATATGGATATGATATGTACTCAAAGTTAGAAGTTGCCTGTATAGATATGACAGGTGTTTGATTAGACATGATACGGACTCAAGGTTATAAGCTGTCTTACACAAAGAACTCAATGGATACAAAAAGGAAATACCACCCCCCTGTGTTATTTCAGAATTTGACAGAGGTAATCAGCTCTGAAACTGCGCGTAAATGACTCCTAACTAATTGGCTCATTAGGCGTCTTGTCCAGCTCGCTGATTTGTGATACAACATATGGAAAACTGTATGACCAGAAGAACCGCAAGCCACCTTAAACTACTCTTGAAAATCTTTTACAAAGGCTCATTTCAGTTTTTAATTTTCAAACATTTCAAATCGCAAGGTACTTAGTAGTGAGTTTACTACTTTATTTACTTACATGTATGGTATATTTATCACAGAGTTTTTAATGTTGTGACAAAAATTTATAATGGCCATTGAAAAGTAACTTTTCCGATGGTTATTAAGATTGCTGGCAGTATTAGCTGGCGGTACCATTCTTTGTGCCCTGCTCTACTGTGCAAAGCAACACCAGTCTGTGATTTACTCATTTTTCAGCTCACTTGTTTTTTTTTTTTTGTTTGTTTGTCTACCCAATAGAGTGAGGGTCCATGCCTCAGAGATGCTCTGAAGGATACCATGACATTCTCATGAGGTGTCCTTGCCGATCACCCAGAATAGCAGTGGATGTACCTTAGGCACTCAGGAATCTTTGTGAGTAAATCAAGGATTGAAGGAGAAGAGAGGGGTCTGGCTATGGCCGGTGAGGATCCGCTGACCCGGGACATCCCTGAGAACATGTCCACTCTGTGCCAGTGCCTCCTGCCAGCCCTCAACACAGGGCATAGCGGTTTTCCTGTCCAGCATGGAGCCTGTCCTTCTGTGACCCTGAGGCTTACGGCACCCCTCCAGGGGAATGCACTGCAGTGGAACGGGCTGTACAACCTAGAGCATCTGGTTTTGCTCTCAGCCACAATGGGCTTCCTATGGCTTGGAGTTGGAGACTTAGGTCAGTGGATTCCAGGGATGCAGTAGCAGACGCCGTTCTCTCCTTCTCTGGTCAGAAGCATAATTCTTACTGACAAATGACGCAGAAGTGCAAACATCACCAGGAGCATCCCTCTGCAGGCCTAAATGCCATGATTGGGCCGTCCACTTCCCTCCAGACCTCTCCTCATCTTTGTGTCCAGGATCTGTGCTTGACCCTCTCCCCCCCCCCCTGACTCTGCACTCTCCATTGGCATGACTCTGTGCCTTTGGGGTTGGGCGTCTGGGAGAGTCACTGGCACCTCATCTAGGCCAGGGCAATTAAACCCAGACACTCAGGACACTCCCAGCTTCTACGTCCTGACCCAAAATGCTACCCCTGCACCCCAAACCCATTCCCCAACTGCACAATCCAGTAAACAGGTCTCCAATATTTAAGGGATACGGCTCTGTCAGAGACAGGAAGACTGGCCCCTGCTCTGCAGCCATTTCCCTCCTGTCCCTCATTCTAAGGTTCCTCATGGGAGTCTCTGGGCCATTCTCTTCCCATTCCCTCCAGCCTGGAGGGAGTGATTGTCCCCACCCACCTCTCCTGTGCCTCTAGAAGCACCTCCCTTGGCATTAAATGGCTAGAGCCAGGCGTGCCCTGGACGTCAGGCATGCCCTCCTTGGGGAGGAAGAAAGACGGGCAGTCCATTGTTTAGTCTAGATGTCACTGGGTCTGAGGTGAAACCAGGCCTTTTGGGGCACAGGCAGAGCAGGTAGTGTGAGCAGAGACTTTTGAGTTTCTAAAAGGCACAGAGGACAATATACGTCAGGGTAAGAAGAGGTCTGACTTCAGAGGGAAAGACGCAAGGTGGAAGCTTGTCTGGTCAAAGGCTGGGTTAAGAGAGCTGAATGTGGGAAAGCCCATGCATGTGGACTGATCCCCAGGGCCTGTGAAGGTTCACAGAGGCAGGGCTTCCTCTGGAACCCAGGAAGGGCATCCTCCTGCATCCTCGGTGCCATTCTGAATCCAGGAAAGTAGCTGGGATGTTGTTTTTCCTTCTGCACATTGTAGCCTGTCATGTTCTCCAAAACAGCTCAGATGAATTGGGGGGAACTCTTGATTTCCGTCAACAGTGGGGGTCCCCAGCATCAGGCTCATGAGAGGTTGCCTGACATCCCAGGGATGCATAAAGAGGGCTCCCAGCCTTGGGAGCACATTCTAAGGACCACCCTCCCACTCAAAAAAAAAAAAAAAGTTCAGAAGGGCATATGCCTTGGTATCCCAGTAGGAATCATGTGCTCAAAGGCTGCTGTGGGCTGGACATAAGTGAGGGCCATGATGAGGGCAGGTGGTAGGTGACCAGAATGTGGTAGAAACATCCCCCAGATTCATGTATGGGTGCTGGGAGTTGGCGGGGCCTGTCAAATACTGGGCAGGAAGGACAGCCCTTGATGCAGATGTGCTCCTGCCTCCAGTGCCACAGCTCATGCCCTGGGAAAGCATGCTCTGCATGGGGGTGGGAAGAGAAGTAGTTCTTGCTCAGGAAGAAGGCATGTTCGGCTCAGACTTTGTTTCTAGGTCATTCTAAGTGGTCCCTCCGGTCTCCTTGTATCTCCTGGACACTGGGATCTCATAGAAGCTGCCTGAGCTTGGACTCCTACAATTTTCCAGATTCTGCCTGGTGCATGCAATGTCAGTGTTAAAGAGAAATACAGCCCCCAGGTGGCACCACTTGTCCTGAAAGCCCAGGATACAAGTCTAGATTAACTTCTTAAACTCATTACAGTTTGAATCTCTTCCAGAAATCTAATTAACCAGTATGAAATTTTCTGGTGAACACCACTGTGGTATTCTGTCACATGGTCCCTCTCCCTGGAATATGAGAGTTGTTTGGGCATCACATTGGAGTGGGTAGAGAGGAGCCTGCAGAAAAGTTGTGCATCTCTCTCTCTCTCTCTCTCTCTCTCTCTCTCTCTCTCTCTGTCTCTGTCTCTGTCTCTGTCTCTGTCTCTGTCTCTGTCTCTATTACAAAAGATACAATTTGTGACTCAGTGCAGCATGGGATATCGCATAATATGGCAGATCCTTACATGCAAAATACTAGTACAGCTTCAGATCTTTGGAGGGGGAGGTGTATGTGTGCAATGTGCTTAATCCCGAGAGAGGACACTCTTCCCTCACAATCTGAGTGAGAGTTTTAGGCCCAGAAGGAGCTTTTTGAAGTCAATTTGCATGGTTTGTTCCCTGGTGTTGAGCAAACATTAGTTATCCATACAGACTTTGGCAGTCATGTTTAGGGCCAGGCCCCTGGAACTTGCCTGGGCCAAATCTGCTGCCTGTGGAAGGTCGGGATGTGAAAGAGGAAGCCTGAGCTAAAGAGAATGCCCTCTTGGAGCAGCTCCTTGATAAGGACACATAGGTCTTTTGGCCCACGTGTATTTTTCTCTGTGCCTCCAAGATCCCAAAGAGCCCCGCTTTCAGAATTTGATAAGTCACTTCCCAGGTTCCGCTGCCACACCTCTCCTCTGGCCTCTGCACAGCCCACATTTTTACATTTAATTTTCTCAAGCCAGATTGCTGAGCTCATCTGGTTCTTCTGGAGGAAATGCCCTTTACCTCCACAGAGGGAGGGTGATTGAACCTCCTGCCTATACTCCCCACCAGCTAGGGCTTAAGGGATCCACCATATTTTCTTCTTAACCACCAGCCTTTTAAGTTCTCAAGTTTATCCAGTCAGAGCCTTTGAGTTTCCCAAGTGTGCACCTTGTCTTGGGTGATTCCCTTGGTCCCATTACAAACTTGCAGCCCAACCCTTCTCCTGATCAATTCCTAGATGTGATTTTGGCCCTGCCTCCTTTGGGGAAGGCTTGATCCTCAAAATCTGGAATACCAACTGTCCCTCTGTTCCTCTTTGAATGGGCACGGATTTGCAATTGAGGTAACATCAAGTGTCAGGGACTATTTGGTACTCAATACTGTTGCATTGTATACCTTTTTCTCTTGAGAGGATACCCTGTCTGCCTAATGGTGTGTTAACATGAACATTAGGGAATTTAGATGTGGTACCAACAACCCATCAAGTCTACTTCCATGTTGGTTTCATTTTCTTTTCCTTTCATGAATGGACCTAGGATTCAGTTGGAGGTGTATAGAGTGCAAAACCCAATCATGTTAACTGCCTGGAGATCCAGTACTAAGGTTCAGCTTTCAGTTGGAAGTTGCCATTTCAGCTGGGACCTCAAAAGAAGGTGTTGTCAGATGGGGTATATAATGGTTTCTGAGGAGGCTCAGGAGGGATCAGAAGCTAGAGCATGAGAGTCACTGCCCAGGTCTGAGCAGAGGGCTTCCTGCACCATGTCCACTCTGGTGAGTCAGGAGCCTGAGGTGGTCCTCAGGGACGTGCAGGCCAAGGTCCCACAGAGAATTGGCATTTCTTTCCTTACAAATGAGCAGATTTTGCCTTTTCCTCCAGATGCAGGTTAGCCGTAATCCAAAACATTTTGATTTCTGTTTTGATATGTGCCATTAATAGAGGTTTACAGGCCAAGTTTCCCCCGCTTTCTACAAGTAGAATATTCCTATTGTAGGCCAAATTGGCAAAACCCATTTTGGATTTTTTAGTGGCCAGGCTGTGTGTCTGACAGTATATCTTAAGGGAGTTCTTTAATAAAAGCCAAGTGATGTTTAGAAAGAGAAGAAGGGAGAAAGAGACAGAGAAACATTGATGTGAGAAACATCCATCAGCTGGCTCCTGCTCACCCCCTAATGGGTGTTGGGAATGGAGCCTGCAAGAGACCTTTGGGTGCAAGGGGGGATGCTCAACCAACTGAGCATCACTGACCAGGGCTTGCAGTCCCTTTTGAGAGGAGGCTTAGTTGTGACATGTGAGCCCTCTGTTGTCATGGATTAAGTGGTTATTCTAATATTCATAGAAGGGACACTGAATAAACTGAACATCTCAGAATTAATGGTTATTTTTCTCACCTCTAGTTTCCCCATGCTTTAGAAATCTTTTGTGCTGCTTTTACTTTCTCATTTAAAATGTCTCAAAGGCCAGAAGGTATGCATTGTGTGGGTGTTCCTTAATCTTCCCCATCTGTTTTATTTGTTGGAGCTTAGCAAGAGGCATTGTTGGCCAGGCACTGCTGCCTACTCCAGGTGCTTTCAGTCCTTCAGTGATAATCAGAAAGGTTTCCCTAAAAGGGTGGGACCATCTCTTTGGTTTCCCAGTACTCATTGCACAGCAGAATTACAGCTAGGCAGTGGGTAGATGTGGGAGGAATCCAGTGGTCATCTCTTCACTCCTTGGTCCCTGGCAAGGTGCTTGTCCTGCCACAGTCAAGGAGAGGCAGGGCTGAGTGGCTTTTTGGCCCCTAAGCAGAAAAAGGGATTGGGGTAAATGGGGATGCTCCAGTTGTTGCCATAGCAGTGCCTTTGGCCTTCAGCTGATTCCTCTGAAGGGAGAGGGAACGGGGTTGCTCATCCTCAGCCTGACATGATGCCTTCGTCCCTACCATCTCCCAGGATCTCTTTCAGAGCAACTTCATTTGGCTGAACCGCCAGGCTCCACGCAGATTCCTGGACCCGGCATGCCAGAGCCTGCTGAGGGATGAAGCCTCAGCCATCGCTGCGGTGGAGTGGCTGCCTATGGAGCTCTTCCCACCTCTGTTGACAGCAGCCTTGGCTGGAATGCACAGCAAAGTCCTGAAGGCCATGGTGCAGGCTTGGCCCTTCCCCTGCCTACCTCTGGGGGCCTTGATGAGTCATTGGGAGCCTTACCATGATATCTTCAGACTGTGCTCCATGGGCTCCATGCCCTGCTTGCCCAGGAGACTTGACCCAGGTGAGGGGGATTCAATAGCCTGGTTGGGCCCTGGGGATCTGAGCAGTTACATCTGGGATATGGGAGCATACAGGGCCAAAGGGAGAGCTCAGGGAGGACTTGGAGCCACTGCTGGCGTCATTCTGGGAAAAGGCTGCAGATATATAGGGCTGATGAAGATGTAGAGGGTGACCAAAGCGACATGAGCCCACCCTTCCTGGTGGCACCCAAAGGTACCAGAAATGGGGAAACGAGGGGTCCCAGTAGTGCAAGGAGCAACTAATTCCTGGGGTATGGAGTAACAGGCACATTGGGTGTCTGGCCTAGGTGCCCAGATTCCCAGACTCATGGTCAGGGTCTCATTCCCTGTTATCTTAATGCACCCCAGTCTATTTCCTGTTTTCTCCACAGGAGGTGGAAAATGCAGATGCTGAATTTACAGAAGGGAGCTCATCAGGAGTTCTGGATCATGTGGGCTGGAACCAGAGCAGATGTGTGCTCACTGCTGGAGCCTGAGGTCCCACATCAATGAGGAAGAGGGGGAAAGTGGACAGCTTAAGGGCAGGACCAAATCCACTCTTGGCCCCCGTGGAGGTGTTAGTAGACCTTTGCCTCAAGAAAGGTGTCCTTGATGAGTCCCTCAGCTACCTTATTAAGAATGTCGGTGAGAGGAGAGGTTTCCTGCACCTTTGCTGTAATAAGCTGAAGGTTTTTGCCGTTTCGAAGGGAAACATTACCATCCTCGATATGGTACAGCTCGACTCTGTCCAGGATTTGGAGGTAAATTGTACCTGGAAGCTGTCCACTCTGAGGAAGTTCACTCCTTTCCTGGGCAAGGAGGGCAATCTGCGTCGGTTCCTCCTCTCCCACGTCTTTACATCTTCTCACACCACCTTGGATCAGGAGGAGCAGTGTGTTAGCCTGGTCACTTCTCAGTTCCTCAGCCTGTCCCACCTCTAGGAGTTCTATTTGGATGATGTCTCCTTCTTCAAAGGCCGCCTGGACCAGATGCTCAGGTGAGGGGTGGCGAGGTTTCCCTGCAAACCAGAGCGAGCACCTTCTCATTTCATTCCACAGTGACGGGACCTCCTATGTGCTGTCCATCAGCAGTGCTAGAAAGCTTGAGGAGTCACTAGCGGGTCCACACAGTCAGCGTCTTGTTCACTGCTCTGTCCCCTTACATGTTGTCAAGAAACACCTCCCCCCCACCAGACTAAGGTAGGATGTATGAAATAAGAAAGATGCTATTAAAGAGACTCCTTGCTAGGAATGGAAGTCATGGGGGCTTCGGGCCAGTGATGGTAGCTTGGGAATCTTCTAAGTGGTGTCTGAGGGAAGATTATGCAAAGGAACCAAGTGAGGATGGCAGTGAGGAGAGGAAAGCCCATCACAGGTAAGGTTTCAGGGGTTAAGGTCCACACTTAGCTATTTGGTGATGGCAGCCTTTCAATCCAAACCTGCCTGGAATCACCTGTCTGCCAAGGATTTCCAAAGTCTCCCGCAAAGGGAATGCGTGGTGAATGCAGGATTTTGGAGGGAGAAATCATGAAAAGGGATAGGTGGTTTATGGATAATACAGTGATCTAAGTTCCTGCAGGGTGGCAGCCACTGATGGATGCTGCCTGACCTTGCCCAGGTTAGCCCTTTCTGCAGGTCTGCCAATAGCCTCATTGGGCTAAGAGATGAGGGTGACAGGGGTCCAGGCTGTGGCTGGAAGGAAGCCCGAGTTGAAGGCATTTTGGGTCATGTCTCCAATACTAAAATTTACTGGTTGCCTCCTGCTTGAGATATTGGGTCAGGCTCCTTTCTGAGCTTGGGTGGTAGATGCATGGATTACCTTTGCTTGAACGGTTGTGAATAAATGTCAGTAATGAAGGGAACTGAATGTGAACCCTCTGGTGTCCTCTATGACATGTTAACCCAATTCTCCCATCTGCCATTACTGGTTAAATAAGAGGGCATGAGCATCCATGATGCACAGACACTAGGTTGCTGAGGATGGTTCCAGGAGATCACATCACCATTTATCCTGTCCGGTTTGCTGGTACTTTCTGGGGCACTGGTACCTCCTCCCTTACCTCTGTGACTGTTCAGTGGGTCAGTCCACAGTAGGTGCATCCACAGGGACTGGAACAAGTGGCCTCCCATGAGCACCACTGAAGTACAACTTCTCCGGGGCCATCACAGGTAACTAGTCCAGTCCCTGGACTCAAACACTCCTCCCCGCTTGGAGCCAGAGGCTGCTGCCCTGGCAGGCCTGAGTGGACAGGGTCCCACCATCTATTGTCTGTGGGCACTGACATCTTTGAGGGTGGGGCAGTAATTTAGCATATCCCCTCCCATGGGCGGCATCGTTTTTGCAAAATTTTCAGGGTAAATTAGCATAATCCCTCTTTATTAGATTGGATAATAAGACAGGTGGGCAGTAGTGTTTTTGGATTTTTTTAATGAAAGTTCATTAACCATTGAGCCCAATTTGGACCTAAAGCAAATGTCCACTTTCTGTTCAAAATGGCCTTTGCTATGGTCCTGAGTCCTTGAAACTATTTCCTAGAGCATCCTGATAATACTTCACCCCATCAACTGCTGATTGTGGATTTGCAAAGCTATGCAACTGAGAATTTCACACTTCTGAGACCTCAGGGTACACTTGGATTTTGGGGGGAAGCTGGTAAGAGAGGGTAAACAGCCCACTCAACAGCATCAGGATGGCAGCCAGAACCGCCACGGGGATGGTGCTGCTGATGTCCTGTTGGTCGGGCCTGAAGGGGATGTGGAAGGATGGTGGGAAGCGTATGCCCTCTTCATTCATCACAGAGTGGTAGTTCCATATCACAGCAATGAAGATCAATGTGCCAGCTATGATGCTCAGGACTCCGGAAGCCAAGAAGAGATTGCAGGCGTTTTCCTTCTGAAGATGAGCCACGCACACTCTCTGCAGGCCCATGACCTTGAGCACTTTCCCCAAGAGAGCCAGGAGGTTGGCGGCCAGCAGCAGGTGCTGAGCGATGTGGATATTGAGCAGTAGGTAGTTGTCACTGTAAGTGTAGCGGTGACACGCTATGGCTTTGCTCTGGAGGCTGTTGGACTGGTAAGTGCAGACTTTCCACATCGCTATGCAGGCCAGCCCCGGGCAGGGGGCGGAGCTGATCTCCATGTACCAAACCTGCCACTCGGCCAGTACCATGCAAGTCATGGAGAAGATCCATCCTATGGTGGTGACAATGAAACCCGCTACTGGGCAGTTGGCACTGAGTACCAGCAAGGTCATGGCCATGTGTCCCAGGGAAATGCAAACCAATGGAGAGGCTCATGAGGGTGGGACCCACCTGCCTGGAACTGCCCCCTTTTGATGAGCAGGACTATATTGGAGAGGGAAATTCTATATTCCAGAATGGAGATACTTGACCCCCATGCTCTGCTGGGGAAGGGTCCTTGGGAAATTTTTACTGAAAGCCTTAAAATATGCAGACTTTCACCGTGCAGGATATGTAAGTGGTTAGAGCGTCTTCCCAACAGGCTAAAATTGCTAGTTCGATCCCTGGTCAGTGCACATACAATAAGCAACCAATGAATGCATCGGTAAGTGGAACACCAAGTAAATGTCCCTTCCTCCCTCACTTCCTCCCTCCCTCCCTCTCTCCATCCCTCTCTCCCTTCCTCTCTCCCTTCCTCTCTCCTTCCCTCCATGTCTTGAAATCAACAAAAATATAGTCAAGCTTTCAAACAGGCAGTTCCATTTTTGGGCATTTGTTGAAAGACCCAATTAACATTGGCTACAAATATTTTACAATAGAGATGGGCATCACAGGAGACCAGGAGCTGTGGCGGGAGGGGCCAGGTGGGGGCACAGAAGACGGGCCCAGACCTGCCCCCGTGCCCACGAATCCCACACTTCCTTTCATGCACTGGGCACCTAGTGTGTATATATAAAACCCTAATATGCAAATCGACCAAACAGCAGTACATCTGGTCTCTATGATGCACACTGACCATCCTGGGGAAGAACCTCAATACAGAACCTGCTCCCTGGTGGTCAGTGCACTCCCAGAAGCCAGGCTCACAGCTGGCAAGTGCCGTGGAGGTGGCGGAAGCCTCCATGTCAGCGCGAAGGATCCCTCAGGGGATGTCTGACTGCTGCCTTAGGCCTGCTCCCAGAAGGTGAGAGGGCACAGGTTGGGTAAGGTACCCCTCAGTTAGTACCCTCCCCCCTCAGTGCATGAATGGCATGCCTCTAGTGTTTTCATATATCTCTTGGCCTTCTATAGGTCCTGTTTGGAAAAGTGTCTATTTAAGCCCTTTGCCCTTTTTTTATTTGATTGTTTATCTTTGTTAAGTTTTATGAGTTCCCTGTAAATTTTGGAGATTCAACCCTTACTGGAGATAACATTGGCAAATATATTCCCCCATGCAGTGGGCATACTTGTTTTGTTGATGGATTCTTTTGCTAAGCAGAAGCTTTTTATTTTGATGTAACCCCTCCCCCTTTTTTTTTTTTTTATTTTCTCCTTATTTTCCTTTGCCTTAGCTGAATCAGTAAAAATATTGCTAAGACATATGTCTGATATTTTGCGGCCAATGGATTCTTCTAAGATTTTTATAGTTTCCCATCTTCCATTTAAGTCCTTTATCCACTTTGAGTTTATATGTGTATATGACATAATTTGGGGTCTACTTTCATTATTTGCAAGTATCTGTCCAATTTTCCCAACACCATTTATTGAAGAGAGTATCTTGCTCCATTGTATGCTGTTTTATCCTTTTGCAAATATTAATTGAGCATAACACCTTGGGTGGATTTCTGGATTTTCTGTTCTTTTCCATTGACCTATATGTCTGTTCCAGTGCCAGTAACAGGCAGTTCTGAGAATCAGTGGCTTTGTAATATAGCTCAGTATCTAATATTGTGATACATCCAACATTGTACTTCTTTCTCAGGCTATTCAAGGCCTTTTTTAATTCTATGCCAGAGGCCCAGTGCATGAAATTCATGCTGGGTAGGGACCCTAGGCCTGGCCGTCAATCAGGGCTGATCAGTGGGGTGACCAGCGGGGTGATCAGAGGCTCCCGCTGGCACTTGCCTTAGCTGGCCTGGGGCTTGTGGACTGGGGGCTGCTCCTGTGTTGAGCATCTGACCACTGGTGGTCAGTGCGCATCATAGCGGCTAGTCGTTCTACAGGTTGTTCTGCTGTTTGGTCATTTTGTATATTAGGCTTTTATTATATAGGATGCATTTTTGGAGACTGTTCTAGGTGTGTGAAATATTCTGCTGGTATCTTAATGGGGAGTGCATTGAATCTACAAATTGTTTTGGACAATATGGCCATTTTAATGACATTTATTCTGCCAATCCATCAACACAGTGTATTCGTTCATTTGTTTATGTCTTCCTCTACCTCTTTTTTCAATGTCCTCTCATTTTACAAGTACAGTTCTTTTACTTCCTAAAGTTTATTCTTAGGTATCTTAATTTTTTTGTTATAATGATATATTGGATTTTTTTTCTCTTTCTGTAACTTCATTATTGGTATATAAAAAAGCCATAGATATCTGGAAGTTAATTTTGTATCCTGCCACATTGCCGAATTTATTTTTTAATTCTATTAGTTGTTTTTTTTTTTTTTTTTTAATGGAGTTTTTGGGATTTTCTATGTACCATAAGTCATTTGCGAATAGTGACACTTTCACTTCTTCTTTTCCAGTTGGGATGCCTTTTATTTCTTCTTTTCTGATCGCTATGGCTAGCATTCCCATACTATATCAAACAGTAATCATGAAAGTTGTCATCCCTGTCTTGTTCCTGTTTGTAGGGAAAATGGTTTTAGTTTTTGCCCATTGACTATGATGTTGCCTGTAGGTTTGTCAGATAGGGCATTTATCATGATGAGATATGCTCCCTCTATTACCACTTTGCTGAGAGTTTTTGTCAAAATTGGGTGCTGGATTTTGTACAGTGCCTTTTTTGTATGTATCAGTATGATAATGTGTTTTTTATCTTTCAATTTGTTTATATGACGTATCACATTTATTGATTTACAAATTTTGTACGAGCCGTGCATCCCTAAAATAAATCTAATTTGATTAAGGCATATGATCCTTTAAATATATTTCTGGATGAGATTTGCTAATACTTTGTTGAGTATTTTAGCATCTATGTTCATCAGGGATATTGGACTATAATTATCTTTCTTTGTTGTGTCTCCATCTGGTTTCAGAATTAGGATAATGTTGTTCTTATAAAAAGAGTTTGGAAGTGTTTCTTCCTTTGGATTTTCTGAAATAGTTTGAGGAGTATCGGTGTTAGTTCTTTTAATATTTGGTAGAACTCCCCCGTGAAACCATCTATACCTGGGCTTTTGTTTGGTGGGAGTTTTTTGATTACTACTTCTATTTCATTAGCCCATTTCATTAGTTGTTCTTAGCCTATTCATTTTTTTTTTTATTCTTCCTGATTCAGTTTTGGTACTTTGCAATTTTCAAGGAACTTGTCTATTTCATCTCTACTCTCTAGCTTGTTGGCATATAGTTATTCATAATATTTTATTACAATCCTTTGTATTCCTGTGCTGCCAGTGGTTAGTCTTCCACTTTTATTTCTGTTTTTATTTCTTTGGGTCTCTCTCTTTGTTCCTTGAAGATTCTGGCTAATTAATGGTTTATTGATTTTGTTAATCCATTCAAAGAACAAGCTTTCCTTTTCATTGTTTATTTGTGTTTTGTTGTTTTTTTTGTATTTTTCAGTTATTTATTCCTACCCTAATATTTATTATGTTGTTCCTGATACTTAAACTGGGATTTTCTTGTTTTTCTCTTTCTAGTTATTTAAGTTGTAGTGTTAAATTGTTTATTGCTGATCTTTCTTACTTTCTTCTTTCTCTCTCTCTCTCTCTCTCTCTCTCTCTCTCTCTCTCTCTCTCTTCCTTCCTTCCTTCCTTCCTTCATTTCCTTCCTTCCTTCCTTCCTTCCTTCCTTCCTTCCTTCCTTCCTTCCTTCCTTCCTTCCTTCCTTCCTTCCTTCCTTTCTTTTTCTTTCTATATGCCTGTAGCCATGATTGTTTTGGTTCAGTGCATAGAGCGTGGTCCTGTGGACTGAAGTGTCCCAGGTTTGATTCTCGTCAAGGTATCTACCTTGGTTGTGGGCACATCTCCAATAGGGCATGTGCAGGAGACAGCTGATCAATGTTTCTCTCTCATCAATGTTCCTAACTCTCTATCTCTCTCCCTTCCTCTCTGTAAAAAATAAATAAAATAAAATAAAATAAAATAAAATAATAAAATAAAATAAAATAAAATAAAATAAAATAAAATAAAATAAAATAAAATAAAATAAAATAAAATAAAATAAAATAAAATAAAATAAATAAAATAAAATAAAATAAAATAAAATAAAATAAAATAAAATAAAGGAGATATGCCTGTAGTGCTATGAACTTCCTTCACAGGACTCCTTTTGCTGTATCTCAGAAATTTGGAATTGTTGTGCGCTCATTTTCATTTGTTTCCAGGAAGTTTTGTTTTATTTCTTTATCTCATTGGTAACTCAATCATTGTTTATTAACATGCTATTTATCCTCCATGCATTTGTATGTTTTCGGTTGTTTTTACTCTAGTTGATTTTTCCTTTAATTCCACTGTGATCTGAGAGATGCTTGATATGATTTCAGGTCTTGAACTAGTAGAGACTGCTTGTGTATCCTAACGTGTGGTTTCTCTTTGTGAATGATTTTGGGCGCTTGAGAAGAATGTATATTCTGTGTTGGCATGAATTATTCTATAAATGTCAATTAAATCCATCATATCCTGTTTGTCCTTTAGAGTCTGTTTCCTTGTTATGTTTTTGTTCCTAGGCTCTATCCAGGGAAGGCAGATGGGTGTTAAAGTCTCCTACTATGACTGTGTTGTTATCAGTCACTCTGTTAAATTCCTCTAGAAAATTTTTATTATATATGAACTAGAGGCCTGGTGCACGAAATTCATGCACGGGGGGGGGGGGGGGATATTCCTCAGCCCGGCCTGCAACCTCTCCAATCTGGGACCCCTCAAAGGGGGTTTACATGGATGGGGCCTAAACTGGTAGTCGGACATCCCTCTCACAATCTGGGACTGCTGGCTCCAACCGCTCACATGCCTGCCTGCCTGATTGCCCCTAACCACTCTGCCTGCTGGCCTGCTCACCCCCAACTGCCCCCCACTGATGGTGTGCTCACCTCCAAATTCCCCTCGCCAGCCTGATCACCCCAAACTGCCCCTCTGCTGTCCTGCTTGCCCCAAAATGCCCTCCTGCTGGACTTCTCGCCACCTTCTTCCCTCCCCACTGGCCTGCTCACCCCCAACTGCCCCCCTGCTGGCCTGCTCACTCCTAACT